>NC_138917.1:6372749-6676895 GCF_965231255.1 Vanellus vanellus | reverse complement strand
GAAAAGCATCTTATCTCAGGGTAACAACTTAGAACATACCAACTATTTTGCAATAACTATGCAAGTGCTCTTACCAAATATCAAGTTCACGGTCATTAGAGGTAGTTCAGACAGGAAGAGGAGATGAGTAAGCTACTTGCATTTGTCAGGGAATATCCACAGCCGATTTTACGAGATATCAGAGGTGATATCATGATGACTTACACCTTGCCTCTCATACACAGCCTATCACCCTTTCTAATGGTACGAAAGCAGCTATTACAATGATCCCAAGTGGTTCTGAGTTTGAACATAAGATTAGCTCAGGCCTATGGGTGCAGTCCTTCAAAGCGCTGCACGTGAGTCAAGAAACAATTGAAGTTTCTCATCACTTTCTTTTTGTTTTGGTAAAAATGGTCTTTAATCCAGAAGTTTTTCTGATCTTTTTCAGTTATTGATGCTTTTCTTTTTTTTGTTGAATGAACTTTTCAAAAATTTCTTCCTTATCTCTTAATCTTTTCCTTTCTTGCTTCTTCTCCCCTTACAGAGTATAATTTTTATAAGCTTCTGTGAAACACTTGAGAAAGAAAATACTTGGTTTTTCAAAATTACAACAAAATGTACTTGCAATAGTGAATAAAACAGCCAATATTGCTGATAAAATGAATTTTAAATATTTGCCTTAGAATAACCCATAGAGTGTACGGTGCTGGATGTATCCCTTGGCCTTGTCAGCATTTGGAAACTGTAAATTTAGAAACCAAATTTCCTATTTGTAAATATCTGTCAAGGGTAAAGAGAAAGACATTTGTGCTGGAGAGAGAAGTAAAGAGAAAAATCTTATTGGAAAAAGCATTGCTTACTTGGCAAATATGTTTTTGCATGGATCTGGATAAGCCATAGTTCCAAACTCAGACATGACGATTCGATTCGCTTCTATATTGCAGTTGTATGTGTCGCTTCGGAGATACTTACTTCTGTAGTAAACTTCACCTGACAAAGGCCAAACAGGTTTCAATCACATTTCATACTGAGTTCTTTAGAAAATTAGCATAGGTAAAGTCAGAGAAAGAGTTTCTCAAGCAGCTGTCCTTTCACTGAGAAAAGTTTGCAATGAAACCGACAATGCCCTTAACTCCCTGTTTTGGAAGGGTTTGTCAGCTCTCTGAGGAACCCGGGACTGTTCTTGTGGCTGCTGTGATTTGTTACAATTCGTCTAGCTTCCTTGACTCCCAGCGGGTTTGGACAATACTGGGGGACTGGGGAGAGGAAAGGAGGGATTTGGATAAACTATTCCAGTAAACCAAAACAATCTGTGTAAAAATGATTAATTATACATCAATGTGTGGGTGGTGACAGATCTCCTTTATTGGCAAAATTTAATTATGAGAGGGTAACAAATTGCTTGAAGGAATCAATGTCTATCCTAAACAATTTAATGGACCACTATACTTGAACTAACTGAGCTCTGTTTGCTTTAGGTAAGTAAAATATACAGGCAATTTTAATAAAACTGGTCATTTCTTTATAGGTTATTTTGTTAAGGATCTAGAGCTGGACAGGCAAGGAGAAATTGCAGTTGCATTAAATGCCTCCAATGACAGAAATGCAAACTAAAAAGTAAACACCAGGAAGGGAGGATGACAGGAGGAAAACCCAGTTCTTTTACAGACACATATTTTGCAGCAAAAATCTAGGTGTAAAACATCCTGCCTCACAATGTAAAACAGCTGAACTGGTAGAAAGTGCTTTAACTGAAAACAAAAAATGAAATTGTTTTGGATAGAGGAGCTGCCTGTTTTCCCTCCATAAGGATGACAAGTAGGAGGACTGCTTGCAGGGGTGTCAGGTATACGTCAGTGAGGTTTGATATATGAAGTGACACAGTGGCCCACTTTCTCTCCTGGTAGCTGTTATAGCTGCAACCAAATCCCAAAAGGGGAATGTTAGTCTCCCCTGAAACTAGGTTGTTCATCCACAACAGAAAAACCTCTGGATATTACAGTACTTTTGGTTGATCCAGTTTGAAACAATAGAGGTTTTCCTGCTCTGGGTGGACGGCAAAGGCTGCCCTGCAGTGACCTGCTCAGAGCTGGTTGCAGGCTGTCCTGCAGCGCAAAGAATATTGAACTTTGGGACTCCAGAAAAAAAGGAGAACATGCTCTATCTCTGATAACAGCCCAGCAGAGATACTCCTCCTGCTGCTGCAGAGAGTGAGGTGTGAGTGTATGTTTGAAGAGGCCTTCCCCAAAGCGGTTACCACCTCACCACACATGCCACTCTGCAGACTAAACCCACAACATTCTAACGCTAATCAAACTCAAAACAGAATTAGCAACCAAGATCTGGGTTGTTAAGCTTTTTTTAATCTGATGTGCAACAACTTACCATTTTTAAATGTAAAGCTATGCAGCAGAGCCAAGCCATCAAACCAGTGGTTATACTTAGTGTCCCCTATCGTGTGCATCCCTGGGCCATTTCGGAGAAGTATCCCTTGCAACCACGTGGGCAGCTGACCTGTGAACAAAAAGGAGATACCGGTATCCATTCGCTTAGGCGAGGGGCATGTTACAGGACGATTCTCCTGAGGGCATAGGCTTCCTATAGGCAGACAGGCTATGGCTGTAAGTCAAGATTTGTAACAGCATATAATTAGGTTGGAGTTTTGGTTAACAAAAAGATGACCTGCTTAAAAACATGGCACTAGTAATATTCTGCATGAATATTGCTATATGAGATTACTACAAGAAGATGAGATTGGTGGAACGTAATTTGCTAAATATCAGGAATTAAATAAAGTTGGACCTTTCTTTCCTGCACTCCAGTTTTAAAGTGATATATTTAAACCCTTTCACTCATGCCAGGAAAAGCTAGTGCTTATGAGAAATAAACATATTTTATAGGTTATATGACTTGCATTGACCTTCAGTACATCAATTTAAACTTCAGGCTAAATGAATTCCAGTAAAAATGTAGTTAAATAAATTACACAACATAATGTAATGTCATTTGGGGAGTGCTTTTGTGACACTAGTCGGAATGTCAGTGTTTTTTGAACACAAATAAACGGTAGGAATATTATACTAAAAATATATAAATACTGTTGAGGTTGGAATACAAAATGTTCTTCATCAAATCCCTGCAAGAAATACATTTGACACACAGAATAACAACAATTAAAGAATATCACTAGGGTTAAAGAGCTGTACAAAAGCATATCAGGTATTAAATTAAAAGCTTCACTTGCCTCTTTGTGTGTACACCTCCTGAGGGAATATTTAAGATCACATACTACACATTTCCACACAATTCCTGCACTGAACATTGTCTCTGCATAAACAGCTATTCAGAACTTTTAATTTTCCTTATCATTTTGTTTGTGACCTCATGTTGAATATGTGGACACACTTTCTTATTATTACTCCCTTTACAACAAACAGAAATGTCCTCCCATGGAAATATTAAATTTTGTCAGAACTGATGCATTGCAGTCCTCCTTTCCCTGCAGTGAAAATGTAATACTTCTGCATATGAGGTCTTGTGGGGTTTTGATTCAGTTAAACTGTCTTCTGCTTGGGGGCCCATCATTCAAGAAATTTCTGCAATTCAGTGAACATCTTACAGCTCCTAGGGCTAAAAATTTTGTTTAGAAATTATTCCTCTATATCGGATTAATGATGCTCGAAAAGTTCCAGGACAGGCCAATAAAATAATTTTACTGGAAGAGATAAACAGGGAAAAAAGGTGATCTTTTTAAGGCACTGTGGACTCAATGCAGCTTCTGAAACTTCGGGTGTAAATCAGTGTCGTTTCTGGCATAATTCCAGTATCAAAAGCATGGAGCAAAGGGTCATCTAGTGAGGTTTTCAGATGAAAATTCCTCTTAGTGGGAATTAAGAATTTTTGTAAATCACACTGGGTAGTAATCAGCATCCTAAAGTGCTTAAATAGCTTTAAAAATCTGGACCTTGCATCTTTTTTGCTTCAGACTTTTATCTGAAGTGGAAATAATGATACTTTTCTATACCATGTGAGGAGACAATAGTGACACAGTAAAATCTCAAAATATTTGGAAGTTTGTTATCATAGCAACGGAGTGTCATACAGTCACATGGCTGTACAGTGTTTAGGAGAGCACGGGTTAAATTACAGATTACGTTAGAAATACGGGGTCATATTTACAGTGTACATATTGAGTAACAAGGAGCCAAAATGCCAGCAGAGCTCAGGGCTAGCAAAATATTTAATGAGGTCGAGGTTCTCTTTAGTTTTCATGATTGGTAAATACTGAATCATCATTACCACTGAACGAATATTTTGCATACATAATTTTATTTTTTGAAATATGCAGATCAAGTCTGATAAATGGTTTGTTTGCAAACAACTTCAAATATTTCAATAATAAGTTTTTGTCTTGAGCAAAAGAAAATTGAAAGGCATAAACCTACGGCAAATTATAACAAAGGACTTTGACTTGAAACAACATCTTTTCCAATTCAGCCACCAAACTGAACAACAAGGTCATGCAAGTTTTAATTGTCATCTTTTTAAGTGTCGTACTTGGGAATTGACTTTAAAATTGGTATTAGATGCATACCATTTCTTAGACTACATGTTACAAAAAATGTGGCATATAGTTACTAAATAGGGGGTCTCAGCAACAAATCTTTCCTGTAGCTGTAGCAGAAAACCCTTCTGTAAAGTAAAAAAAAAAAGCAGTAAAAATACTAGATTTATCAAGCGTTCATCCCTAGAGAGCAACTTTATCTCTGTGAAGGACACTCGCAGTTTTTACTAGATTAACTTCTGAACCCTCTTTTTAATGGTACACAGTGGCATTTATTACTGCTGCTTTTCTATTCAGAAATACCATTGTTGAAGAGTCCCAATTTTGGTGTCCCTCTCCAAGAGGCAAGGAAGACTGTGAGTAGACAGAGGGAGGGTAGGGAAGGGTTACAGAGAGGAGAAACCGAAAGTCTGAGCAGAGCCATGGCGGAGGGGGTGTCACCAGATTAAATCCTGAGACTTCGTCCCTCACCACCAACTTCAGTGAATCCTGTTCAAACTGACTTTTTGGAAAAGTACACAGAAATGCTCATAAAGTGAGAAAAATCTCACAGTCGGGGCACAAATATTATCTGACCTCAGTCCTTTAAACAAAATTCACTTAAGGTTTCTCGCTTTCTCAGTTTCCCTTTTCAGTGCTGTTTTGGGTGAACAAATGTTTCAGTGTTTACATATTTGAAAAAAACAAAGTAACCGCACATATTAGAACGGATTTTCTTTCACTTACCTTTCACCTCAGCTTTTATGGGCTCTGGATGTTCTTCTTTATTTCTACCAAATATCGTATCCATCTCCATGTAGTAAACACTTTCTGTGTCCTCTCCCCAGCTGCTCCTGGAGCCGTAGTTGTCCCCTCCTGTCTGGGCTAAGAACAGCGCTTTCCTGTTACATATAAACATAAGGTCAAAGTGCAATGCGAGGTAGTGGCTGGTGGCTTATAGATTGACAATTTATAATAGCTGATCTTTAATCCCTAGCACATACACTATAATTCTTACACTTTCTTATTAAAATTAACTCTTTCACTGATTCAAAGGAGAAGTAAGAAAACCATAACTTGCCTGTTTGCTCCTTATGAACCTATCTGAAGCAGCCAGGCGCACCTAAGGAGTCAGGTGAAATGAATCTGAAACATCACCTTCAGCATCTCGGGTAAAATTTTAGACACTGTGTAGGGGTGCTTGCCCTCTTGTCAGGTGGGGAGAGAAAAAGAAAAGAAATCTCTACCCACTGTTCTAGATTCAGCTCTTTGGGAGTAACAAACATTTCAGAGCAGGGTATCATCCTTTTCTTTCCATTCTGTGAAATTTAAACTGGGATATTCAATGAATTAACAAAATATCATCACTGAACAGTCATGTGCTGTATTTCTTTATAGACAAACTGTTCCAGAGTGAACTGATTGTCACATTTTTTAATTAAACATCTTTTCACAAATAATCACTAAAACGTATTCTCCCATATGTGACCTGAATCCACTCTGGGAAAGCATGGCAGGAATCATTAAAAATAAGGTGGATTTTTAACTTCATGCTTTTGTTTCTAGATAAGGTACTTAACTGAGTTCCATGTTGTTAATTTTAAAATCCTCTGGGAAAAGAATTATTTCAATATAAAGCATGTGATTGCAGAGCAAATCATAGGCTCCATTGAACATGAAGGATAAAAAGATTCTTTGCACAATTATATATTATGCAATTTCATATGAGGTTACCATAAAATCCGATTTTTTCAGCTAAATCGCTGTTCCCAAAATGTTTTAACATCACTTCTTAAGGCTGGCTTATCTTTTATAAATATACATACTTATTTTATTTAAAACACAATTTGTGCTACACACAAGTGCTCTGACACAATTGTTATACACATGCATTGCTCCTCTCTTCCTAACCTATTGTCTGGTGGATGCCCTATATTCAGTTTGAGAGATCGCCAAGAAAGCATTGAAAGCACTGATAACTAAATAAGAAGCCAGATTGAAAAAGAAAATATATGGGCTTTGTTGGAATCAGTAGTATTAATAAAGAAACAGCCAGATTGAACCAGAAGGTTGTAGGAGATGAAGGATATCAAAGTCTCCATACATACACGTATGCATATGTATACACACACACATAAACATACACGTACACTATATATGCATGTATATGTATACATGTATATATGTGAGAGAGAGAGAGCATGTGTGTATTGAGAGGTAGACTTACTTGTATACACAAAGCCAAGTAAGGGATTTTTCAGCAATGTTAAAGACTGAAAAGGATCTGGCAAAAAAGCAAAACACTCTACTTCCACTAAGCCATGGGGACATTTTCTCTGTCCCTGATGTTCTGCTTTACTTTAATATGTTCTCTTCAGCATATCCTCATCCATTTACATGGTCACAGCTCTTAATGCTGCAGTTTTAATTATCTGACCCATGAGTGGTCTTGTCTGTAGCAGTACTAAGGAGATTTTGATAGACCAAGCAAGCAATAAAAAAGATTAATTCGAACCACTTTTGCCCTTGTTCACCATGATGGTTCATTTAGTTTAAGATTCAGCCAGGATGAGATAATTGGAAACCTTGTTAAAAGTAATTTGAATGGAAAAACAAGAAGCTGCAGATATCCAGCAAGTTTTGAAATCAACCCCAATGTGGTTTGGTAGCTAATTTTAGGTGTCTGTGCCTGGAAGTTTTGTCCCATACTTTGTACAACTTAAATAAGGAGGCCTTGCAAAGGTCATTTTTCCTGATTGTCAGTGCAAAATACTTTATTTAGCAGTAAACAACATTTTTTGTTTTGTTTTCATCCTGCTAATGACAGATAAGCAGTTAGTAAGGTATGGAGAGATGATTTTTCTTTCTAACTGCGTCATTTCCCCCATTTTACACTGAAATGGAGAAATATCAATGTATAATGTGTATCAATTATAATGTGTAATTATCAGTGGAAGTAGCTGGGGATTAGGTGACTTGTTAATTTTATTATTTCACTGTGTTTCTTCTCCCTTTGTAAAAACATGTTTGATGGGAGAGGATGGAGAAGGTTATAGAACTGTATGTTCCAGAGAACACAGGAAATACAACCCTCTTTGGAGAGACCACCCGTGGCTCTTTGATCTTGGCTTTACGAGACACGTTGTAACTCATATATATAATGTTTACCAAAACATTATAAACTCAGGGAGACTGCACTGTCTTACTCTTCCCAGTAAGGAATATTAAAAACATAAGCCTTAATGCAAACGATCCAATCCCATGGTTTTAATAGCCTCTCCTGATGCTTGACCTTATTTACAAACACTATCCAGTTGCAGAATCCTTCAAATACAAATCTTCCCCCAACCAAATCCAGCATTTTTCCCCACAGTTTCCTCTCTCTCACACCCCTCATGACAACATTTTTGAAGTTACCAGCTCCCCGCCTCCGGCAGGTTTTCTTCACTGTAATTTTTTCTGCTTTAAACAATTGTGGTGAAGGCTACAAGCTGTTTCCTCTTGGGTTCTTTTTGCTTTCACTTCCCTCCAGTCTCTGAGTGCCTTGAGTTCCCCTCCCAAACTTAAAAAGGACCTTGAAGACATCTTTGGAGCAAAGCATTACTCTGCCCGGCATTGGTCTGGTTATACCCTGTGGCCAGGGTGACCTTGTGGCTGAGGAGGACGTTTAGGCTGTGATCTCTGTGCTCAGCGGAAACAAAATTTCCCTAGACAGAGCAGCTGGCTAACTAAATTTCTACCTTTGTACTTTTGGTTCGCTTACACAAGAAGCAAATCATTGCCTTATAAATCAGAGAGAGAACAATATTATTTCTTATCTCTATATTGAAATATAAGTACTTAATTTACTTTAATCTCAACCTTCCTCTTATAAAATTCAAGTTCTAATTAAAGCTCATTAACAAAGGTCAAAATACCTGAATATGACTTTAAGCTGTGCTAAGAACTTTCAACTATCAACTGTTATCTATTATTACCAAATAAAGGCTCCAATAGTAAAACTGATATGGACTTTAAAGTGGTTCTTGCTGAAATCACACAGATTGCTATCTCACTGTGCCAGAGATATAAGGTCTAATCTTTGTTAAATACTGTCATATTGACATAATCTCATTTCAAAAGAAATACCACCAGCATTATCTAGGAGTACTTCTCTTGCACTGTCCAAGTATAATTGCAAATACAAGCTACCAATACAGTTTGTTCAAGTTTAAATAACAATAGTTTCCATATATTATTCAGACAAGGTTTTGTTTGGATCAAAACAGTTTTGATCAAATACTGTTTTGATCAGTACTGCTTGGATCAAAATAACTATTTTTGTGAGATTTTAATTTTCTTGAGATTTTAACTTTTTGTGAAATTTCAGTATTTTTTGCGATAAACAAAAATACTGTTTTCTTTTACTACAGTCACATTTTAATAGATATCACTAGAAATACTGATTTGTTCATTGAAATAAAAATATAATGTAACTTAGTATTAAAACTCTTCAAGTGCTGAGGCACAGAACTGCTAGCCCACCCATACTAGTATCCAACCAGATGGAGCCTGCCCAGTGATCATAATGCCCAAGCATTTAAATGCCCAAACATTTAAACACTAGACATTCAAACAAGTAAACAGCCACAGTACCCACATAAACTTCCTCACCGGAAGACTTTTATAACCTCATCCGCACCTTTCAACATCCCAAGGCTATTTACATGTTTTAATATTTAATACATTATACAGTTCAGTAATGTGTTTTCAAGTGGGCAGAACGACAACATGAAGGTTGGCATTTACTTCCCTGACTGAAGGTGTAGAAATGGTGTTACAGACACTTACAGTGACAGAAGTTAATCCTGCTACACATTGTCCTACCTTTTAACCTACTGTACATCTTTGGGACAACATAAAAGAAAATCTAAAAAGAACTGTTTTCTGGTTTTAGTCAGGCAGCATCTGAGGGTAGCAAGCTTAAGGCAAAAGCAGTGCTCCTGACCAGAGACACTGCTGGACCTCCAGTCTTCTCATTGTGGGGACTGTGAAGCTGGTCTCTTTTGTAAAGTCTTGGATATCTACTGATGAGAGATATTATTAATGAAAACAACTTGTAAAACAGCATTTTTCTTTCTGTTTTCATGTTCTATAAGCTCACAAATAGCTCATAAAAAGCAGAAGAAAAATGTGTAACGAAATTAAATAATACAAACAAGGTGGAACCTGGACTGCCTTAGAAATCTGGCCAGTCTTACTCTCATGGAAATCTGGAGTGACTGCAGAGACACCAGTGGTGTTGTAATGGCTGTAGGTTGAGATCCAAGAATATTTTTTTTTGCCTCTCTGTGTGTCCTAGGAAAAGTTCAGTCCATTTGTATCTACCAGTTAATGTTTTACCCAAAGAGGGCACCTTTAATCCTTAGAACAATTCTCTTATTAAGATATTAAGGTAATGGCACATCTAAATTATGCCGCTTAGTCAGTCGTGATCATAAGAACGCATGAGGTGTCAGCAGATGCTTCAGATAGTTCTGCTACTTTCTATGTGAATTCAAGGCTAGCCTTAGCAATCAATAACTCTAGCTTGATTAATGTTCTTATGGGGCATTCTTATCCTCTGCTTCCCAATAGTCAAAGTTCTGCTGTGGAAGGCAATAAAACATAGGAACTAGCAGGGAAAGAGGGAGGTATTGAGACATCAACTGTATGGCAGGTGAGGAAAGTCAAGCTACAAGCCCAAAGGCAATACTAGATGCTTCCAAAAGGACAATTCCTAGGAGAAGATCCTCAGGGACTTATCCAGGCAACATTTATGCCAGAAGGTAACCATACACATCCTACAAACAGAAATTATGGCCAACCCAGCAACTCCTGAATGTAATCCTACTTATCTTTATCCTGACCCCATCATGCCAGGCATGAATGTCTAATTTAATTATTGCACCCTGTAAAGATAAGAATTGTTTTCCCTGTTTTTCTAAACAAGATAAAATCAAAATTGCAACTTGGCAAGGCTCACTGGTAAGTTCACTGTGTTGCCACATGGAAAATTAGACAGTAGAGCAGAAATAAAAACAAGCCCTTTTGAGTCAGCAAATAACTGGGTCTCACTATCAGGACAAGCAGCCCAGGAGAGCAGCAAGGAAAGAAGCGTGATTGTGACCCACCTTCTTAAATTAATTGGCAGATGGGCTTTTCTAAAGCCAACTGGAGAGATGGAAGACATAGGTGTACCTAGGGGCTTTTCTCCATCCCTTTCTGGACAGCCTGCTCAGTACTCAGTACTTCCTACCTATTTGGGTAATAATGAAACAGATCTTTTCAAGAGGCAGTTCTGCACACTGCAGAAGTGCACGTGACACACTAAAACAGACCACTCATGATCTTGTCTCAAGATAATGATACCTGAAAATCATCTTTTTTCTATCTCGAAGCCAAAGTTATATAAATAAATTTTCCATTTATATGATTATTCAATTCATAGAACAGGCATATATTTTGATTCGTGATAAAATCTAGACATTATATTCAGTAATATTCAGGAATGTAAAGATGGCAATACCTTCCTATAGAGAGTAAATTTACTTGCTCTTCCTCAAGGCAAATGAACAACAGCCAACATGAACAGGGGTGTGATTTATTCCTTCCCATTGGCAGCTCTTCACTTCCTTAACTCTTCAAATCTAGTACTTTCTGGCCTCTATTAAGGACTGTCAAGCTATTCTGCTGTGCTGCAATAGCCTTTTGAATCAGAGGACATTCTTAGGCTGCCATGATGCAGTTGTAATCTGCACTAAGGTACAAATCAGGACCATCCTGAAGTCAGTGGCAGCACCATACCTCTCCTCCTTCTCTACACACCAAGCTCTCCAGTAGCCCAGTGAAACTGTAACTGATTTTTTCTCAGGTCTGGGACACCAAAGTTCAGAAATAGAAAAGTCTTGTGAATGACCGTGTTCTCCTAATAGTTGGTCACGGAGAAGTTTGCGGTTGGATTCAGGGTGCCCTGAGCCATGGAGCTATTGATTATGTTGAACAAGAATTCAGGCTTGTATCTTTCAAAAATTGCAGTCTGGTGCTTGGTGCCTAATTTGGGGCATGAAAGGCTGATTTGCAAAGGTGTCAAGACAAGCCTACCACACCTGCCTATGTTAGATAAGCATTGTGCGTGCTCATCTCCCATTCTATAAGAATTTAGGCATATAAAGCTAAACTTTCCAAATGGCATAGCTTAGATGAAAAAAAAAAAAAAACAACAATTAGTGATTATGAGTACTTTGAGATTTGGCTACCAAAACTGAGCTGGTTTTAAGGGGTTCAATTTCTAGGAGTGGTGAACACCACCTAGGTTCCCTTACAGAATCTCAGTGTAGGCCATCATTTTTTTTAACACTTATTAACTTTTTCAGCATCATAAACAAAATACGCTTCAGATTTCCTTGACTGCAACAGCTTCTACTTACAACAACAACAAAATTAATAAACCTTGAAGAATCCATTTGAAAACCAGGAATAAATCATTCATCATTGTCTTTTGTGATGTTTTATATAGCACAATGCTTTTCTGAAGAAACTTTCTCTTGATGGCCACCATCTGGTGTAACTCATAAGGGCAAGTTAGGACTCTAACACATCTGCAGGGCCCCCTAAAACATTTCTGAGAAAAATGAAAGACTTATTCCAACAGACTCAAGAGAGTTCACGAACAAAAGAGTTATTCATAGCTTTATTGCAGCTTGGAGTGAGGGTGTGAAAATATTGAGAAAGCTTTGTCACTAATTTCTAGTCAAAGCTTGCAAAACACAATTGCTTTGCAAGCCTTATTTTAGCTGGTGAATATGTTTTAGTTTAAGTCACTGGTACATAACACGTGCCATAAGGGTGGTTGCTACATCAGCCTTTCAGGCAGACAGCTATAACTGGACAAGGATTAACAAGTCTTGGCTATATGCAAAAGGCTCAAAGTTCCTTAAAAACAATGCTTATGTACAGTCTTTTCTTTTGTGAGTCTGCACCACTTTTTCAGAACTATGCAAAACACAAACAAAAAAAAGCAAGGAATGGTTTTGGTGTATCCAATATTTATATAGCTGACATTATGCTTGACACTTCCCTGAAGATACTGGAGCGGCTTTACAATACCTGTTAGGGGTCAGTTACACTCCCATGGGCAGCCAGCAGAGGAGAGTTTCTTGTAATTGCCAGCCACCACCTTGAGACAGTGGGAGAGGCTTAATTAAGTACTTCTATGACTCCCTGCTGAAACGTGCAAGATGAGATTTCCCAGCCAGGTGCACAGTTTTGTCTCTTCCACACTAACATATGTGACTATTTAAGTAACTTCATAAACTATTTAAGTTACTTCAATTCAGCCAGCTACACAAAGGCAAATAGCAAAAAAAAAAAATATTAATAAACCATTATACTGTGAAGCTTCCATGTGGACTTCTGGCATAAGAAAACTATGTTTAAAAAATGTCCTTCTGTTGAGGAAAAATGCAAATAGCATGTTTCTTTTCTTACAAAATGGTAAATTCAAGGAGTGCTGTTGATTTGAAATCAAGCCATTTTTCAGTTATGAGTGAAAAGGGCTTTCAGGAATTTTCTCTCTTCCTGAGGACCCTAGTTGCTAATTTTGATGCTTTTAAAGCAGTATTTTCTTTTCTGTAAATGCTTTTCTCTTCCTTGTGGTAAACAGAATAAACTGGCACTAAAATATATGAAGGCAACAAACTGCAAAAGAGGGAAATTGTCTTTCTTCCATTCCCCATCTGTCCCAGGCAGTTGAAGAGTTACTTATAGCAACCGTAGATTAGGAAAAAAATCCGCACTGCTGAAGAAATTGCCAACAGTAGACTCACTTGGAGAGCTTGGCTTTATTTGTAGACATTTCCAAACATTATTTGTTCTTTTTTAGGGCCTGTTTCAATATCTGTCAAAGCCAGAGACAAGGCTTCCATTAATTTCAATGGCCTTGGAGCAGATTCACAGAGTGGCACCTCCAGCTCTTGCATTTTTAGCAGTATTTTCATGTAGTCAAATTTCCAGTTGCAGAGGGAGAACTGGACGATGCTACAGAATCCATTCACCACAAACAGGAGTCAATGGCACCTACGGGAAATGTCATGGCCTGTATCACTGACCCAGATACATTTAAGTATAGCCTCCTTCATGACACCTATGTTTTCAGAAACAGGCTGTGTTTCTCATATCTAAAAGGACAAAATGAGAGGGCTGGCTGCCAGCTTCTGCAAAGCCTGGCAAGTCAGCACGGCCCAAGAAGAAGCAAGGACTCTGAAGGAAATGTCATGAAAATATACAGTGGCCAACTAACTGAACAGCAGCTGCCCTCAGCTCTGACTTTTGCGATAGCTTGAATATAAAACAGTTGGGTTGGGGGTTCCCAAACTGAAGCCTATGAAGTTTTGTATGTGGCCCAAAAGGGACTCCTAACTTGCAGACATCCCCGAGAGAACCAGCTGATAATCATAGTTATATGGTCTCTTCCAGGAAGCGGATGGGTGACTGGGCACTGACTGGGCCAGATCCATCAGCTAATTAGAATATAGATTGGCCTTCCCCAAAGCTGGGAAATCCAGTCCAAATATTCACATCTCAGCTGTTCCAGCACCCTCCCTATTGATCAGTCAGAAATTAATGTGGGATCTGCTCCAAGGGTTCCACAGCTGGGGTAAGCCTTGATTTTCAAATGCAGGGGGAAAGGGGACATCCAGCATAGTGCGTAACCCTCCCTCACAGTGCATTTTCTTTCCCTTTCCTCTCCTCCCCCACAATTGTCCTACCCATTAAACACGTCACCATGAACTTTATCTTGAAAACCCCAATCATAGTCCTCCTTCATCCAGCTGAGCAAGGTGATTATGAACTGGAGGTCCAGAAAGGTCTTGGGACTGAAGATCATTCTTAAATCCTTACTGGATGCAGTACACATACTCTACTTTGCAAGAAAGCTTTAGAGTTAGAGCTGGGCTGGCATACTGTGCGACATGTGCATTACCTTCAGCTCAATAGTACAATGCAGGTGGCATTTCTGCAATGCAGGAATTCAACCAAACATCACTGCTTCTGCGTCTCTGTGATGCAGTAGCTGGCTCACTGATCCATGTCTAAATATAAGTGCATGTTCTTTCAGTGTCAGGTTATGGTGGTATAAATTAGTAATAATTGCATCAAATTCAATGGAGTTAATGCCAAGGACAGGAGGATCCCAGTAGCTAAAGATCCTTATTTGTACTGTATTTCTGCTAATCCAGTGGCTTATAAACCTGATGAGTATCGTTTGTAAGGAAGTTCAGAAGCACCTAGGGATTTCAGCTCCTAAATGTAGCTGGGCTGGCTTCCCAAAGTCCATCAGTAGCCTTTGGAATGTGCACATAGGGCTCCCAAGTAGTTCTGATGATTAAGGCAATACTTTCATCTTTTCTAAATCACTGTTTTAACTTCTGGCCTTCTCTTCTACCTCCTAGCAGGTATGAATACTGTAGCTCTATACAGCTAAGCAGCTTAGCTTCTAAGGGATGATGGGAGCATTTCACTCAGGGTGCAGAATTCTAAACAGACACAACGCTTCAAAATGAAGCTTACTTGGGACAGCTGAGATTAACCTGCATATGTGTAAACAGGTGGACAGGATGAATATGATACAGGAATTATAGACATTGCATTAGCATCCAAAAGAAGCACCTCAAAGAATAGTTACTAAAAATAAAGCAATCCAAAACAATCAAATGTATCCAGAGGAGCACTGTGTGTTTTCCCATCTCATAAATCCTTGTATTTCTCATTTTCCTCATTCTTCTCTCATTCTTACATTCTATCTCTTTGCTATTGTTGTAAAGACCTCCAGCTTTAATGTTCACACAATGTTGCCTTTGATGTAGGAGCTTTATCTTGCTTTCCCATGTGTCCAACAGCAGCATATATCAACTTTATCTCCTCTGCTCATGAGAAAAGCAATACTCTAATGTCTTCTCTTCAAACTAACTTCACGTGGAATGAGACATTTATACAATAGGCCTTACAATGGCCATTGCAGTGACTTAGCATCAACACTTGTTGTGTGTATCCTCAGATGCAATGACCATTATATATTAGAAGCAGTCTGTTCCATGTTCTATTGCTGCTGTTGTTGCAAGCAGCAAAGAGGAAAGAGAAATGCTGGTGACACGACAAGGATGACATCTCAAGCTTTTGAAGAAGGCAGCAAAAAGAGTGGTGATGTGAAAAGCAAGACAAGTGCCACACAGGGCACTGAGCTGAGAATGTGGCTTGGGATCACAGTTCTAATTTCTCTTGCTGTGTGTTCGGCTGTGGAGGAAACAACTGTTGATGAAGGAATCCCTTGCTCAAAGTACCAGCTAGCTTTCAACCGTTCATGCTATGAGTTTGTTAGACTCCAGCGTACCTTCACAAGTGCCCAGAGCTGGTGTGAGAGAGGAGGAGGGCACCTTGTCTTTATTGAAAATGAGGAAACTCAAGAGTTCTTGCAAAAACATATTGCAGAGGATCAGGAATGGTGGATAGGACTGATCTCAAACTCCTTGCTGAATGAAACTACTGACGGTAGGTGGTTTTGAAATCATGTCTTCTTTAAAACTGTATCAGCCCATGATGCTTACTTAACATGGTAACAAATGCAATTAGTCCCTCTGTAGACATTGCTGAGAAGCCACTGTCTTTTGTTGTTGTAACTTCAGATTATATTCAGATGTTTTAATTGCCTGCTTCACTTCCCAGTTGCATGTTGTCACCCTTTCCATTGGATCTTGTGGTTGTGTGAGCACGTGGTGAATTAGATCAGCTTGCTGATCCAGTGAAAAAAATGTGCTGGGTTAGGTCTCCAGTGGAAGAACAAGCTGAGCCAATTCATCACATTAGGAACAAGATCTGATGCAAGGGGAATGGTGGAATCTTGAGGCTGGGAGCACAGGGGGAAGTGGTGGTGTCTCTTTTAGTGGTTATATCAGGTTAAATATAAAATGTAATTGAAGATCGCTATGCAGACAAAACCACCTCTGCTTCAGTAGGAGCAGGGCTACAGTCCTGCTCTGCAGGCTCTGAATCTGTAATTGCATTATGGTGGAAAATAAACATTTCAGACATGATTACTTTGTTCACAGGGTCAATGATTTGGCTGGACACTTCAAATATAAACTACAGTAACTGGTACAATGATCAGCCATCTCCCTTCTCATCCACATGTGGGTACATCCTGAAGAATGCCAAGTATCAGTGGGGTGTGACTGAAAATTGCAGCCAGGAATTGGACTTCATTTGTGAGTTTGGTAAGATACATAACAGCTGGAACTGAGAAGTGAGCATGCCATGTTCACAACTGTGCCTAAATTGCCTTGTTGCTTTCAAAGTGGCTACGCAATAACTTAATACAGCTTATTAAAAAAGTGAACAAGCAAAAAGCCATATAACCCTAGCAGGTGCTCTTTTTCCAGTGTGCTGATGTAAGATCTGATTCAAGGAAAGAAAGAACCCTGGAATCACTGGGAGATGTAGGGACTCAGCAACTAGCCATTAAGGTCCAGGTTTCCAGTAGAGGGCTAGTAAAATAGAACTGGATCTGAGAGTGAATCTAAATGTGTCACAGTCCATGTCTACAGCAGCCATAAGCTAGCTAGCTTAAAGCCAATTTGAGCAGTGCATAATAGCATGGTTGCAAGAATAAACTCCCAAAACACCATAGTACCTGAGCTAGGTGGGACCTGTATGAATGCCCTGTAAACATACTCGTAATCAGAAACATGTGCCAAAATAATTGCCATTTGTAACCGAAGCAAAAATACAGCCAGGCTTCTAGAGACACCACTCCTAGCAGCCTACAGTAAGCAAAAGTGAGAGCAAGTGTTTCTTGTTTCTTCTCAGACCCTTCCATGAGGTGAATTTTGAGGGCTTCCCCAGGATAAGGAAGCAGACAGGAACCTGTACTTCCTGGTGGCATTTCAGTGCTCAGACAGAATACCTACAGACATGGTGTCCCTGAAATCGTGACTTGGAACAAACAGTCCTGCAAAGGAATGCTGACAATATTGTTCCATTCAACATATAGATATGAGGGGACTTTGTGTTCCTTGCACTTTGCACATAAGACAAGCATTTTAAACTGTAACTAGAACTATGGTCATAAGCACTGGAAGGACAGTCCAGCTGTAGGCTCACTAATATAAAAGATCTTTGAATCCAGTATGCAAGTACAGGTTATCACAAGCCCTAGAATTGCTACTGCTCTGGTCCAGTACTGTACTACTTCTGACATAATTAACAAGTCATTCCACAATCAGCAAAACTAACAAAGTTTTGTTTCCTGTACTGATTTTCTGTTCCACATCCCCTCCCTACCCTCCTCCTCAGCACTCCCAGTTCACTCCCATATCCCCAGCACATCCTAGCTCTGCAAATACTTTTCCCTCCCCCAGCTCCCTCCCCTGCAATTCTGCAGCTGCTCCAGAGCTCCAGTGGTACGCGCCGGACAGTTGAATCCCACATCGTGGAACAGATAAACATTGGGTTATAATCCCTATTCCCAATACAGGCACTGATGTATCTCTTTCCCTTCTACCTAGCTATTAATTTTCATGAAATTTTAGGGTGTTTTGAGGTTTATATCTATACATCAAATTTGGCTGAAGATGACTAACATTAACAATGATTGGGGGACATGAAGTTGGCAGACGGCACAATCCCTTAAGCTTATTTTCCTTGCAAAACCAGACTAAAATTATTTTTCCATTACAACCACGGTAGACAACTGTCTGTTTGTAAGGAAGCTATCATCTGTTACCATAGGATCTAACTTAAAGCACATTAAATTCAAAGAGTGTTTGCATTATTGAGCAACAATGTCCTACACTACATCCATCATTCCATTACCCAGGAAGCTGAGAACAGATTGAGGCAATTATAGCCTTGTTTTCACTGTCTACAGCCCATGCCCATTAACACACGTACATATTTCAATAACAGTAGACTCCTCTTTTACCAACTTTGTATGCAAGCGATTAGATCCAATATCCCAAAGAAAAAGGGACAATATTTTCGTTTGTTTCTCTGGGTGTTGAATGTTTGGAAGTTCCCGCAACCTGACAGTGCTTCAGTTTGTCTCTGTAGAATGGGCATAGTTACACCTTCATGCACAGCAACTCTGAGGCTTGATTCACATCAACATTGAGTTTGAAACTTCAAATGAAATGTGTAGGTAGCTCCAAATGGTATCACTTTGAATTTAATATCTCTGAATACTGATAACTTGTCTACTTGATCATCTGAGATAGCTATATCTGTACAAACAACTCACCAGACAGTGTTCTGCCTTCATCTTTTCTTGGCCATCTGTCCTAGCATTATTTGTGTTCCTCAACGCAAGTAAAAACTTTCTTTATTATTTCTTAATATCCTACCATTTGGTGCTCTGTGGGTTAGCAATTTGTTGTAGTAAAACTCTATGTATTGAACCAGGGTTTGTACACAGGAACACAAGCCAGGTTCTGCACATTTTTCCATGTAAAAGTTGCTGAGACAGCAAATACTATGGGAACTCTCTATACAAAGTAAAGAATAAAGAAATGCACGAGATGATAGTCCGTATTAGAATTTAACAGCAAATTATTTTTCAAGCTTATTTAGAGAGCTCTAATCTGTAAACTGATCATGTTGCTATAGTTACAGCCAGGCTTAGATTTAGCCTTTAAATAACAATAGCACACAATTACTGCAGTGTGAACACATTGGCACTGTTAATCAAGGTACTTAAGGGCAATGATCGAAACAGCAACTGGAGGACAATGTATTTAAACCCGAGACAGCTGAAACAAAAACATTCTTTTGCAACACTCCCATATGAGAGCAGTCTTTCGCATCCTCCTCTTCAGGGTATTAAGCATCCTGATTACTACAGGATACTAAGAATTCTGAAAGATAATTAACTGTCCCAGATTAATCAAAGAATGAGGTGTACGAATTTAGAGATATGACCTTACTCATTTGAGCAGTCCTGCTGAATGAAGTCAGTCAAATACCACGCAGGAACAAAGCTGTCTCTGTAGCAGAAATGGGATCAGGTCCCATACTTAATATGCAAACTATTCTCCAGAGCAATTACCTGAATATCATGTAAATCACACACTGCCACAAGGCTCTTTCGGAAGTAAGGAGTAACTTTAAACCTTCCAGTACTGCAGGTCAAACAAATGCTAAGTGTTTTCCACAAAAATATGGTTGGTTTTTTTTAATTAAAATATTCTCAATGTTCTCAATTTTTTGTTTAAGGCAGTAAAAGCCATAAATCTATTCCTTTGGATTTAAAAAAATGAAAAATATTTTATTCTTTGTTCTTTTTTTTTTCACTTTCTTAATTCTTTAGCTTAAAAGGGAGAAAAGGGAAGAAAGAGAAACAACAACAACAAAAAAAGGGATATGCAGGAGAATTGTAGCAGGATATTTCAGAAATTCAAAAAGTTAAAACTGACTTTTTTTTCTTCTATTAGAATTTGGCCAGAGCATTGCTTGTGATAATTACAATGCCACTGTACAGTGTGGATCAGGAGAAGTTATTCAAATTGGAGAGAGCTTCTATGGACGGAAGACCCCTCACTACTGTGTATCGGAGACTCCTCTCCAGTATGATACAGATGAAGACTGTAGCTGGATCAGTGTCAAAGATGAAGTAGCAGGTAGTATCTTATGGCATTGCTTGTCAGAAGCATAGACAACATGCCAAAGTTCCTGGTCCCTAAACTATTTTATCTTGTATTCCAGTAGAGTTAGTGAATAGGAAAGTGGATTATTCCTAAAATGAAGGGATTCACAGAGATCTTCTGACATGGAGGAGGTTCCCACAGGAGGCTGGATGGAAAGGAGGGATTTTGAGAGGAGCGAAGATTCAGAGGAGAAGGGGAGAAATGGAGAACTAGAGTTCCTCTGACTGTGTGAAGAAAATATGTGGGCACACCGATTCCTTGACAAACTCAATGGGAGACCCTAGGTTTGACAGAGATGGAAGAGAACACATTCATACAAACCTAACTCCAAACCAGGAGGGGTGAAAAGGCTGGCACCCATGGGGACAGGAGGGCAGGAGGGATTTGCTGCTGCCTGCCATGTGTCGGGTACACATCCTGCTGGAGCTACAGGGCTCCACAGCTTGCCAGACTAAACAGTGGCTATGGCCTGTGCCTATGGTGATTCTTTGGGCTTCCTGCCAAAATTAAACAAAACTCCTAACTTCTTTTTTTACCTTCTCTTATTCAGCTTTATTCCAATCAAGTGGAATGGTGCTAAGAAATACCAGGCAATACGCAACACACTAAAGCCAAAGCGATGTGGAAGTTTGTCTAGAAATCGGTGACATGATATTGCTCCCCCTCCTCTTTTTGTTTCTGTTATCATCTCTCATCTGAGCTGTTATGACAGTCAAAGACAAAACCCACTAGTTCATATAAAAACGGTCCTTCTTTTTAGGCCAGTGTCATGGTCTTCAGGCCTGCCAGGTGGCAGCGGATGGCATTTTCTTTGGAGATCCTTGTCCAGCTTCTGGAAGCTATTTGTCCATTCAATACCACTGCAAGGAAGGTAAGTGGGAGGGGGCTGTCAACACCAAAAGCCTTTTCTGCTCTTTGCTGTAAAACTGTGACCATTGATATTTATCTTAATAATCACTGCTCCATCCTCAAGGAAGAACTTGGAAGAGCGGTGCCCACTAAAAAGAGGCATGAAAATGTAGCTTTCCTGTCCTACCTCAGGGTTTTTGATAGGATACAAAGCTAGAAAATTCAAACACAAAAAACACACTTAAATGAAATTATGTTCAACAAGAATCTTGACCAGTACGTACAGAAAAGAATCAGCTCCCTGTCACACTGCTAATGCACTCAAATTAGCAGCAGTATCAACTCAGTTTTGGAGAAGGCCTGCGCTCACTACATGAAAATTAATTGAATTACGTAAGAAATGTAGACAAACAATGGCATTGAATTCTGTCATTATGTTTTACAGGTCTGCAGCTGGTTGTAACAGATGCATGCTTTGTCTTTGAAAATATCACGGTCGGTTTGAACTGGCTGCTCTCTCCATACTCTGGCAACCTTTCATGTATCATTAGCACTGGAGATGGCCACACTATCGATCCTTACTATCCTCTAACGTAAGATATATCCTTCATGTATCATCAACCAGTAAATTTCACTGCTTGCTTTTCATTGAATGCTTCAAGTCTCTTAAATGAGACCTTAAAAATTAACCAGATTAATAATAGACCATACATACAAGACACTTGGATTCTGCAGAAACTTGTTCTGAAATTAATAGAAATTTTATGCCAACCACAATCTTTCTTCTGCTTAATATGATTCCTATTTCTTACTAAGGGAAGTTATTGCAGATCCTAAGCACACAAAATTGCTGAAAACATGTCAGCAATTGCCAAAGAAACACGCAAGCATTATTTTCTTAAGTTTAAAGAGTATTTTTTTGTAACATTTAAAATAATACAATGGCATTCTGGAGTTCTTCCTTTATTTTCATTGCATAAAAATTGTGTCTTTAAAGGATCAAACATTTTTTCTGATAGATTTAAAAATCAGATTTTGTCCTAGTGCTAGGAATGACAGAGAATGGCTCTAGAAATTTATTTGTCTACTAATGGAATCCTACTTGAGTCAACTAATGATCTTATTTTTCTATGAACTAGAAAAATGAGAGTACACAACTGAAAACCAAAAAGTTGTAACATACTAGAAACAATAAACATTCTTTCAGAGCTACAGACACAGGCCTGTAGCTGTAAAGAAATTGAAAAAAACCTTTGATAGTGAACCTTGAAGTGAAATATAGCTGTAAGCAGAGGCTGGCTGTTTTTATGGGATGCCCTTTTACTTCACCTACTAAGTGGCTCTCAGTCATGCTCATCTGTTTTCTGTGTCCAGTTTGATACCCAGTCTTACAGGGATTGTCTTTTCTGATCTGGTCTTGTCATTGGTATTTTTTGAAGTCCCGTTATAATGAAACCTTTTTCTTCATTAAAGCAGCTAATGAAAAATATCAAGAATGATACGTCCTGATCTTTGTTTGCATTTACTAGGAGGTACCATGATAAGAATATAAATAGTTCAGAGAGAATAGTGTCAGGAATATTACTTATTTGCCTTCCATCGTGTATGTCATTCAAGAAAGATCTCCTTAGCTTCTTTTCACCGTCTCCCTATGCCTGTTAGTAATAATAGCAGCTACTGCAAACTTTTCATATCCATTCATCGCCTATTGCTATCATGGCTGGAGCTGCACCAGACCCAGGAGGGAAGAGACATGTTTGCCAACATGGACAAGTATAGAAGGAGCTGCACATACATAAAAACAAAAAAAGAGCAAGGGAGTGCTCTGACAAAATGCTGAGCAGCATAGCTTCCACGGATATATCTAAGAGGGGAATTGGGAATAAAATCAAGAATAGAGAAATTAAGGGCACCGTTACACATGCATAGTCACATGTCTCAATGTCACATGGCTCAAAGCCAACAATACACAGACCAGATCTAATGCCACGTGTTATTGCACTATGATCTACCTACTTTACAGCAAAATTTATCCACCCTTATAAATACACTTTGAGAATGATGACCCCGATATACATCCTTAATGCAACAAAGGAACAATCTTGAACCCTAAAAATTCTATGTAAATAAATGAGGGATTACAGTGATTGCAGGAGAGCTCAGTCAGGTCAGAAATTTGGGAACTGTGACCACTGTTATCACGTAAGGCTAAGGACTTCCCAGGACAGTCTTCCACAACAAGCAGCTGTTCTCTTTCTATTCTAGACCGGTCAGCAATGTCACATATAGATATTTGTCTCCTGGAGAATTTACTGTTTTTGTGGAATGCACCACCAGCGAATGGCATGTGATGGCACAGAAGCGGGTGACTGTTCAAGATAAGATGGATCAGCTAAGCATTACTGGGTGCTATAGCGAGTATGAATCTGGGAACAGCACGCTCTGCCGTACACTGTATGGGGAGTTGCTGTGGATTCAAGTTGAACTCAATGGAGGTGAGGCTAATTACTCTGCATGTTTTAAATGGCACGCTAAATATTATGCTACCCATAGGACAGAAGTAGGATTTTCATTATGCAAAACTACTTATTTTTAGTGAATGCTTTCCCTCTAATTGTTGCATTTCTGCAACTGAATGCTCTCAGCTCCATTGGAGGGGTTCTTTCCCAGAGCTATTACACCACCTCAAACATAAGTATAAACCCTTTTTCCCTCCAAAGCTGACAAAGCATGAGCATAACTTTAGTCACATGAATCCACATGAATTCAGTAGGAATATATCCATATTTGAAGTTAAGAATCTGCAGAAATGCTTCTCTGATTGAGGGTAAGAAGATTCTGTGTCACTTTTGTCGGTATATATTTTGTTCTCATTTCAAGTTCCTGAGATCCACATATATGCTTAAAAAATAAAATTCAGTAGTGTATGTTTGAATTCTCTTGACTGCCCTAACACTCCCAGTGGAAAACACGTCATAGATTTCCACAGGGAGTCGAGGGGCACAAAATCCTGCATTGCCACTGTGTTCTTAACTCCTTTATAAACACCCAAATGCTGCAGAAAAAACAGCTAGAATTGGACGGCCTATTACACAAGCTGTGAGAAATTTTGAACTGTCTTTTTGCAGGCAACGGAGTGACCTACATGATATTAGCAGATAACATGACACTCGCTGAATCCAATGCAAAGGAAGGAATGCTCCCTCACAATCTGACACTCGACAGTGCCTCTCAAGAGCTGCTAGGTCCAGGGACACATCAACTGGAAATCCGAGCATCTAGCAACACAACCGCACTGGAGATCTCTGAGAGCATTGCTGTTCACTTAATTGAGCCAGTATCTGGTTTTCAGGCTGCATTAGCTTCTCACACTCTGCAGCTGGGGGAGAATTTGGAGATAAATGTCTCTGTGTCTCATGGTGCCCCAGATAAGCTGAAGTTTGAGGTGATTGGATCTAATGAAACTCACTCTCACAAAGAAGATGGCCCTCATGGGGAACCTCAAACATACACCATTCCCCTGCACTCTGAAGGTACAGCATGCTGACATCTTCTGTATTTCCAAGACACTCACAACTGAGTAGAGGAGTTCACATAAACAGTCACAGCACCCTGGGGTAGGGGACAATAATGTACAGCTGAATTTGATAGTTCTTCTAGCTGCTCAAACTTGGCCTGCAGAACAGTACGAACAGCATGGTCTTATTGACTTGTGAGCTAAAAAAATTGAAACTGGCAAATGGGTTCTCCATACGGAGACTGAAAGCAAGGCTTCACCTGATTTTTGCAATAAAAAAGACATAGTGAACCAGGGTTTACTTTTTCATGACACTCTCTGATTCAAGTACAAATGATGACATTTTCCTGAATCACAAAGTGTTTTCCTCCTGTTTGTTCATATGTGTAACTTTTCAAGTTTACACTCCTTTGCATTTTACACTGCAGTAATTAATAGTCTAAGGAGTTCTCAGTAGAGATGACAAAGAAAAGGGGAGCTTTTCTGTGCGTCAGTCTCCAACATGTATTTTTTCTTGGATTTACTTTGTATAAGCTTTTTAGTAATTTTTTCTTTCCATTATTAAGAAATCAAAGCCTTTAAAATGTAGCATTAGGGAGATTGTCCTTCAGAGTTAATTCAGTGGCAGAAGATAAAAATGTTTCCTCCTCTAATGAACTATTAGAGGAAGCTAATTATGATTTCATTTTGTGTTTTAAAATTATTCAATATTAAAAGTTTTATTTGGTCTCCCTATACCCATTTGAACATCCCTTCCCTACAAGACAGCTGGTCTCTCAAAATGCATAAACTCATTTGGACGCCAGTATTAGCACACCTCTAGTTTCCTGTGTGGTAATATCATAGCCAGCTGACAAAGAATAGCATTGCAAGTGCTAGGACAAAGGCATGTCAGTAATTAAAAAACTGAGATAAAGAGGAAGACCATTCCTTGGAAAGCCTTTCAGCAGTGGAAACTTATCAGAAAAGCCCTAAAGCTCTTAACAGAAAAGAATAGGATTTTCTTTACGAATTGGATTTTATATCCCAAACATGATGGACAGGTCCCACTGCTATTCTTAACTGGCCGTTTTTCTTCTCTAGGTACTTTCCTTGTGAAAGTGGTGGCCATGAATGCCTTTTCAAACATGAGTCTGGATCTTGGGTTCATCACTGTGTTGGCAAACAGTTCTCGTAAAGAAGGTAATTGCATTAATCTGACAGTGCTGGTTTTGCCGCTTAAGTGCCTTTTTGCAACCAGAGCATTTCACAGAGTGTTTATGGTTTACATCTAGTAATTGCTTTCCTTCCAGCAACAGTGCTGAAAACTTTTGTGGAGGTTTCTTCCTGATGAAGGCAGATTCCTTGGCTTTGAAGTAGTCATAAATTAGCATCACTCTGTATATGTTACACATTGCACCTTTGCTATTTGTCCTAGGAATAATTAATGAAGTTTATGGTGCAGGACATTGCTCTGAAACCAGGAAATATTTGCATCACAGCAGTCTCATAAATGGTTGCCAGTAAATGCTTCTAGATAGCTCATCCTTACATTTACAAAAGGAGATTATACCAGGAATCAAATGACTTTAGTACTAATCCTATTGAGATTATTCCAGTGCTTTCCCTCAGTTTTTCTCTTTACCTCGATGAAACTCCATCAACTTCTGTGAATTAATTTTGATTTACACCATTATGTTTGAAGAATCAGGATCATCTTCTTTATAGTATGTGACTAGCTTGTTGTTACAACTTTACCTATTGTAAATAGACTGTTTATCACAGTTCTAGAGTCTGATTCTTATAGCGCTAACTTTCAGACTGTCAGTAGTCAAATTCTGTGTATTTAAGTCATATTCTCTGAGGATGTCTGAAAGCTTTACAGGTAGCACTAGAATATTCTGCTCTTTTTTGTATTAAACAGATTCTGCTAAGGAAGAAGGCAGCTCCAAAGCAAATACCCAAAGGACAAAAGTAAGTATTATTTAAGGATCTTTCTTTAAAATTGAAATGCTTAGAAATTTTTCTTACCAGTAAAAGTGCTGCATAAGATATTGAAAAGGAGTATTTGTAGCATACTAGATTAAGGACTAGATTTGCTGTGCCACATAGGGTTTAACATAAAATCTACACCAAAAGTCTCTGAGACAAATGTGTTCATAAACATTCAATCTACAGTTCATAAAAGCCTGCAAGTAACAATTACAAGATTAGAAAAAATGAACTTTTCACAATTATTCAGTTTTGGAATTTGAAATGTGCTTAGATGAATTTTTAAATTATCTACTCGACTAATGGAAAACTCTCTTTGAGGGGCTATACTTCAAGCAGAGTTTAATATATTTTTATATTGTTTCTAAGTGTTTCCTGCTTCTGTATTGGAATGTTTAAATTACTTTGCAAAGAAGAAATTTCCAGTTTATGGTAAACTGAGAAACAAATGATACACCATTTGCTAGCAGCTGCACAAATTTAAATAATAAAATTGCCAGATATAATATTTTGTTGTCATCTTAAAGGTTGAGTTTATGACTATAACTATAGCAGGCAGGTGTCTGCTGTAGGAGATGTGCTGCTTCACAAGAAGCATCATGCTTTACAGATTGCCTGTAAGAATATAGTGCATCAGAGGAAAATAAATCTAATTCAAAACTAAGTTTATCACAGTTTGTTGCACAGAAAGACATATTCAGCTACCTCCTATTTATCCGTATCTGTAACGTATCCAATTCAGATAAAAAAGGAATGTGCTAGAAGACATACTAGAAGACAAATGCTTGTCCAAGGGTAAAAAGTCTTGGTCCAGAAGTGGAAAATTAATGCAAATTAGTTTCCTAAGTATGTGCATTAGTTTTGAAAATGGGAGTTGGGCTCCTAAGCCACTTAGGAGTTTGGGAGTATTTTGCCACACAATTCCTCTGTGCCATCTGCTTCTATTACCATAGCTTAGATTTCCATACTACCACTGATCAGGAAAAGACCATTTAAACTATAGATCTGCTTACAGCGATTTGGGGTCTAAACTCTCAGACCTTTTTCGTTATAAATAAGCAAAATACATATGTGTTTATTCATGCTTCTATCCTAACTGATACACTTATTATTTAGGATCACAAAAGAAAAACCAAAATATATATTAAACCGAGTCGCCACGTAGATCCTTTCACAACTGTTACGCTTGGCTGGCCAGACAACAACAATAATTCCAGTTTTCTCTGGTCCTGTGGTATGTGCATTTCCTAAACTTTTCCATCAACTTCTATTTGACAAGTAACAAACTCACTGCCATGTCAGATCAAGTGATGAAAATCTGCCTGAAGGATGGTTTACTTTGTGGCTTTAAAGTTTGTCACTCACTGTACTCAAAGAATGTCCTTCTCCTTTACCACGGTTTTAACACTGAACTAATTATGGTATATAATATGGCATAGTACTCAGTTTTTGTCTTGTCCCAAAGGTGGCTACTCCTAAGTTTCAATTTTTCAAGATGTGCCCGTCCTAAGCCCTCACTCTCATAGCCAAGAACTAATCCCAAGTGACCTACATAGTTAGGCATTTGCAAGGTACATGTGCCTCAATAAAACAGCAATAATTAGCATCAAATATGATGCAAAAACATTTATGGCTGAAAACTGGATTGAGATTCAGGACATGTGTGTTCTGTCCCCATATTTATCCCTGGCCTCATACATTACTTTGAAGAGTCTGTACTCTGAACTCTGAGTACACACGTTTTAAATAGGGTTCAGGAAACTTGTTTCCTCTATAAAGCGCTTTGAAACCTATGGCAGGAAAGTCCTTTATAAGAGACATGGGATGTTATGATGACTAGTCTAATTATAAAGGAAATGTTTTGCAGGAGCTTGCTGGCCTGAGTGGAATGAATGTGTGCAGCAACAGATAATCGCGACCAACCAAACTGAGGTGCAAATCCCACCTTCCTGCCTTCCTCCTCCAAAGTCAGCAGTGACTGTCAGGGTTACAGTCCAAAACCACGACGATGAAGAGAGACAGGACGAGCAATGTCTCTATGTGACTGCAAAACAAGAACTGCAACTAGAAATCAGGTCTGTTTTTAAACCATAGTATTCACTGGTTAATATTATTAGTACACAAATATAGCGCAAGGCCACAGTTTTCAATAATAATGATAACAAAGTGATAAAGTACTTACTGTTGTAAATCTATTTATACTTTACCATCATAGGAATTACAGACAAAATGGGTCTTTCTGCATTTTCCAGTCCACACTTCTGAACATAATCCTTTTATAAACTGAATAACATTCTTCCCAAAACCATTTAGGCTTTTTGACCCCATTACATGCTTTCAATGTTGGAGATTTCCATATGCAAACCTCATTGAAACAATGGGAATAGAAGCCATAAGATATGTCTGAAATTCCTATTAGGCACCCAGATACACATTACTGCTTTAAAAAATCTGTTCTTCAAGAGTCTAGTGCCTCATTAAAGAACAGTGGCATTTCAATGATCTGTTAATATAATCATTTCAGGAGATTAAATAGACTCAGGCTTCATTTGAGAGCCTGAATCAGTTTTGCAACATAAATAGTTTGTGGGATCTGGGCCTCAGTCATGTTGAAAATGGAGATCAAGGTTCCTAAATCTCTTGCTTTAAAATTAAGTGTTTAGCTATTTGTGAGTCATGTGTCACCTGTCTCATATTGCAGGGCTTTTGCAGATTTTCATCAAACTAGAGTAAAACAATCAACCTCAAGGACTAGGACATCCCGTGCAGTTACTACTTGTAACTACCATCTTAATTCCTTACAGGTGTGAGGCAAACTGCAAGCCAGTGAATGTTAGCGATCAAGTCATTTTGAGTGTCTCTGGACAGAAGGACTCCCAGGCCATATATTATAACTGGTATTTAGATAACACATTCCAAACCAAGGTGAGAGTATCAGAGTTGTCAGAAATACTGCACACACAAAAATAAACATCCACCCTGAGGCAATGTCATGTGGCCTCAGAGTGATACTTTGTCAAATGGATGCTTTGGAAACAATAGTGAAGACCAAGAAAAGGGGGTGCCAGGTTTGGTAGGGGTTTTAATGAGGGGCAGCAAATACCACCCTGCTCCTGATATATCACAAAAGAGATCACAGCGAAGAGCCTCTACTGTCATGTTTTCTTTTCTGTCTGATTTTCCAGTCTACACCGCTCCCTCTAGCCTGTGGCCTGACTGGTTTCCGGCAGAACTCTTTGAATTTGCTTCAAAGCAACACATCCGTGTTGAAAATGAACAGCACCTTCTTGCAGACACAGGGAGAAGCTTTTCAGATTAAAGTAACAGGTAGGGGCAAGCACAGTTTTTCAGACTCCTTTGAGATGGTTTCTGCCATCGTGACATCACACTGACGTTACACACACATAGCCTCGCTGACAAGTAAGTTAAATCATTCCACAAGTTGAGAGCTGTTACTTTGTACGTGGGTTCTTTAAAATAATTATGAGCTAAGGTTGTTCTGGGCTCTTGCACAGCAGGGCAAATTCAGATATCTTACTGTTACAGCTGTTAATAACTTTGTTAAGGCTCATCTGGAAATGAAGTTATGCTAAATACTTGATCAAATAATACAGCTTTGCTTTATAATGCAAAGACTAACATGTTTTTAATAGTTCTTTTCCTCATGTGGCTTATTCAGTCGCAGGATTTAATTTCTGATTAAGCCCACCCTGATATTTCTGGTGCCTAAACAAACAGCATCATTGCTAGAGTAGGCAAGATTAATGTCTGAAGATCAGTGCTGCTGGGGCACGATTATTGCTGACTTTCTGCACCCTCCACTCCCAGCAATGACTCAGCGTGGCTACGGGGAGGAAACATACCTTGTCAGCACCGTGCCTCCGCCCGAGATCCCCAGTTGTGCCGTGTCTCCCAAGCAGGGATCAGTGCTCACTACATTCACAGTCTCCTGCAGCGCTCCTTGCTTGGCGGAGGCGTGCCAATCCATTCATAACAGGCAGCTCACATACTGCTTCTACCTGAAATCAAGTAAGTCCTGAGGTGAACAGTTTGGCTAAATGCTTCTCCGTGTTTCTAGTAAGCGCTGTTACCATTGCTAACAAGAGCAGAGGCACGACCTGCTTCTGCTCCCCAGAGAGTCTGAGTCAATCATCAGGCTTAAACAGGGCACCCCAGAATCCCCTGTTCTTAGAGAACAGGAGGTGTCTGTGGTGTCTGGTAGGTGACCTGTTCTTTCCTATTTCAGATTCTCTCTTGCACTGTGGCCCAGATCCTGAACTCTTCCCAGTTTATCTTCCACTTGGAGAAAAGGATAATGATTTCATTTTACACATGACAATTACTGTTAGCAACAACTATGGTGATACAGTTCAAACGAATGCTTCGGTGAAGGTACACAGAAGAATTATGTTATTTCAAGATCTCTCAACTTGATACCTAACCTGCAATTCACTTTTGGAGCTTCTTCCCATTTTATACATATCACTTCCCTCTGAATGTGCCATAATCACCATTTTCCTATCTAACAGAGACTATTGTCTGCGGACTCAGGGTAGTCAAAAGAATCTTCCACTGTCCTTTCTCTAGGATAGAAGCTTAAAAGATTTGGCCATTGGGCAGCATAAGCTGTATTTAGCATTCTGGAATTACTCGATGTAGGCCCCAGAAAACTCCTGCTTCTGCCCCAGTCCCCCAGTAAGGAGATCCTTATCAGGCCATTAAAAATAAAACTTCAAAAATGGGGAACACAAAGTTTCCTGTCCCACTCTCGCTAGGCTGTCAATAAGATGATCGTGGAAGCTGCTCAAAGATAATTATAACAGCACTAGCAACGTTAAGAGTATATCTGATTTCTTCATCAGGTTGGACATGTAGATATGACTGATGGGAACCTGACTCTGCAGTCTATTGTATCTGAGAAGGCAAACACCATCCTCAGAGATGGGAACAACAGCATGAGCCTTTTCCAGCTGTATAAGTCAGTCATATCAGTCCTTAATCAGGAGACCCAAGAGGAAAGCTTTAACATATCTTTACAGACGGACACACGAAAAGAGGTCAGCCAGACACTTGTGTTCTTGCAGCGTAATGCAATATAATGGACTCTTCATATTCTTTGACAGCTCTTAAGTAACATAAAGCTCATATATCACCACTTGAAATCAATGGAGGTTTCAAGTTTCTAGTATCTGTCTCAGTGTTTGGCACAGGTTTCATCTATTTTTCACTATTTGCCTACATAAATAATACGTTTTATCATCTGTCAGTAAAAGAATTTATTCTCAATTGTTATTGCATTAACTTAAACTAATTTGAATGGTCTTTTAAAACTTAACATCAACCTTATTTTCCACAAACAATTTAAATATTAATAAAATGACCTCTCCTGTGGGAGAAATACCCTTTCTAATTTTCCTAAGTACTAGATGGCAGGTAATTTTAGTTTGTTCCTTTCAGCTAGCATCTTATATTTCAGTTATAAGCTTATATTTGTACAGTGCTTTGAGTTCCTTAGATGAAAAGATCTAGAGAAATGCAATGTATCCTTCAATTATGATTCATTATTTGAGTAACATCAATCATACATGGCTCTGCTTTCTCTGGAAGTGGTATTTATACAGTAATTCACATATATTAGTACAAATTCTCACAAGTAACTCTCATTGCTATTAATGGATGTTAAATGTATAAATTCTGTGTAGGGAAGTAACATAAAACTCATGATTATATAGTTACTAAGGCAAGTGGCATCTTGTCAGTAGACCTAATATCAGTTCAAATGATCCTTGTTTTGGAGTCTTACTCTACCGCATAATTTACAGCAAGCCTGGCTGTCAATATACAGCACTACTTGCACAGTCCTAATTAGCATCTTATTCCTTTGCCTAATTATCCCTTTTCATCCCAAGCTCCGAGGGCTGATGCTGACAACTCTCTCTGCTGTTAACATAACATCAGTGCAGACTGCTCTGAAGATGTCAGAATTATTGAAAGAAATCACTTACAGGAGTGAAGAGCTGTCTGTCTCAGCACAGGTAAGAAGCAATTAATCTTATATCTCCTTACACTAACAGTATAGACTCTATTGCACCCTACTGACCTTAGACTGAGTTTCGGTGCCTTACAGTTATCTGTTCTTTACCCACTTTTTCTACTGTAGCAGCATGTGTATTTTGACCAGAAGGGAGTACTTTTTTGCTGTGAGAGTAAGCAAATTTGGACTCTCAGACATTGTCTCAGCAACCACTACAACCCAGGCTATGACTGTCTGACCAGTTACATTTTATAATATATCTTTACGATGGAAACTTTCACTTTTAGTCAGAGGTATGTTAGGACGTATATTTTATCTTGTAAAGCACCCTCAACATCCTGAAAAAAAAGAGCCCAGGAGGGTTTTTCTAGAATTGCCCAGATCCATTAGTCCCTGATCCATGCACTGTCACAAAATGCACGTAGGCAAGCTGTCAGTGAGGCAGGAACATGACAGCACCCGGAGGAACTGGGCACAAATGTTCAGACGGGCCTCACAAAAGTATTTCTTGAATTTCATCTGGCAGCATGACATTATTAGTAGATGATGCTATTTATGCATAAGGAGTGAGCACATGGGAGGACAGAACAAACTGTCACTGGGGAAGTTTCCCAAATATACTAGCAATAAAAAGAGCTGTCCTGATTTCTGAAGTATTATACAGTTGCAGCCAGACAATGGCTTGGGAGCATTTCAGCAGTATGTGGTTAACTTTGGCAAGACAAGAACATAGCTGAGATTCAGCACTCACCCGACAGTAAGGCTGCTAAGTGTTTGCAGACTGTGGGAATGGATATGTCCAAGCTTGCAGTGAATTTGCTTGGCTCCCTCACCACCCTGGGCTAAAAGCTGGCCAGTGCTTTCACAATCACAAAGCAATCACTGGCTGCATTTGGGCCCAAAATAAAAATCATAAAACTCATTTTCCTTTGGCATTTAGCACAGCACGAGGCCAAAGATATTACTTGCTGTTAATCCAACAGGGTTTGTGGAAATTAAGATTGAAATGCACGTGCACTTGGCAATACAGTGGTATTTTTTTGGATGCACCACCCAAAGTATAACCTAATTTACAACATTACTGTACATCTAAACTGTATCCTTGCCCAGTGTTTGACAGACAAGCTTCCTTCACATGTTATTAATCTTTTTTATGCAGGCTGCATTTTTCAGGTCTGAATTACATGTTAGTATGCCATCTAGTATATCATCTTTATTGTGTTTGAAGTATTACCCCAGCAGAAATAATTACAGTAAAAACAGCATTAGCCACAAATAGTCCCATGAGATTAATTATGTTGCAATATTCAGTAAATGACACAAATGTCAATTCTGTCATTTGTAGTACCAACACATACAAACTTTTCCCCTTGTTCCCCATGCAGGTGGAAGCTAGCAACACTCTAAAAGATGTCAGTACCTCCTTGCTCACTGTAAACACAGAGGACAGCAGAGATGATCAGAAGTTAAAAGATGCAGCCAAATATCTATTTAATGCAGTAAGCAATGTCCTTAAAGCTTCTGTAGAAATCAGAGCTACAAACGCTTCAGTGCCAGAGGCAGAACAGGTAATTTTGGTTTGGTCCAGTTTGTAGTGGACTGTGTGTGAATATTTGCTCACTTTGGAAGGTTTTTAAGAGTTCTGCTGCCTCTCATATTTTTAAATTGGCATTGGGTAGGGTTCATTGTGACACCATGATAGACTTGAATATCAAAGGAAACTTCTCCCCAATTAGACCTGTTAGACTGCACGGTCTGCTAATGAAGATGATAGAAGCCTGTTAAGATTTATTACATTTAAAGACAAACAGGAGTGAGCACTGGACAACCCATCATCAGTACGCAACCTCTAATGGATGACAAGCACACAGAGATTTTTTCAGATTTGATTCTATCCTCTCCTTTTGCCTCATAATTCAAGGAAGCAACAGGTATTCAATATTCACGATTGGCTCCTCTACTTCAAAGCTGGAATCAGCTCTGGTTGCTGCTTACACTTTTTCAGAAAGCCCACTCTGATTTTATATTCAAAATTGTGCAACGTGTTTATTTTGTCCTATCCTTTCCTATCTATACGTGAATTGTCACAGTGTGCACAGCGTGCTTCCTGGGCTGAACATACTTTAACTTTCATCACCGTAAGGGAGTAAGGCATGAAGTAAATCTAACCAGAGAGAAAAGGTTATGAACTGTTCAAAATCCCCCAGGATAACACACTAATAACACACAATTAATACATAATTAGGTCTTGCTTTTGCAAGTAACTAAGCGCTTAAGTGTGCAGCTAAAGGGCATTAATGTACAGAAGTGAAAGAATATATTGCATTAAATTCATGTCATGTTTGTAGTGCTTCAAATTTCAATGTGTAGAAGTTATAAATAATAGAATATAAAAGCTAAAGCTGCAAGATATATTTATTTGCTATCTGCAATGTTTTAATGAGAATTACAGAAAGTGAATTGCTGATTAGAATAACTGTCTCTGAGATTAAGCAGCACATCACCAAGTTTGCCAGCTTTGTAAGACACTGCAAGTTAGTGTCTGTTTCTAAAAGGAAGTAAAGGCAAATAATGTGCAACTTAATGATTCTGAGGAGCTTTGTTGAAATTTTCCTCCTCTAATCCTTTTCCAGAGTTCAGTGTCACACCAGCTCCTGAACACAGTGGAAAACCTACAGAGTGCCCTTCTGTTTGGGAAAGAACCGGATGACGAACCAACAGTCCTTACCACTCCTTCCGCCACAATGTATATAAACAGGTAACAGTAACAATATCTCCACCTATGCTCCTGACAGTTGATCAAATTTGCCCCAAATATTCATTACATTGTCCTTAAATGGAACCACCTAACTAAATATTGCAGCATAAATGACAACTTCAACAGTGCAATGAGGCTATCATTACTAACTGCAGTAAGAACAGCTTGGACTCCAATTAGCTTCAATAAAGGCACCTTAGAAATTTCATGCTGTATCTTCTTTGACCAACAGAGAATTTACTACTATTTCCTGGATGAGGCAGTGGCTTCTTACCTTTGAAAACTCATGTCAAGCCAGTTAAGGTTTTTTTTTCTTTTCCAAGTTGCCAATAATGACATGTTATATAGAATTGTAACCAGCTTGGCAGAAGCAAATATAATCATGAGGAGCCTGACGAGCATTCTCCATTGCCTATAATCATCCCTAAATTGTTCCCCGAGAGCCTGGTTTTCATCCACATTTAACTGTGCATTCAAATCAAGAACATGTTCACACAGAAACCAGGTACGTCTTTCACATAGGTACACCTAGTTGGGTATAACTTCCTACCCAGATACACCAATTCCACCCCTTTCCTGATGATTCTATGGTGATGTTATGTGGAGTACTGTCAGGGACAGATTAGGTACAAAGTATTTACTGGCGGAGTTAGAAATATTTTTCCAGCTAAGTTATACTTGTGAAGTGAGAAAGTTTTTTCTCTAGATCTGAAGTCCATGCTATTGATGTTTTTTCTGCTGTTTTGTTGTTTTGGTTTTTTTTTCTTCTCTTTTATTCTGTTTTGCTTGTGTCCAACCCTAACTGGACAGATTACAAACAGAAAACATGGACGGCACATCCATTAATATCTCCAATTCCAGCTCTGCCAGCTTTACTCTCCCACCTGCTTCCTCTCTCAGTGTTTCAGGAGTTGATGATGAAACAGTGGATATAAGGGCAAGTAAACAGCTTTTATCTGACTCAATCTCATATACAACTTACGTTCTTGATCTAGTTGTTTTAGAATCCTTTCTCCTTTTACAATGAATATACAAGCACACAAGTCATCCCTCCTGTTATGCCAAGAAATATTTGAAATATTTTTGGTCAAAGAAGCCTTCACTTAAAATAATTGCATGAGGCTGGTTGAGGCTGTTTCAGCAAGCTGAGGAGGAGGAAAGCTTAATTCCCCACCCCATCAGCCCCTCACATACACTCCTGATTCATACTTGCATGGCTAGAGAAGGCAATGGAATGAATCAATACCTATAAATCTATTTGCTGTTTGTTTATATCTAGTGCTCTGAGGAGGATACAACAGCTTAGAGTCCATATCACCATTAAAACTAACCTGCAGCAGTCATGCTTCATCCCAGCTAGAAATAAATGAGTTTGATGCACTCATCCCACAGGAGACAAAAGGCCTGCAAATAATTAATGATAACACATCCCTCATCTGAATTAGGATAGTTTTTTCTCTCAGAACAATAGATTGCATATTATTGTCGTATTTTCATAAATTTTCTAAAGGCCTCTCTACTTGATTTGATGCTCTCAAGAAACCCCTACAATACCTGCCAAATATGTATTTTTTTTTTTATTGTATCTTTTCCAGCTCTGCTAAAAAATGTCCAGAGCCCACTGAAACCAGTGAAAACACATCCATTGTCTTACCTGACTGTTAGGAAAGGTTCCTGAATCCTCTCATTGGACTGACGACTCTGACATACTCTTCTGTGCACTGCTATCATAGTAGAAATAGACTTCTATTCCTAATTCCAAGAGAGGTGCCACAGCCTAGCTTTGGGGGAGTTACTTTGAAAGAGGCTTAGGCAATTGCATTTTGGTATCTGGTGGCTAAAAGGCAAAAGGGTTACAATTAATGGAAAGCAATATACATTGTTGTACACATATTTCAGAATCAAAATCTCTTTCAAGGGCTGGTTTTGGCCTACCTTAGAGATAAGGTAGCTTCTTAATTAAATCTGGCTTCTTTAAAGTTGAGTACTGTTTGGGTCTGAGCTCAGGCTTTATCTATTCAGCAATTTAGAGTGTGAATATAATGAAATATTGCCAATAGCTCAAAGCTGTTTGTCTTGCTAATAGATGGTGAGCTTTGCCGTGAATCCCTTTTTCTCCAGTGACACCAGTTTTGACATCAGTGGAACAGTTGGGGGCCTAAGTCTTACTGGTCTGGATGGCTTGATCATACCAGTCAGCAATCTCAAAGAAAACATTGAAGTAAACCCACTATTTCCTATCCCTCTCCCTCGTTTCTCTTTTTTTCTTTCTCTATTTACAAACTGTCTTTTTTTTCTATCTTCTGTGAAGTGATTGCAAATGGTGGTAGTGTTCATTACAGCGTATAATGGGATCATGGTGTCTGCATCTGTGATGGGGGGATTTGTGTGATTTGAAGACTGAAACAACAAATATTTACACCTTTTCTTTAAAAAGAAGTATCTTACTTTTCATTTAAATGGATGTGAGAATGCTAATGGTTGGAAAATTACTCCAGATTACAGTCATCCCGAAACACAGTGCAATGTCTGATTTCATCATGCAACAACTGTACGCTCGTATTACTACTGCTTGGGCTTCCTAGCCCGTGTATTAGCTGACATCTAAATCATTCATATATGCACTTCATGTAGCCACTCTTTCATTTGTAATCTCAGCTCTTCATTCAGAAATGCACCAAGGGTCATAGACTTTGTGATGAGTCTACATAGGTTTCAAATGAACTTTTCAGAGGTTAGCTGACACTATCAAGAAAATTACTCCGAAGGCAGTCTTTTTTGCGCTGGCCAGGCTTTCCCTATGTTATGAAAAAAGACTATCTACTGTGTGGCTGTATTATGCTTATAGATAATAGAAGTAAAATGCTTTGCTGCATTTAAAGCTATGTCTTTCTGTTTAAAAACAGATAACATTGCCAAGGCTTCCAGCAGCTCAGGAGGACAGGATTCTGTTGAATCTGGGCAATTTTAGCACTTTTCAAGTCAATGTTACCTCAGAAAACACATCTATAGTGATCCACCTGGAATCTGAACATGACATTCCACTAATACTCTACTTAGGATATGGTTATCATCCAAATGAAACTAACTATGATATGAAAAATCATCTGTTCTGTAAGAAAAATACTGGAGGTAAGACAACTTCTTAGTGACTCATGAACTTGTGCATTCTGACCTTTTGTAACCAAAAGACTTTCCCCACCCATAGCAAGTTAAGGGCACTCAGTATGGGGAGAGCTCATCCACAACTTTTACAGCACATGCATATGTATTTATTTGCAGAATGAGCCTTGACCATGAGCTAGACATCTAACTGAAAAGAAACCTCTCAAAGGAGTTTAATTCCGTCATGCTTCAGGGTTCCAATCTCTCGAATACAGTGTTCACTAATAGGACCAAAAAGTGGGATGCTTTGAACAATGAGTTGTGAAGAATTATTTCATACCTGTTTCTTCAGTTTGTTTATTTGTTTATATGCAATACAGCTGCATACTTCTGAATTAACTTTTCTATATATGCATTGAAACTAAAATATTTATGTTCAAGGTGAGACAAACACCTGGGTTCTTAGCCCAGAAGAACTCATTTTTGGAGAGGGAACCTACTACTTCATGGTTTTACAAGACACAGGAATGGATTCCACAGTCTATGACAAGCTAACTATAGCTATCACTTGCTTTGCATCCCGCTGTGTATTTTGGGATGAGCACCAGCGGAACTGGAACAGCTATGGATGTCATGTAAGTAGAGAGAAACAAAACAATGTTTATATTATATATTTCAAAGCCATCCCTTATAATGACCACCTTGTAGCAAAATGATAGCATTGAACTCGCACCATAAAATAAGATCATTTTGAGATGTTTTAATAAACTGAAGAAGTTTACACATACCAGACTAAGCTTCAAATGACATTTCCATTTTGATTTCTTGGGATGGGTTTCTATATAAGAGGAAATGGAACCATTCTGACAAGGCTGTATTACATTATAATGCCTGCTTCTGGCTAGACATTAGAATTAATACTCCTTATTGGAACTTGAAGAATTCTTTTCTATATAGCAGCTCTCCGCACTAACTTACCAATCTCAGCACTGTCTTTTAATTTGCTTGCTAAGTTATCTAATACTTTGAAGCCAAATATTTTATCAGGAATTTTTTCTCGTTTTCAGGTAGGAGCAAAAACAAATCCTAGAAGCACACAGTGCTTCTGCAACCATCTGACCTTCTTTGGGAGCTCGTTCTTTGTCATACCCAATGCCATAGATGTTAGCAGAACTGCACAGCTATTTGGTACATTTGTGGACAACCCCGTGGTGGTAACAACTGTAGGATGCATCTTTTTGATATATGTGCTTGTAGTTATTTGGGCTCGAAGGAAAGACATCCAGGATGATGCCAAAGTAAGTCTTCAGCTAATAAAGACTGAATGTATTTAGACCAATACCTGCTTTGCTTAGCCTGTTTTATCAACCAATCCTACTCCCTTCCTTCTGTTTACTGGTCAGCATATGCATTGTTCACAAGGCGACAAATTCTTATCCACAGCTTTAAGGAATCCACACTTACAGAACAGCTAACACACTGCTTGTATTTTGTTACTCTGCAGGTGAAAATCACAGTACTGGAAGACAATGACCCCTTTGCTCAGTATCGTTATCTTGTGACAGTTTTTACAGGACACCGCCGCGGGGCAGCCACAACCTCCAAGGTATCAATGGCACTGTGCGGTAAGACAATTTATGCACTCCTTTAGAGAGACGGATAATAATAGAGCACCCGAGGCTATTAAACAGGATGGCTAAAATGCCACGTCTAAGCCAGAAAGTCCTTAGATTTGATGAAAGCAGGAGAGAGCAGGAAGTCTTCATTTTGCCATCTTATTCTCCAGGTGACTCTCACCCTCTATGGACTGGAAGGAGAAAGTGAGCCACACCATCTAACTGATCCTGATACACCAGTCTTTGAACGTGGAGGAGTGGATGTTTTCCTACTCTGCACCTTCTTCCCTCTTGGGGAACTGCAGAGTATTAGATTGTGGCATGATAATTCAGGGGACAGTCCATCCTGGTAAGTGGAGATCTGGAGATCCTGGGAAGTAAAGATCCAGGAATATTTTTTATAATGATAACGGTTTTCCTTTTCTAGCACTTGAAAATTATCCTTTCTACAGTTCTAGAAAGGAAAGAAATGTTAGTTTCTCATTTTTGCAGATGAATAGATCAAATTATAATCTAAATTGCAGGACCAGGAGTGCTTCCCATATCCCATGTTCAGTACAAGACAGGATGTGTTCTGTACCTTACAGTTTAGACTTAACCTGAGAAGCCAAAGGCCAGAGTTTGTCCTTCATAGGCCTGTCAAGTCCTAAATTTCGTACCACTGTTACATGTGAATGTGCCCTGTATGTTTTTCCAACAGGTATGTGAATCGAGTATTGGTCCATGATCTGGCATGGGATCAGAAATGGTACTTCCTCTGTAACTCTTGGCTAGCGGTTGATATTGGAGAATGTGTCCTAAATAAAGTGTTCCCAGTAGCTACAGAACAGGACATGAAGCAGTTCAGGTACCTTCTGTTCTATGGACTTTTTTACTCTTGGTAGCAATCAGTCTAGGAAAGCAAGTACGCAAAAAAGATAAAACCCCTAGACAAAAATTAAAACAAGGGAGGTCTTTCCATTGCCCTCAAAGGGCTCTGAACAAGGAGAAGAGGAAGGATGGTTAAGTAAGTCTTACCGTTATCATAACAGTAATACCACACTGGAAATATTGGAGTTAAAGGATAGCCTGACAAGACCTACAGAAACCCAAGCATCTCCTCTTATGTGTAATTTCCCTAAAAACTTATATAGAAACTGCACATGATTAGCTTTCCCTTCATGGTGTGGCCAGAAGGAAAGGACATAAGTAGCTATGACCATTCCATGCAAATCAAGCTGTGACATTTGGTAATTTCTCAGAGTTATTATTTCTTCTGACAGCACCTAGAAGCAGGCAGAGGTCAGGACCGTGAACTACAGCTTTATGCTTCCCTCTCCTTTCCAAGTATCAATTTGATTTCTCTCTCCTTCTTCCCAGCAATCTGTTTTTCATGAAGACCTCCAAGGGTTTCCAGGATGGGCACATCTGGTACTCAGTTTTCAACCGCTCACCACGAAGCTCCTTCACACGAGCCCAGCGTGTGTCATGTTGCTTCTCACTGCTTCTCTGCACTATGCTGACCAGCATCATGTTCTGGGGAGTGCCAAAGGATCCAGCCGAGCAGAAAATGGATTTGGGTACCAATCCTCACCATTGCTTGGGCAGGGAAATGGATAGACAGCAGAATCTAGAAGCAGGACAGTTGAACAAATGGGCTTTTTCACAAGAGAGAGATTTGATGGTTCCTGTGGCTATTTTTAATCCTCCTCTCTGTTTGATCTTGACAGGTAAGATTGAGTTCACATGGCAGGAAGTGATGATTGGCTTTGAGAGCTCCCTCCTCATGTTCCCCATCAACCTGCTCATTGTGCAGATCTTCAGGAACATACAATCCCGGCCAGCCACGGAGGCGAGAGAGAAGAAGCCCGGAAAGAACGGTCGAGTGTCCCCAAGTCTACCTCCCAACCCACAGGTCACCCAGGCTGTCTCACTCACTCCAGAGGCTGTGATAAAGGCAAGTCCCTGTGGCTGTTCCCCAGTGAGTCCTGCACTGCCCTCTGCTGCCATGCACTACCCGATATCCCCGGTTTAACAGCAGAAATCTTCCCTGTCAAATGCCCTTCAGCTTGTCTGAAGTGAAAAGCCAATTATGCACTGGTGCAAAGCACTCATTTACCCACCTACGTGGAGTCCTCGACTTCATTAAGATCTGCCTATGTACATCCCAGCCCTTACACAATTATTATGTGCAGCCAAAATCACTTCGTTTAGGAGCTGAAGCACACATTAAGCAAGACAATGAAGATAAAAGGTCTTTCTCAGCTAAGGTCCTCAGGCAGGTAAGCTGTAGTTTTGAATCCTGAAAGCTGTCTTGCTGAACTCATTGAAAACTGCCTGTCACATCCAGCACTGTAGGATATGCTAACCTTATCCATTCTGGAGATTTCAGCGATTGGTGCAGCTCCTAGCCAGTGGTGCCTTCAGATCACATCAGCTTAACATACTGCAGCCAGAGTCACTGCTGTGTTGCTGCTGTCTTTTCTAGGATATAAGAAGAATTGCCAACTCACTCTTTAAAGCCCTGAAGTCTCCGTCTCTCACTTCAGTATCAGATCTTGGGAAATCAACTAACATCAACACACTATTGGCATTGGTTGAGGACATCATCTGCCAGCAGAACAGAGCTGGGCAAGAGTTTTATGATGAGAGCAAAAAGAAGGATGACCCTATAATTGTCACATTAAGTGCTATGGATATACAAGGTAAACAACACAATGTGACATGGCTACTGAAACCTTTGTAGTGGAAATGATGGTAACGCTGTATGTGATGACCCAAGCTCTTCTTACATTCTGATTCAAAGGCAATTACAGAATCACAGAATAGTTGAGGATGGAAGGGATCTCTCGAGATTGTCTAGTCCACCACCCTGCTCAGAGCAGGGTCATCTGGAGCAGGTTGCCCAGGATCACATCCAATTGGATGTTGAATATCTCCAAGGATGGAGTCTCCACAAATTTTCTGAGGAATGTTCCAGTGTCCAACTGCCCTCACAATACAGAAGTTTTTCCTTATGTTCAGACATAATTTCCCATGTTTTAATTTGTGCCTATTGCCTCTTGTCCTTTCACTGCACATCACTGAGCGCCCAAGTGAGTAAAGACACTGTGACATTTCTATTTCTTATGCTGTAGAATTAAATGTTAGCTACCAGCCTGGCTTGGGAGCAGGATCAGTATCTAATAGCATAGAGACTCACAACTGTCAGTTGTTTCCCAGTCTTTTAGTCCTGCCCTATTTTTCTTCTTGGCCTTGTGCTGTTGTTCCTTTCAGTCCAACTCTTAACTTAGGCATTCATTTATTTTCAATTAAACAATAATGTATGAGTAAACAATCCCACTGATTTCCTTAAGACTTGCATTGTGCTTTTCCAATGAGTGTACCATGCTACTAATTGCACAGGTAAACTATGAACAAATTAGCACTTGATCTTATCTGACTTCTTTATTAAGGTTTAGGACCTCTGTCTTACTAAGATGCCTCCTGGCAACAGATCCAGCCCATTGCAGCAGAAAAGCATTAAAGCTCTAGTACTAAAGTTGCTTTTACATGTCCCTTCCAATGTAACTCTTCACTTTGTCACATTCAAAAGCTTGAGCTCCCATTCTGCTAACCTTTTTACTGAACATTATTTTAACTTAGGGATAGCTATTCTTTTCTTTTAAAAAAATTAAATAATTCCTTGCCTGCAGAAAAACCAAGAAACCCAACTCCAGAGAAGGGAATGTGCGAGCGACTGAAATACAGTGATTACAGTCGCTGCTTGTACATGCAACTCCAGCATGTAGAGATGGAGCTGCAATTACTGGGGCCCCACAAATTTCAGATGCCTCAGAGTTACACACAAGCAGTTCGTCAGGTTCAGCACATGAAGAACCTCCTGGAGAACCGGATCTGCTCATCAGCATCCATCAGTGAGAGGTAATCTAGTTCTCTCTCATTCTCAGTATAAGTAAATCCAGGTCATGAATTCAAAATTGGTCAGGATGACGGAGCCCAAATAATTACTGCTTAATATGTGCTAGATAACCATTATTATAGCTGTAGAGACATGCTTTACTATTAAACTATTGTAGCAGCAACATAGAAATTTCAATGCACTGCAAACTGTACACAAAAGCAATGACAGATCATGGCTCTTTGTCATTTTGGCCTCCAAAATTGAATGTTACAATACAACGCCACATGATAGTAAAGGGCTGGGATAATAACTAAGCTCCAAAGCCTCAGATGTCTCTTAAAATGTATGGATAAAGAAAAATTAATAAGCAGACAGAAATATTTCAGTGAAATCTGATAATTAAGTTGGAAGCATTGAAAACAATACCACTAATTATCTCTCTGGCCTTTATGGGGATCACAAGAGATGTACCCAGCAGCTGAAATGCACTCCTGATTTTATTTGTCAATATTTATACTGGAGGTTCAATTATGCATGAACTGAGGAGTAAATAAGCCCATAATATTTATTTTGATTTTAGCTGATCTCTGCACACTTCTTCATATTTTTGCTCACTGTAGTTTTTGCTATCCATATATCCTATATAACTGCATTAGTTAAAGGAATTTAAAGTATATTGATTGAGATTTTAAATCATAAGATATTGCCTATCACCACTGAACTCAAAGACCGTGATTTTGGCTTCTGTTCCACTGCAGACTGATTTTTTCTCTTCTCGTTGACTCTCAAGGTGGTCCCTTACTGCAAGCTTCTCCGGTGATGGCAAAAAAAGTTCTTCTTCCAAAGGGCTGCCCTGGTGGTTTGTGTTCATTGCATGGTTCCTTGTTGCAGCCACCAGTGGTGTATCTGGGTTCTTTACCATGCTCTATGGGCTGCATTATGGCAAGGAGAACTCCATCAAGTGGCTGATCTCCATGGCCATCTCCTTCTTGGAAAGTCTTTTCATCACACAGCCCTTAAAGGTGAGATCCTCAGAAATACAACCACTGGCCAATATGAACTCATTCTACTATCATTTCATGAAGACAATGTAATGTCTTCTGAAGAACCACAGGATTTAACATGTAAAATGAGAAGTCTTAAAACAAGAGCTAGCAGGTGGTTTACAGCGTTCTGTTGTCTTTGGCTGGCATTAACTCCATCAGTTTCATCTCCCTTGTTTTGTCAGACTTTAACAGGTGATGAGGTTTCTGACCAGGGAAGATATATCATATGGCAAAATCAGTTCAGCTGGATAGACCCCAGCACTGTGCACTCTTTTCTGGTTTATAAGCTTCAGTTGCCTGAGTTCAACAAAGCCAAAGCACAATTGTTTTCTTGCAGTGCCTGGATCCAAAGGGATCCAGGTTAAAGCCTGAGCTTCTTTATGTGAAATGGGCATACAGTGAGTCTATAGCTAATTCTTTCCAGGTGCTGGGATTTGCTGCTTTTTTTGCTCTGGTTCTGAAGAAGGTGGAACATGAGGATGAAGAAAACACAGCTATTGATGGGCCTTTATCCACACCAGGTAACTGCCTGTAAAGTGAGAAATTATTAAAGAAAGTGAAGTGTTCTCCAAGTTTTTGGAGTGCTTTATGCACAAATATGTGACTCAGCTCAACTGAGAACTTCAATGGTTATCTTTATATACCTGAATCTCAGGTGACAAGGTTTGCAGAAATCACTGAATCCACAGGTGCTGTGACTATGTGCCTACTCGTTAGCATTCCCAAGATCAAGTTGGAAGTGGAAACAAACCTAAATAACTAATTTTGTGCCAGCTGGAGAAAAGATAAAGACTAAACTGTATGTTTAGGTTGGATAAATCTTGCAGAACACTTAGTGAAAGAGACCACAAGGTCAAAAAGATATAAGAGAAGAAGTTTTGGATCGAAAGAATAATACCTCCTTGTTTATCTTTTCACTGTTGCAAATATATATACATGCACAATCTACCCTAGCCCTGTTGTAAGACTGCCCCTGTTACTGGAGGACCTACTTGCTGCCAGGATGCTGATATTGGTCTCCTTCCTTCCCTCCATCCCTGGATTGCCTATGTCAGAAAAAAAGAAGTATTCTCCTATATTGATTTGTACTAGATCAAGAATTGTACAAGTGGATAGCCAATCAATTTTCAGTCTGTCAATATTCAAGGAACATCTAGAAAAGAAAATAATAAAATGTGACAAACTGACTGAAGCCATTATAATAAAAATTAAAGAATCGGTGCTATTAGTATGCAGTAATCATGCTTAAGTATTTTATTTCTCATATCAGACGTAAGAAAACTCAGATATACAAGGAGGCTTGTTTTAGCTCTGTGCAGTATTCATCTCAGTATTCATGGCATGGCTTGCAACAAAATCTGTAAGTATTCCACAACCTAGTGAAAATAAGCATGTGACCTAGCGCAAAATGCATTCTTCATCTAGATTGGTTGATCTTTATCTGACAAGCATATCAAAAACTCTCAAGGAAATTTCCCACCTCCTTTAAGTCTTATATGAAAGTTCTCAGTTTACATGCTTTTCCACAAACACAATTATCTGTATCACTCCCATAAAACAAACAGCGGCTTCTGCAATCACAATCATGCCTATAAAAAGCTGACACCAGCAGACAGGAGTCCTAGGGCACAGCAGAGAATCCTGATCTACAGTTTGCTCCCTGATCAGCCTCAGGCTCTGAATACATCACCTTCTGAGATGCTCAGCCCAGTGGGAGGCACCTGGACTACACCGGAGCCTAAACTTAACACACTGTGTTTGTAAGCTCCTTCCCTCTCCACTGTTTACCTTGCTATGCTAATTATTTAAATCACATTCTCAGTCTTCCTAAGGGAAAGCATTAAAGAGAACTGTTTCCTTATAATATCCAAAGAAACAAAAAGTAGGACATCGATGATCTGTTAACTAATTCCAGGGTTTACTGCTCTCACTCACAGGCGATTCAAATCCTCTCTTTGGAGCCCGAAGGGACAGTAGAAGCAATATTTACCGGCCACCTCCAGCAGCTGATGTGGAAAAAATGAAAATCAGCTGCATGAAGGAGCAGAAAGCATTTGCCCTCATCAGAGAAATTTTGGGTATTATCTATATGTAGATTATCTTGGTTTATTCAGTGGCATTCATCAGTATTTTTACATCTGTGAAAATATTGTTCTCTTGGGAAAAAAGTTCTGGCATGTCTTTAGCTTTCCACCAGCCATTATGGTGTAGAGACAGGCTGTTCGGTGGCAGTTGCACCTTAAAGGAGGTGGAATGTTAGCTGGAGATAGAAGTGTGGCTAAGGCTTGATTTTATAGAAAAGAGACACATTAAAGGCATGTGAGAGGTTAAAGAAAAGTTGGAAAGGTTATAAGGAGAAGGTCAACTATTAAATGAAGTGGAAATCAAAAAAGCAGCCGGAGGCCATTTTTCTAAAAGCAGACAGTATCTATAGATAATGATTTATACCCCAGTCTTATTTCCTCTAAAAACAATGGAAAAAATTACCTCAATTTCACTTGGGACAAAGTTAGACTACTCATTTTATTTAGAGATGTCATTACTATTGTTGTTCAGCCAGGCTTCCCACGTATTTTCTTGACTGCTATTCATATTCCAAATGTGATATGCTTAAACTGCAGCACCTTGAATTAGCTTGCATAAATTCATTAGCACTGGTCAGTTAGAGTCTAGGAAAGCGTCTCCTTAACCTAATAAGTGATGACAGCAGTAATCATTCATGCAATCTATTTCAAACAGCAGTGTTAATTCTGAGCTCACAAATGCTGTCTCTTCTTGTTTTTTTCCAGCCTATCTGGGGTTCTTATGGATGCTGTTACTGGTTGCCTATGGGCAGAGAGATCCCAATTCCTACTACTTAAACAAACACATTGAGAACAGCTTTACAGATGGATTCAATGATGTCTACAGTTATCAGGATTTTTTCTCGTGGGCAAACACCACCTTAGTCAAAAATCTTTATGGATCATATAAAGGTGCAGAGTCCCATTGTTTCACTTCAGTTTGCCAGATTCTGAAACATTATCTTTTCTACATATCCCTAACTTGTACACGCATATTTGACTGGAGAAAGAGACTGTAAGTGTATAAGGCTAGTATGGATTCTTACAATATGAATACTAACAAAAGCCCTACAGCTTGACCCCAAGTTTAAAGTGTCTTGATATTCTCCTTGTATTTAATATAACTCCAAAGTTCTGCATTGTAATGTTACATTTTTCACATTTTACATTACTTATTCCAGATATTCAGATATATGCCTCAGTTTTACATGAGTTTCTTTCCATAATCCAAAAAAAGAATGGCAGATAGGTGGCACTACAAAGCTTTTCCTCAGGAGAGCTCTGTTTGCATCATGACTTAGGTCAATGTGAAGGCTAATTATGCAATATCACCATGTTTCTATCTAGCCACATCCAGTAATAACTATGACCCATTTTCCAGCTCACATTTAAGAGTAAATACGGAAGTACATTAGCAGAGTTGTTCATTGGACATGACAGGCACCGACCAGCTGTGGCCACATGAACACTGCATAGAGCTACTCTGCTGTGTGACTCAAAGCAAATAATTTTTTCTCCTCCAAGGCTCAGTTTCCTTCTGTATAAAGTACAGACAGGTAATGATACTGAACTCTGTTATCTCTGGATGTTATCTAAGAACTCAGTTCAAATCAACACAAGGGCTTAATTTGCATTACTATTTTGTTTACAGTGTTTTATAGAAAAAGAATCTATAGCAAAATATTAATGCATCGCTGAATCATAAATGAAATGAAGAAATAACATTAGTAGTTCTGTCATATTACCAGTGCTGTTCTTCTCCCTCTCCTGTTTAGGATTCATTACAGATGGCAATTCCAAGCTGGTGGGTAGTGCTCGAATTCGCCAAGTAAGAGTGAAAGGAGACACCTGCCCTATTTCTCCCAAACTCCACCATGTGATTCAGGAATGCCATGCTCCATATTCCCTACAAACAGAAGACACGTCAGATTATGGGGAACACTGGAATGCTTCAGTCTTTGATAACTCCTCTGACCTGAGCTCAGCATGGCAGTATCAGAGTCAGTCCAAACTGAGAGGGCACCCCATCTGGGGCAAACTGGCCATCTACAGGGGAGGGGGATACATGATTCACCTGGGAACTGATCCTAAGAATGCCTCCAGGTACCACTTGTATTCTTGTAAATTATTAGTGTATCTGCTGTAGCATAAATGATACTCTTTCCTCTGCCCTATTTAAGATTCATTTCAGATTGCATCCCGAGTTTTCCTACTGTGCATTGTAGATATTACTGTGGGGCCATGACATCTTGCTCCATGATAGGTAACAACCAGGATCGAAAATAAGAACCTTTTTCTCCTAACCTATATGAGGTTAATGATCAGATACCCAAGGCACCTCAGGTTTAGCACTGGCCAATATCTGGTACCTGCTTCTCCACAGAAGCCAAAAAGAAGCTTACCACCTAGACTAACAGTACAAATATCCCCTATACTCGGACTTAACAGACCAGATGTCCTCTTGAACATCTTACCTCTGGTTTACTCTTTCTCCATTATAATATCCAAACACTCCTCCGCGTGATACTGTCTCTTTACTGTATGAGTTAGATCATTGACTATACATTTTTTGGCAGAATTCTCCAGTACCTTTTCAACAACATCTGGCTAGACACCTTCACAAGAGCAGTGTTTGTTGAATTTACAGTCTACAATGCCAATGTGAACCTGTTCTGCATTATAAGCCTGATGTTTGAAACCAATGCTTTAGGTGAGAACCTTTTTTAAGTTACACATTTCTGAAGACAGAAAGCAATGCACCAACAGATTGCAGATTGACATGCTGTCAATGTTTACCTAGTTCTTTATTCAGTAAACAGAAGTGTTTTAATAAACCTAATAATGACAGAATTAATGCAAAATTTATAAACCATTGAGGGAAAATGTAGCATCAGAGTAATACAGACTATAATGGAATATCTTATGTTTGCTTATGGTGTGGTCATCTGCTGATGACAAAAACATGGTACTGAAACTTAATCTGCAGAATTTACACAACAGGAACAAGAAGAATGATGTTTCCTAATAATTTCAGCTAATCAGTACAGTATTAAGACAAAAAGTACAAATAACTGTCTTTTTTGTTCCAGAAGACTTCTAATGTATAGCCACGTAATCATACAATACATAATCTGGGTACAATAAAGAAAATAGCGAAACTAGATTCTGGTTTGAAGGCCACAGAAAAACATTTAAGCTGAGCAGCAGCCTCCCTCAGGTCTGTCCCAGTATTGGAAAATGCCCAAACCAGACCACAAAACTCAGCTCATTTTCTTTTTAGAATGAGATTGAGATTTACACCTCCAGGTGCTCCTGCTACATTTCTGCGTTTGTAGTCCGATCCACACTCAGCCCTGCTGGGATTAATATCATACTATCACACAAGAGAGCACTGGCACTCTAAAAGTGCCTGAAAGTCCTGTTTGAGGAAAAATTCAAAGAACAGTTATAAGGCTACTCACATAATCAAGTCTAAATCTTAGTTTGATGGTTGTATTCAGTCTCACATTGATGTGAATGCGAGTACAGAAGTCTTACTGGTGAACTAAATTGTTTGAATGAAAACAGAAAGTTGTCATTATTAGAGCACTGAGGCAAACACTGTTTGGTTTTTAGGGGCCTTCTTCACAAGCGCAGAGCTGCAAAGTGTCCGGCTTTACCCATACACCAACAGTCTCCACATCTTTGTGGTTGCAGCAGAAGTAATTTATTTCCTCTTTATTGTGTACTACATGATAGTACAGGTAAGACCCGATGGAAAGTTTGGCTGACAGCATCTCCTTGTGTCTAATTTTGATTTTACTTACAAAAACTTCAGGACTCTACTTGATTTCAGTAGTGCTGCTGCTGACTTGCACCACTGGAAGATTGAATGAGATACTGTATCTGTATTAAATAATAAAAAGGCAACATTTTATTTGGCTGGAATGCTTCTTTTGAGAAAGATAATGAGAAATTAGTGCAAGACAGTTTTATCAATGTGCAGTAGTCTGTTTAGTGCAGAAGGGATAGCCCTAATCTTTAGAGGTGTATTGTATGATACGGAGTCACGAGACTGAAACAGTAAAATTCCTCTTTTCACAGGGAAAACTGATGAAGACTCTGAAATGGAGATACTTCCACAGCAAGTGGAATGTCCTGGAGATGGCCATTATATTGATGAGCTGGAGTGCCCTGTCAGTGTTTGTAAAGCGGACAGTCCTTGGGACCCGAGACATCAGTTACTACCAGGAACACAAAGAGGAGTAAGTACTAATGCTAGTTAGTGCATCCTTTGTTGGTACTACTTATGCAGAAACAAATCTATTTTTCCTCTTCCCAGATAGCAGCTTGTCTGTGATAGATAATGCTACCCTGTATGGCTACATTCTTGAAGCGTGTGCATATTTCAGGGCTCAGATGTGTGTCAGCAATAGGATTTTCTTCTAATACTGCTCTAATATAATCCAGCAAACTTGAGCCCCAAGTTCCCTAGCCTAGCTGCTGGTTCCCTATCTGCATCACCTTCTTCTGAATCAACAAGCCTTTCTGCTACAGGACCTCTATCGAGATAGCACACAATCTGCCTCATTCTTCATTGTAAAACACCATTGATCAGAGGACAATAATGGCTTACTTAATACAGAATGGATATGATAACATCTGTTAAAAAACAGTCACACAAGAAAGAGGTGTCAGACTCACAGGATAATTTAGGAAGGAAAGGACCTCTAGAGGTCTCTGCTCCAACCTCCTGCTTTGGTGTTAGATCAGGTTGCTCTGGGCCTTGTTTGGTTGAATTATCAGTATTTCACAGAATCACAGAATCACAGAATTATCAGAGTTGGAAGGGACCTCTAGAGATCATCTAGTCCAACTCTCCTGCTAAAGCAGGATTGCCCAGAGCACATTACTCAGGACTGCATCCAGGCGGGTCTTGAAAATCTCCAGGGAAGGGGACTCCACAACCTCCCTGGGCAGCCTGTTCCAGTGCTCTGTCACCCTCACCGTAAAGAACTGTTTCCGTGTATTTGAACGGAACTTCCTGTGTTCTAACTTGTGCCCATTGCCCCTCGTCCTGTCACTTGGAACCAATGAAAAGAGCCTGGCTCCATCCTTCTTCAACCCACCCTTTAGATACTTGTACGCCATAATAAGGTCTCCCCTCAGCCTTCTCTTCTCCAGGCTAAAGAGTCCCAGCTCTCTCAGCCTTTCCTCATAAGGGAGGTGCTCCAAGCCCTTAATCATCTTAGTTGCCCTTCGCTGGACTCGCTCCAGCAGTTCCCTGTCCCTCTTGAACTGGGGAGCCCAAAACTGGACACAGTATTCCAGTTGTGGCCTCACCAGTGCCGAGTAGAGGGGGAGAATGACCTCCCTCGACCTACTGGCCACACTCTTCCCTATGCAGCCCAGGATTCCATTGGCCTTTTTGGCAACAAGGGCACATTGCTCAGGACAGAGGTTCCACAGCCTCCCTGGACCCCTGTTCCAGTGCTGAATCACTCTCACAGAAGTGAGGAGAAAAAAAAAAAAGTGGTCTTTTTACATCCAGCTGGAATTCCTTTTGCTGTAACTTATGGCCGTTGTCTCTTGTCCTTTCATTGTGCACCTCCAGGAAATGACTTACTACATCCTCTCTATAACCACCGACTAGGTAGTTGGAGACAGCAATTAGAGGCCTCCTTAGCTTTCTTTTCTCCAGGCTGAACAAACCTAGCTCCCACATCCTTCTCTTGTATGTCCTGTACCCCGACTCCCAACCATCTCAGTCGCCCTCCACTGGACTCAATGTCCTCCTTGCACTGAAAAGCCCAAAACTGGGCTTAGTATTCCAGCTGCAGCCTTGCAAATGCTGTATGAGAGGAAAAACAAACACTGACAGTTACAGTCTTGCTAATGCAGCATGCATCTATCACACAGGTATATGTCATGTGCCATATTGGCATACACAATTTATAAAAGCTTTTTGTGGTCAACTCTGTTGTAAACAGAATTCTAAGTACAAACAATGTGCTACCTTTATAAAAAGTAAATATACGTATTACTGTCCTGGTTTGAGCTTTTTTTCAGCTAACATTAAGACTTGACTTGCCTCAGTCAGAGATCACAGTTCTGACCTCCAAACTTTTACTTCATTCCTTACAGCACCCTCTCACATAGCTTGTTGGAAATTAGCTAATCCTCTCACAGCCAGTGCATCCTGCTAGCTGCACAGCACCAGTAACCTCATCCTCTCAACCAGGCATACACAGAAGAACCTGTCTTCCTTTCTAAGGGCCAGAATTTGATAGTAAGTTTGCATTACCTGCCTTCAAACTGTGACTTGCTAAAAATGAACAGCATTTGGGCTACAGCCTAGACCCTCTCTCAGCTAATGCTGTCAAAAAACCCATCTGCCATGTACAATTGAGCTTTTTGTGTGCACGCAACAGGAAGTACAGACAGGAACATTCAAGCAGGAACTCAAGTCAGCTCTCCACTGAAAACAAGGACCCAGTGACTGGCTTTTCCAGCATATTTGTTTATGCACTTCAAAGGCTTCTGTGTGCATGGTCTATTACATCTTTTCTTTTTTTTCTAACAGTTGGGTGAGCTTTAATGAAACAGCAAGAGCTGATGCAGTTCTTGGCTACCTGATTGCGTTCCTAGTGCTCCTCTCCACAGTGAAACTGTGGCATCTCCTGAGGCTCAACCCTAAACTAAACATGATCACTTCAACTCTAAGGAGGGCATGGGGTGATATCTCTGGATTCATCACTGTCATTGCAATCATGTTCCTTGCCTATTCCATTGCTGTGAGTACTGCTGTGGTGTTTGTTGTCTGTGGTCTGCATCTAGGTACTGTCAGGTTAAATGAATTATTTCTGAATGCTGAAAGCAGTATAGCTTTGAAATACAAAACTGAATAAAGCTGCCTATCTAAATCTTAGGTTAGCAGCTTGGAGCCCAGTTCTTCAGTAGAAGTGAAAGAGAAGTTAAAATACCCACTGTTCTTTGCAAACTGAATTTTAGTACAAAAATCAAACACTGAGATGAAAAAATGGATTATCTATGTGTAATAGGTGTAACAAAGAACAAAGTACAGGAAAAATCATTTTCTGGACAAAGCTTAAATTGGGGAGAGTGCAGCAAGTGCCTTTTTCTGTTTGGATAGTTTTTAAGTGGGAAATAATTATTTTTCTGCCTATTATAGGAATAGTTATTATGCAAATAAAATTATATTTTCATTCTAATGAGATTAAAGAATTATTGGACTACATATGTCTATGTCTTATGTATATTTACTGTTTTAGCTGAAATGCTTTGTGTAAAACTTCTGGCAGTGTGATGTGGGAAATTCAGCACATCTCTATTGCAAAATCAGTGAAAAAGTGGAAAACATCTGAGCCAAATACAAACTGTTCTGTAAAGGGCAGTCCTGTGACAAACGGGACCTGCTGCAGTCTGACACTGCCTGATTTCACGTTTCTCATCTCTCCCTCCAGCACTGACACACTAGCAACTGAGTAGTTTTAGGCACTGGTGTGGCCACAAACTTAACAGGTAAAATAAGTGATCAGCTCAGTTCCATGACCCAGCCTCTTGTCACATCATGCAAGTGATGGAGTTGTGAAAGAAAGAGGCAGAGGGATGGATAAAAAGGTGAGACTGCAGCAGACCCCATTTAAATCAGACACAGTAGGCCCACAAGATATAAATGAAGAAAACAGCATCTTGGTTACTAAGCGCAAACAAGGACGAGGTTGCCTATTTGTGCACTGAAAGGCCATTGTTTGTGACTGTGATTAATTTGAACAATTACGCAGGGATAAATCTGCTTCTTGGAGGTGGGCTAAGTTACTTTCATGATTTTGTCATGTATCTGCACATTTTTTACATATCTAGTGGCAAGCTGAGCAGATATAAGACATTCTCATATCCACGGTAAAAAGTCTTACAGCTAAACACATTCAGAAAGTTTGAATCCAGTTCTTAGCTCTAGGTTAGTCTTCTTCTGTAACCTGGTTTGGTGTTTCCCCTGTTCATAAACAACAACAACAAAAAAGAACACAAAAGAAGCTTAATGGCTCTGATAACAAGCTAGGAGGACTTTCTCTGAATACAGCGGTCATTAGCTGATTTTGCAGCGAGGGCTCTGATCATGACACAAGATTTGCCTTCTTCCCTCTGCAGACAAACTTGATATTTGGCTGGAAGCTCTACTCTTACAAAACTCTCTTTGATTCAGCAGAGACCATGGTCAGTCTTCAGCTAGGAATCTTCAACTATGAGGAGGTATTACCCCTAATTTTGAGAAGTTTATCACTGTATAATTAGCATCTCAGCTATCAAATGTGCTTTGACTCAGCAAATAGAAAGACTTTCAATTAGTGCTAGACAGTAATCTAATTTGCAAGCCCCACAGCCTCCTAAAGCAGCCACCTTTTCTCATCAAGAAAAAGACAAGAGAAATATATCCCATTTTGACCATCAGTAGACCCATAATGAACCTTCCATGGAGAAAGGTGCCCACATTTTAACTAGATATGTTACTTACTGGTTACAGAATGTTTGGAGCAATTTCTTTAGAAAGCTACAGACAGAAATGTGAGCAATGCCCTGCATTTGTTCTGAACACACACCCATCAGCTTCCCAAGAAAGGCAAGTCCTTCCACAAGGGAACTTTACATTACATTTGTTTTTCTTATTCTTGACTTTTTCATTAAGTTCTTCCAAATATTACAATCTCCTTTGAGCAGCTGTTTGTGAATTAAGCTAGTTCTCCGACATCTCTGACTGTGAAGTCCTCCTTGGTGGATGTTTTTAGACCATGGATCCAACAGGGTATGGGTGGCTTTGAAAATCAGTAATTGGGCACAATTTTTTTCACATCTACATCCCACTCACGTTGTTAATCATGAAAATATATTCCTACATTATAGCTTACATGAAAATTAGCTTTTGGGATTTTTACACAACCCTTCATTGGTATGTGTCCATGACGTGTCTGACTGGGCTTCTTTGCGAAGAATCTACTAAATAAAAGCATACAGAGATTTCATCTATACTTGAAAGCTGAGGCATGATGGAGCTTCAGCTGTCCTGTGGATAAACAGGACAGGCTTGTCAGCTTTCACAAGAAACTTTCATACCCTTACAGTTAAATGCAAACACTTAAGAAACCCCAAACATCGCCCATATTAATATATCGTACATATAAAATATTCTATCATCTTTGTACTACGTCATATCAACATAGGAAAGTGAGTAAAGAAGAAAAATTTTAAATATATATGTATAATATAGATAGCAAAATTTATTAGCCACAGGGATTTTCAGAGACAAACTCATTATTGTGTCTTAACTGCATGTATGTACAGTTTTTTGGGTTTGATTTTTTTTATACAACCAAAATATGATGTCTTACCTTATTAATACTGCAGGTCTTGGACTACAATCCAATTTTAGGCTCCTTCTTAATTGGATCCTGCATAATTTTCATGACATTTGTGGTACTGAATCTGTTCATTTCGGTGATTCTGGTTGCTTTTAGTGAGGAGCAGAAGCACTACCAGGTGTGTTCATCTAAGCTCTCCTGCCGTTTTTAACATTTATTGTGCAGTGCTTACTCACAATTTAGGTATTTTACCATCAGTTGAAACCCATATAAATTCAGTCCAACTCCTAGGAAGTCAACATTTACTCATAAAACACACTTAGATTTTCCAGACTTATGCTGTCCATTCCTGTTCAGACAAGTCCCTCTTCAGATTTAGTCCAAGATCTGATTTGTAGCCTTCTGTTCACATACTAAATCCACCAAAAGCCTTAGACTTGTGCCCCAGCGCCATTGAAATCAGCGTCAAAACGGTGACTAAAGTCCATGAGGATTTTACACTCCTTTCAAAAATGTCACTGTGAGTGCTTGACCAATTCAAGCTATTGATAGCATGGTGTAAATTCCAGCTTACTACTCTAGTACTGTCCAAAATTCCTCTATGTTTTAAATAAAGTCAAGGGAGATGAAAACAAAGGATATGGTCAATAGAAAGCAAGACATATTTAGTTTTTCTCATTTGCTTCATCTAGACACAGTGGGTGGCTCGCTGTATGTACCACCAGCTGTATGGTAGCTGGCAAGTGAACTCCAGGCTCCTGTAGCAAGATTTCCATGGCCTTTGACAGAGCCAAAAGTTCTTCTGTAATGGACATGCTCACCCACACCCAGCTGGGACTTTTGTCTTGATAAATACATTTGTGTGATGTTTTGCTTTGGCGGTTACCTATGCTCTGCTGTCGAAAGCCTTGTTGCTCCGTTGAGTGAAAGTTGGGTTATTTCACCTCAAGTAGAGATTTTCTCTTGTGACTTCCTCTGGCTTCAGCAGAGACTGTATCTGCTTCTGGCCTGTGCATCCAAGTAACTTACTTCTCGTTATTTTAGGCTTCAGAAGAAGAGGAGATTGTTGATCTAATGCTAATGAAACTTTTCAGTTTCTTCGGGATTAAATGCAAGAAGGAAGAGAAGCCGGTCACTAACGATCAACTGGAAGAACCTGTCAACAATTAGATGATAACCACAATGAAAAGTCGCTTTGTTTGTGGGCAAAAAGCTTCACTTGTTCACTGTCAGCTGCAGTGGCTTAGGTTATCGTGGCTTCTGACTGAAATGCTGTGGCGTTCAACCAATAAACTTTTTGCTATTAGCTAAGAAATCATGCTAAACCTAAGAGAAAGTGTCCCACGCGTACTTCCTGTAGCCTTTGCATCTGTATTTTAATAAACACTGAGCGTTTGTTGCACCGTTTGGCTAAAACCACTCGCTTTACGCCCAGCGGGCCCCACGGAAAGATGGCGACCCCCTCGCATCGCCCTCCTCCCCCGGGCTCCGCCGCTGCTCCCGCCCCAGGCACGGCGGGGCGGGGGGGGGGGGGGGGTACACACGGAGCCGCTTCGCCCCCCGGCTGCCGGCCGCCCCCTCAGAGGCGGCGAATCCCCGCCACAAACGGCAGCCGCCTACTCCCGCGCGCCCTAACGGCCGCCGGTAACGGCCGCCCCCGCGCCGGGCGGGAGCTCCGCGCGGCGCCGCCCCCCGCCCGCCCCCGACAAAGATGGCGTGGCGAGCGCTGCGGCGGGTCGGGCCGGTGCTGGCGCCGCGTTGCCCGCGTTTCTCGCCGCCGTCGTCGTCCCCGCTGCGGGTGCCCGCGGCCCGGAGGTTGGCCACCAGCTCGCTGGTGCTGTCCGGTGAGTGGCGGCCGGGGGGCGGCGGCGGCGGGAGTAGGCGCCCCCTCTGTCAGGGCTCCCGGCTGGGAGGGCTGAGGCGGCCGCCGGACTCGGTGTGTAAAGCTCGGCCTGCCCGGTGTGCAGGCGCGGTGGGTGGTGGGGCCGCCGCCGTGTGCCCCAGCTGTCCCCCCCCCCCGCCGCCGGGCGGAGCGGGATGTGGCGCTGGCCCCGGGCGAGTGGTCGCCGGCCGCTGGCGCCGGGGTGGCCGTGGAGGGGACCGGGGCAAAGCCTGGCAAGATGGCTGAAGGGCTGACGGCTGTAGGGGGGCGAGCGGTGCCTGACCGGCCTTGGCAGCGCGGTCTCCACCTGCCCCGTGTCCTGGAGCCGGCCCTCTCCCGCCGCCTCCTCCCGTGAGGAGCTGGTCCACCCCCATTTAACTGGCAGAAAACTTTTAACTTCCTCTAGATGCTACAGATTTTTAGCAAAGTGGCCCAGGCCCCTTCTGGCCCAGGCTTCGCCAAGCGGGCCAAGAGTGGAGAACACAAACATGATGAAAAAGTCAAGTTTGGGGTAGTCATGCTGAACAGGCACCATCCGCTACCTGCTTTTTTTATCCTTTGGTAACTGGGAGGAGGATGAGCAGCAGGAGCAGGTCATGGGGACGGGCAGTAGCCCCAGCAGCTGGGCTGGGGTGGGATGCCACGTTCCCAGGACCTGTTCGTGCTCAGGGAGCTTGGCGTGGTCTGGCCAGCCGCTGGGTAATACGGCCACCCAGGAGGTATGGCGGGAGATGGACTTGCACATCGGTGTTGGTTTTGTGCTTAATGTGGTTAATTCTGAAAGTATCTGCTGGTCTTGGAGCTCTCTTTGAATGAAAGTTAGCCACAGAAGTCTCAAAAACAAAATCTGTGGTACCTTAGAACACATGTCGAAAAGATAAAGAGGAGGAGAACATGCTGTAAAAGTAATGACTGCCACTAAGAGGTCAATAAACTTCCTTCCAGATAGTCTTTTAACCTATCCAACTGCATTCTGCTACAAGTGAAAGAAATAACATTTATTAGTCATTATTTGTAAATTTAAGTGAGCCAAAAATCTAAGCTTTTTTTCACATTTCTAATTGTTTAATATACCCATTGTTTTTCTATAGATATAACTTGAAGGAATAACATAAATTATGCTTTTGTTTTAGGCAGAGAGGAAAAAATTTGTATGCCTCTTTGTGGAGGTGTGAGTTTTTCTTCATTCTTCAGGTATATATTTATGAAATATTTAATAGAGGCAGGCTAAACTAAATGAAAGTCTGAATTCAGAATGTGCTAGTTAAGCTGAAATCAAAGTCATGTTGAAATGAATGAAGCTGGAGTAAATTTAGCTACTCTTCTGAAAAAGAAGAGATTTTATATGCTCTGACACTTCATATTCGTTTAATTTGATTTATTTAATGGGCTGAACACATAAGTTCAAAGTTCAAATTTTGAGATTACTTATTAACTCTTTTTAATTTGACCTTTACTTTATTTGCAGTGGTTTCTGTTACATGGTTAGAATTTTTCATTTTTTACCTCCACCCCCCCAAAAGCTTATGTGCTCTTCTGACTTTTGAGAACACTTTACTGCTGTGTTCCAAGCTGATCATGAAGCCTTCTGTTTTTCTCTCTCTTTTTTTTAACCTTGCTTTACAAACAAATTTTATACAATATTATTATCCTACATAAAAAGGTATTGGTTGGCTTCTTTGTGATGTGTAATGTCACAAATGTTCAGCTTGGATTTGAGATTCTATGTCTTTCTCCATTCTTATGGCTCATTACTCATTTCCAATGAAGTTCCTATTACCCACAGGTTTAATGTCTTGACCTAAAATGATTTAAGACATTTGATTTCTTCTGTTCATTAGAATGTGTCCTGAGAAATTTATGTAGGTAGAAATTCTCTGGGTTTTTTGAATGATAATTCATGGGAGAATACTTCATATTTGCATTTTACACGTAATTTTTCATGTAATGTACTTGCAAAAACATGTGTTGCTCAACTGAGGTCTATAAAACTTAGGCCGTCTTCAGAGACAAACCATTTTATCTGGGACTTACTTCTCTTGCACGTGTTCAGACATAAATAAGAGGATTGCTACAATTGAAACAGCTTAAAATATGAATGACTTACAGTGGAAAGATTTTTAGCAGGTCTACAGTGAGAACTTATGTTTTCCTTCATGTACAAGTTTAGAAAATATGCAAGGATTTGCAGAAGTATAGTTTCTCTAGCAAGTGTAATGAGTCCAGCCTAGAGGAAGAGCCTGAGAGGAGAATTTTAACCTCAAAAGGAAGGTCCAGCTGTTACTACTCTGGCACTAGTCACACAGGGAGCTCTGTTTAAGAAGTTAGCTTCTCCAGGTTCTGCGACATCCCTTGCCTGATTGGATAGGTGCTATAAGTGAAAATTAAAAATAAATTAATTTAAAAAAAAAAAGGGGGGGGGGGAGTTTCTATGGGGAGACTATGGAAGTGAGAAAACACACAAAGCAGGCTGAAAATGCTCATAGTAAGAAAAGTTCCAAGTAAAATGTTAGCAGGGAAAATGTTGCCTGTTTCGATCACTTCTTTTGAAGTTTCTCCATATGACTTTATAAAAAGAATTGCTTCCAATAAAAGTTAGTGCAACCTGCCCTGAATCTTACAGATCTAAAATATATGTAGAATTGCAAGATTGCTGTGAAAAGACTTAATAGGGTCTTAAATATGCTTATTTTAAAACTATACAGAATAACTACCGTGTTCTTCTCGCAGTAACAGTACTAACAGAGCGCAAATTCTCTTAAGTAACGGTTGCCTGTATGAGTCCGCCTTATTAGTTTGCCCTGTATTAATTTGTCTTAATTTTACATAGATCTGTGACAAACCTTAAACGGGGAGAAATAGACTCTATAGGAAATGTCGGGGGAGGAGAGGGAAGGGAATTGGCCACTTAAACTAGCTAGGTTGCAACTTTTTAACTTCAACTGGTGACTCTATTTCAGCACTTTGAAAGATGCTGTAATGCTGACGCTGTTCCTAATGGGTAATTAGCACTGGCCTTCCCAGGAATAATAAAATGGTTGTCAGAAACAAACACTAAATATGCTTGAAAAGCCCCTAAGCTATCATAGAAATGCATAGCTATGGGTAAAGTACACATATATGTTTTAGATTTATACTTCTGTTTGAAATACTACTTTTGCTCCTGTACTTTATCCTGTACTCAGCAGAACACCTAGTGAGCTTCTACTGTGTCGTTAAACATGTCATGAGCAGAACAAAATGTTTCTGTAAATTGCATGTGTGTTTAAAGTATTTTCCAATAAAAATGATCAAAACGATCTCAGTTTAAAAAACCCCAATTTTAAGCCTGCAAATGTGTCACTGTATTTAAGTGAGCAAAATGTCACTTACTTCTGAAATATCAAGTTTGTTTCATTTTAGCCCGCAAATTCACAGACAAGCATGAATGGATATCAGTTGAAAATGGCATTGGAACAGTAGGAATCAGCAATTTTGCACAGGTATCGATCTCTTCCCTCTTACCCAAGTCTGCAATATTTATTTATGCGTACCTGCTCTTGTCCTTGTTCTTTGGACAGTTACTGGTTTTTATTGTTCAGATTGCATATTCTATACACTGAGTGTGATTTTTGGACTTGGATCTATCACTTTATTTGTGAAGTGAATGCTGCTTCAGCATTCTGATAAATTCTTAGTCAATTCAGGTTGAGTCTATGGAGAGCTGAACTCAATGAGAAATGTAATGATTTAGCAGAATTTTAAAACCTTTGTTACTTCAGTTCTTATAGTCCTGAGGAGTTTGTGGCTATGTGAAGGGGATATCATGTGCTTTTCGGGCCAAATTTCCCTTGAACATGAATGTGGTGCAATCCCTCTGGCTAAAGAACAATTGTGAACAGAAGTACAATGTGGAATATATTTTGTACTCTAGGATAGGAATTCCTTTGGATTTTTTTCTGTTGTTTTGTTCTCATGCAAGTACTTGATTTGGAATAGTGACAGGCAAATTCAGCATAGAGATTCATTGCATGTGAAAATTAAGAAAATCTAACATGAGAAGCTATCAGTGAAATGTAATTAATGTTTCTTAGGACAAGCAGCGTTTCCTGTAATTGCAGTTTTCTGTAAATAACACTAATACTCTGTAAAATCCCTAATCTTTTGTGAGATAGAGTACCTTTGTCAGTGAAGAGGCAGAAGCCTGTTCTGGTTGAGCCAATTCTTATGTTGATAAGGCTCCTTATTAGGTCAGTAAGGACAAACTATGCTAACAGGTCTTCAGTTGTCCCTGTCTCTGGGGAGGAATGATTGCATTTTACTTCAAATTGCACTGGAAGTAAATCCTCTGTGCTTTGTAACGAAAAGATAATTCCCTGAAATCATTGGGAACTTTGTCCTTTAAAACAGTTGTTAATCTAGCTGATGCTAAGAAGATCAGCAGATGTTGTTTCTCTTTCTACTGAAAGAAATCTGTATATAAGCCTTGTAACTCAGCCTGAGGGTTATTAACACTGTAATAGATAAACAGTAATTTGGCATTTGGGGCATGATAACAAAACTGTTTTTAAGTTAAATGTTTAAAAAGAAAAAGTGAAAAATATGCAGTCCTTAAATAATGAGAACTAAATTTCTAGACAGAGATTACTTACACGCAGATTCTAGAGTTACTGTATCAGATCTCTCCTATGTATAGTTTCTTTAATGTATGCTTTGATGCTTTTGTTTTTTCTTTTAAGGAAGCATTAGGAGACGTTGTTTACTGTAGTCTTCCAGAAATTGGGACAAAATTGAGTAAACATGGTAAGTTTCAGCTGTCATTTCTAATGAAGTAATTATTCTACTCATCCTGCTCTCCCTTCCCCAAGAGACAGCTTTAATTTCCAGTTCTCACTGTCAGGCCATGCATGGTAGCAGAAAGTAACTGCTCATTAAACTGTGAAAACATTTATTTAAAAATCAAATATTTGAAGTATCTTTTGTAATACTTTTATCTATTTTCTGTTTTTAAAATATTTATGCTTTGATTTGGACTTGTTAGTGTTTAGGCTGGCTTATATGTATTTCTACGGTTATGTATTTCACGAATTGCACGATGTGAAACATCTAATTCATATCAAGCTCCAATTTTTCTGTGAATATACAGACCCAGTAATTTTTGGGTATCAACTGTAATCACAGGTTTTTGCTCATTGTTACATTAATTGTTCAGTTACATAATTTTCCATGTTAAAGAAGAGTGAGCATTAACAAGTAGAAAGGAAAGGCCTATTCCTGTATTTACAGAGAGAGCTCTCTTACTAGTATATGAAGAAAAGATTGTCATTAGCTTCAGATGCTGCAGAAAAAGAATGGAGATTTACTGAGGTAAAGTCGGAGGCCTTTCTTTTTCCATCCTTCTTGTGGAATATGTCCATATCAAACTGTTTTGGCCAAATCTATTACACTGCATTGAATGGTGAATGTTAGACAAAAGGTCTTTCTGGTTAGGGTTTTAATTAACCAACTTGTTTTGTTTTCTCTGAAGGAATTTCATTTCCATTTAGTTCTTCTCTTTTCTACCCGTTCTGGCCTTAGTCTGATTCCAGGCTTTCCCAGAACATGTTGTTCTCTGATTCCTTGTGGTGATGCCTACCTACTCCTCTGACGGCTCCGTGTTCCTCCAGCCTCTGTCTTGTTTGCTTGTGGCTTAGAGTTACTCTTGACCAACACTGCCCCAAGCACCATTTCCATAACTGCCTACAATATAGAAAAAAGGGAAGAGCGGCTGGGCGATTCCCGCGTGGTGCTTCTGAATACTAATGCATGTTTTCCAGTGAGTGCAAATATAACACTTCATAGTGTTTCTGAAGGAAAACTGGGATTCCTAAAATTGTAGCTGTGTCTATTTTGTAACCAAATTATGTATAAAAGGGCTTAAATTTTAGATAAACGGTATATTTAGGTCTCTTGCAGCAAGAGCTGGATGTGGTTCCTTCTAACCTGATATATCATATATGCTGTAAGGCTTTAGCCAAAGGATTAGCCAAATGTAAAAAAACTTCCATCCCTTCTGTAGCAGCCAGCTAGCTAGGGCTGTGCAAGTTCCCCGGAATAATTTGGGAGCATAAACATCAAATGTAATACTGCTGATCATTGTCATGAAGTTGGTGACTTCAATCTCTGACAGTTTTCCTTGCTCAAGATCAAGACACTTCTTCAATGGCTAGGTCATCACCATAATGTCTGACTAAAAAAACTAAAGCACTTTGTATTTTCCTCTTGAAAGCATTCAATCATACTCTTTTTCAGATGAGTTTGGAGCTTTGGAAAGTGTGAAAGCTGCTAGTGAACTCTACTCTCCTCTCTCAGGAGAAGTGACTGAGATTAATGCTGCCCTTGCAGATAATCCAGGGCTTGTCAATAAATCTTGTTATCAAGATGGTAAGATGTCATTTTTATCTTTCAATAATGAACACCACCTGGATTCTTGCTATCACAAATGGCTCTCCAGTTCCTAGTTCTTCCAGTTTAATGGTGTGGACACTTAGATGGAGTATATTGAATATAGTTCAAGCCCAATAAAATTTAACATGAAAGTATTATTGTAGTTGTGTCTTTGCTGACAGCTGCTCTACAATGTGTTCTTTTCAGATATAGACTGTGGTTGAATTTAAATCTATTGCTCTTGATCGCGTTTCTCTTTTCTGGTTTTGTAACAGCTCATGATAGTGAGAGGTCAGCCTCTTTTACTCTTTCTAGACAGTGTCTCCTTAATGCCACTGTCAGAGACAGTACTAAATTAAGACAACTGGTCTGACTCAAAAAGCTGTGTCTTATGACAGATTTTTTGTGTGTTTTTTTTTTTTTTTTTAAAGTATTGAAACGTTGTTTTGCCTGCACAAGAAGCCCTGATGATTCTACCAGTGTTACAGGGCTTGTATGCCTACTGGGAGTACTTTTCTGAGGCAGTAACATGAATGAGTCTTTCTTGCAGGATATTAGCAACTGTTTTTCTTTTTAATTTCCTAACTACAGGTTGGCTTATCAAGATGACTGTGGAAAACCCTGCTGAACTTGATGAACTGATGAATGAAGATGCCTATGAGAAATACATAAAATCCATTGAGGACTGAACTGGAATAATGAAATAAATCCATATAAAATATTTCAGTGTAGTTTGTCATCAATCAGTGAAGTACAGAATATCCACTTTTGGCAACCTGAAAAATGCCACTTATGATCATATATACAAGGCCATATATAATTGCAGGGATAAAAATGTTTAACATCTGCATACCTGCAAGTTTTTTTATTCTATTGTCTGATTTATGTAACTTCAGGACGTTATCTATAATATTTGGGGAAACAAAATTTATTTGCTAAAATAGATACTTCCCAGGATTCATTTGACAACCAAATTTAGTAACAACAGCCTTAATATAGTAATTCTGTAGTAGGCACGTGACTGTTCTCGTAACCTGCACTACAGCTTTCCCGAAGATACTTTTCTATTGCTCCCAAGATATTGAAAAGCAGTCTCCCTTACCTCCTAATATTTTTCCTAGTTATAGTTGCAGAGAGGATACCAAAAAAAGGAGAAGCCATATGAACTACCTCTTTGCATGATTTTTACTTCTTTACAGAATTTATTAATCCTTTGTTTTCCTTCTTCATTTTACTATGTAATCAAATACTACTGCCTTTGAGGCAGAAGGTATGGTCCTTGTCTTCTGATTTATATGCTTTCTTAGTATGCAAAAGTCATACAGTGATCCTTTATCAAGGTTCTAGAGTGGGTTGTTTAGATTGTATTTTTCATCTAGTAAACACTACCTATGTCACAAGTAATTAAGGAATTCTACATTTTGTGCCTAGCAATTGTGGTGATTTCAGAAGAGTAGATATTTGTGAATCAATATCAGTTGATCAGTAACAGTTTGACATATAATGTATCCATGTGTGTCTGTCTTAAGATCAAGTAAGCACACTGCTGTAATGACATCACAGGAATGAAACTAAAACTTTCGCTTTGCAAACCAGTAAACTAAAGCAGCTGATTCCATTAGACTTAATATTTAATGAACCCACAAATGTGCACTCAAAGTTGATGTGACATCTAAGGGCAAAGTTGAGTTGTACAGACAGACCTGTGCTTTAGGAAAACATAATAGTACAGCAGAGTTTTGGTCTAAAACTTTTTTTCCACTATTTTACAATAGTGATTAGAAGCTAAGCACAAAACAGGAATGAAAACCGAGTATCTGTAAGTTGATCTAAGAGGAAGCAGGGGAATGTTTAATTCATGTAAGATGACAAAGGCAAAATTCATATTCCTTTGGAAGTTCCTTTCAATAGCACAACCCTTCTAAAGGGCAGAAATACACTGCAGGTTATACAGAAACCTTTTCTAATGTATAAAAACGTAGGGCTTTCTTTTGCGATCTGAAGGGATGTCAAAGTAATTGGTGGTTTGTTTTTTTTTTTAAATCATAGGAGCTAATTTTCCTTACACAAGTCACAGATAAAAGCCCTACCATGAGAGCCTCCACTGTCTGTTTAAGATAAAACTGTCTTCTCGGTAGGAATTAAACTGCAAAGTGACTAAGAGGGGAGAGTGGGCTTGCCTGTTCCACAGGAGTCTTAACTTGGCTGTGGTTGATAAACAAGAGGCTCCAGTAAACCTAGTGTAAATGCTTTAAAACCTGTCAGTGCTTATCCATTATTCACAGCCTTATGCAGTATTTATTGTGACAACATTTGGGGCCTGGAGAGCTTGATCCTGGCCTCTCACAGGCTCTCCGTGTCAGTGGGGAGCTGTGACCTTCCTGTGCACTTTCCAAGGGGAAAGAGGAAGTTTGTTTCAAATGAGAAAGGAATGCATGAAAGTCTTTCCACTTGATACTGTTTCTTCCACCCTATTTTCCCCAACTTTACTAGAGAGTAATAGACCCTTCATGTATTGCTATGTAATAGGCAACCCTTGTGGAGCTCCCTTTAAAGGTTAGTCCAAAGCGTTGTAATGTGTTTTTATACAATTTTTCCCTTGAAATGTTTGTATTCTTTCCTTTTGATCAATGAAATATGAAATAATTTCTGTAATCCCCTGAGGAACCCAGGGAATAGTAAAAACTGGCAAATCTGATCAAGCTTTGCCCTCATCTGTGTATTAGCAGTGTTTATAAGGTTACACATGAGTATGGATAAATGACAACTTCCTGGAGAAACCATCACAAACAGAATTCAACTTTTCTTTCATGGTGTACAAGTTGGAGAGTGGATGTTCTTTTGCTTAAAGAGGAGGACCAGGATCCTCTCCCTAGTTTTTTTTTAGGGGTTTCACATGACCTTAAAGTGATTTATTAAATCTCCCAATTCCTCTTAAAATGGGAACAATAACACTTAGGTGCTTTTCTTGTGTGGTTTATGCCAAGAGCTCTGGTGTTCTGCGGTTATTTAGGCCAAAGGATGTCTATCGGAGCAAATATTTTTATATCTTCCCACAATCCACTCAACTACCTGAATTATGCTGCCAAAAAGAATGTATTCTTCCTTGTTTGACATATGCTACCCAAACAGCTCCCTGCTTTCAGATAATCCCAGAAACTTCCCTACATTCAGCAGAAGGAGGGAGCCTTGGGCAGACCACTCTGCACTGGTTGGAGCTAGACTCTGCAAGAGCACGAACGCAGAACTTGCCAGTGTGAATCCATAATGAACGCCTTTCATCAAAATAAAAAGATGGAGTGAACGTGTATAAGTTATGGTCTATGACACAATTTTAAATGCTTTTCTATAAATCACAGGGGAGAACATCAAACATGGTCACCAGTGTGTGCTCCTACAGAAAATGAATAAAGGAGATGTTTTTTTACAAAATAACCATGGTATCTGTGACCTCTTAAGTCTTGATCCCAAGCTTGAGAACTTAACACTCATAATTACTGGATGCTAAACATTATAGACTCACTAAAAAGATCGGTTTTACTGGCAAATTACCATTTCCATACTTCTCCCACAACCAATAATTATGTCTCTCTATCTCCTTGGGGTTAGTTATATCATCACCTTTCTTCTTGCCAACACTTCCTTTCTGTTCCACAAATACCAGCTCCTTTATCTCTCAAATTATCTAAGTAAATAATATAAGCTAAACTTGGAACTAATTTTTTTTTCGATCCATGTTTAGTTTTGAAGATTTTTTATCAACATCAGTCCTGGAAAGACTGCATACCTAAAATTTTGTTGGGCTTTCAACCAATGAAGTGCTGCCTCTCCCCGTGAATCTTGACCCATCATGTACATAAATACAAATCATGTAATTGTTTCTTCTGATCAGAGGGGGGGAAAAATGGTGTAAAAATCAAACAACAAAACCACATAAATAATAACACTTGGTGTTTTGATGAACATAAAGTAAGGGCAGTGTCAACTTCACTGTATTAAATTAGCAGTAAGACAATCATAGAATGGCTTAGGTTGGAAGGGACCTTGAAGATCATCGAGTTCCAAACCCCCTGCCATGGGCAGGGACACCTCCCACCAGACCACATTGCTCCAAGCCCCATCCAGCCTGGCCTTGAACACCTCCAGGGATGGGGCAGCCACAGCTTCTCTGGGCAACCTGGGCCACTGCCTCACCACCCTCAAAGTGAAAAATTTCCTCCTTTTATCATCTAGTCTAAATCTACCCTCCTCCACTTTGAAGCCATTCCCCCATGTCCTATCACTACATGCCCTTGTAGAAAGTCCCTCCCCAGCTCTCCTGTAGGCCCCCTTTAGGTACTGGAAGGCCGCAATAAGGTCTCCCCGGAGCCGTCTCTTCTCCAGGCTGAACAGCCCCAACTCTCTCAGCCTGTCAAACTACCTAAGCAGCTCTGACGATGGGGTTAGAAGTGCAGCAGATATAGTCTCTAATGATTCCCTTTACTGGTGTCTCCAGAAAGTCCATGTCCTTGTGGCTAAGGATCCTCTTTCCTTTGTCTTCATACTGACAGATTGGGAATTTACAATCTTCCTGTAGTAATGGCTCCTGTCACAGAGTTTTAATACGCCAAACTGACACATGCAGGATCTAACATCTAACTTCACGTTAGCCTAGTCATGTGAAGAAACAGAACCGCACCAATAAATCAACCCAGAAAGATCCTCATCTCCTCAAACAAGTCTGAGGCTGTTCTGTTGCAAGGTTGGGTGACACCACATAGCAAGACGCAAAGGAAATGGCACCACCTCCGCTGCTTATTTTGAAGAAGGGAAAGGAAACCTAAGAATAGTGCATAATTAATTAATAACACGAGTTCACCAATGGGTGGAATGCTTCAGGTTGTCAAATGGTGACAGGTGCCGATCAAAAAAATTGCAAGTTAAAAAAGACATTATTGCATAATTTCACCACACGGTGGCACTCAAAACGTTAACGATGGTAACGGGACAAAGCAAGGAAGGGAGAGCGCCTGCTTAGGCACTGCAGGGACACCTCAGCCTCAACGTGATGTAATTTCCCAGGTCAACTTCAAGATCAGAAAAAATATTAAGCACATCTTGCTTCATTGAAAACGTTTAGAAAACACCCCTCACAGCACTATATGTAACAAAGGAATTAACTTAAACCTTGTTTTATTTTACCCATCATCTTTTTATCATCTTTCTTCTCCCCCTGTCTCCTCTTCCACCTTCTTGCAACACGCCTAAAATTTGGCCTGCTGGGGAAGGGCTGTGCATGGACAGCCTAAAATTCTACCAAGTTCCAAACATGATCCCAGCCATTAAGTAAAACACAGCATTATACAATCACAGAATGGTTTATGTTGGAAGGGACCTTGAAGATCATCTAGATCCAACCCCCCTGCCATGGACATGGACACCTCCTGCTAGACTAGGTTGCTCAAGGCCTCATCCAACCTGGCCTTGAACACCTCCAGGGAGGGACCTTCCATCCAAATGTCCATCAATGTAAATTACCAGCAAGATAAGCTGCAGATGGCACAGCCATATTTTGAGAGCAGTTTAGGAGTGCCCTCAATGTAATTTTTCTCCACTTTCCCCACGCCACTTGAGACACAGTCTTAGCGGAACAGTCCTTGGCAGGAGAATTTAGTCTGCTGTATTGAGATTAGAGCTTGTTGCACAGTATTGATATCCCTCTCTGCCTGACAAAGCATAATAGTCACTTCAGACCTGATCTATTTTAATGCAGTACAAGTGCCCCACATCCTCCGCTATTAGGCTGTTTTAGTTGTCATTTGTTTATAGTGTTTAATTATTTATGCTATTGAATGTATTTTGCTTAGAGATGTATTTTAATGGAGGTACAGCACTTGCACTTTTCTCTAACCATGAAAATCAATCCACAAGATAGGAGGATGGGTCTGCACGTCTTAGGGCTCAAGAGAGAGATGCAAGGAAGAAGAGGCAGTCACCCTGAGGTCAAAAAAAAGGTTGGGAACCATGGCTTTAGATCATGAGAACAGCACGAGCTCTTGGGATGAGGTTGCAGGAGAGCCTGAGCCGATGGCACAGCTCCCCACTGCTGAAAGCCCAAGCTCTTGCTTTCTCTGCCTCCTCTTCGGCCTCTCCCTTCCCCCTGTACCTGATCCTCCTCCCTCTTGCCACCTCTGCTGGGGAGAGAGGCTCCCCAGTTTGAGACAGCCGTGGCATTCAGTACGCCCCCTGAGCCGATTCAACTCATCAGTCAGGCCAAAAACTGTTGGTAGATTCCAAGAAGCTCCCAGAGAGGGATGTTAAGGAGTAGGGACTGTTATTATCATTATTAGTATTACTACTATATGAATAATTCACACATTTTAACACTTGTTATTAATAAGACTCTACCTACTGTATGTAATTCTCAATAATAGTCAGATGGATTACTGTAGTCATATTTTGTCCCATGTAAGAGTGAAAAAAATGAAAAATTAATCCAAGACTAAAGAACAATGTAAAACTATTCCTTTTCTTTTTCCATTTTAGAGCACCGTGACTTTATCATAATCTTCACCCAGAAGTGTAATCTCATTATTTCAGCATCACTCAAGTATAACAGCAGTTTTAAATTCAAAGTATATGCCTTACCAAAAAGTAAAGGGAAATTACACTCTATTATTCTAACTATTACAGTCTAATATTTATATAATGGTGTCTTAAGAAAACGGTTCCAGATTCTGTAATTTATGTGAGCTAAAAGTTCATTTTTACTTGAACAAAAAGATTAGACAGATGTTAAATCAGAAAACATTCCCTCTGAAAAAAAAAAACACAAAACCAACCCTGAAATGTGAGGCCACATTATAATCACTTTGCTCTTCCAAAGAAACACATGAAAATATTATCATTATTATTATTAATAATGAGACAGCTAAGCAGATGTTTCTGAAAGAATATAGAAAAATAAGTTGTACTAATTACATGAGAACAAACAACATTTTTTCACCTTATGGCTATATGGTTTTTATCTGTATTCTAAAGAAGGCTTAAAAAGTGTTGGTTAAAGAAAAGCTGAAAACTGTTCTTGGCGTTGTAAGATAAGATGCTGTCTACAGTGAAAGACTGAAAACTAGTGCGTTATAACAATTCAAGACACAAGTATTTTGAACTCAGCAATTAACAGAGAAAGAATATTTGGAAGAGTCCTTACCATTCATTTAGCCAATACCCAGATAGCCTCAATTCTGCATCACCTCTGAAGGAAAAGGCATGTGCTGGTTAAAGAAACAGCTTGACTGCAGTTACTGCTGAATGTACGTGGAAGAAACCTTCCTCCTAGTCCTTCACCATCGAAAAATTTAAACTGTTATTTTTTCAAAAATAAACACCACAGTTCTTTTCACATATATCTTCTCTCTATGAAAGCCAGTCCATCCTTTCCTGGAAGACTGGTGTTTTTGTACTTTCCAGCAGCAGCAGCTAAATGCTGAACTGCACTTGAGAATGTTTCAACTCTTACCAGTGACTGTAACGGTGCAAAGCTTGGAAGGAGTGAAGTCACAAACAGGTGGAGAACAGGCATCCCTGTAGAGAAGGTTATTGGGAGTGGTCAACGTGGATTCACTAAGGGGAAATCATGCTTGACCAACCTGACTGCTTTCTGTGATGGCATGACTGGCTGGGAAACGGATGAAGGGAGAGCAGTGGACATTGTCCACCTCAACTTTAGCGAGGCTTCTGACACCATCTCCCATAACATCCTCATAGGTAAGCTTAGGAAGTGTGGGGTAGATGAGTGGACAGTGATGTGGATTGAGAACTGGCTGAACGGCAGAGCTCAGAGGGTTGTGATCAGCGGCACAGAGTCCAGTTGGAGGCCTGTAACTAGTGGTGTTCCCCAGGGATCGGTATTGGATCCAGTCTTGTTCAACATATTCACCACTGACCTGGATGAGGGGACAGAGTATACCCTCAGCAAGTTTGCTGATGACACAAAACCGGGAGGAGCGGCTGACACACCAGAAGGCTGTGCTGCCATACAGCAAGACCTGGACAGGCTGGAGAGTTGGGCAGAGAGAAACCTAATGAAGTTCAACAAAGACAGGCGCAGGGTCCTGCACCCAGGAAGGAATAAGCCCATGCACTGGTACAGGTTAGGGGCTGACCTGCTGGAAAGCAGCTCTGCAGAGAGGGACCTGGGAGTCCTGGTGGACAAGTTGACCATGAGCCAGCAATGTGCTCTTGTGGCCAAGAAGGCCAAAGGTCTCCTTGAGTGCATTAAAAAGAGTGGGGCAAGCAGGTGAGGGGAGGTTATCCTCCCCTTCTACTCTGCCCTGGTGAGGCCACATCTAGAGTACTGTGTTCGGTTCTGGGCTCCCTGGTTCAAGAAAGACAGGGAACTACTGGAGAGAGTCCAGCTGAGGGCTATGAAGACGATCAAGGGAATGGAGCACCTCTCATGAGGAAAGGCTGAGAGACCTGGGTCTGTTTAGCCTGCAGAACAGAAGACTGATAGGGGAATCTCATCAATGCTTATAAATATCTGAAGGACGGGTGTAAAGAGGATGGAGCCAAACTCTCTTCAGTGGTGCCCAGGAACAGGACAGGGGCAATGGGCACAAACTGGGACATAGGAAATTCCATCTCAACATAAGGAAAAACTTCTGTATTTTGAGGGTGACAGAGCACTGGAACAGGCTGCCCAGAGAGGTTGTGGAGTCTCCTTCTTTGGAGACATTAAAAACCCACTGGGACACATTCCTGTCCAACCTGCTATAGGTGAACCTGCTCTAGCAGGGGGGTTGGACTAGATGATCTCCAAAGGTTCCTTCCAACCCTGATCATTCTGTGATTCTTTCTGAACTGCCAAACTACATCTGAAATGGTGTTAACAATACAAGACTATGAAGACAGTTATGTACATTTACACCCACCGATAGTCTCATCCTATCTTCTTGAAAGATGGTTACACTTCATAACAGCAGATTACCAACATAACTCAGTATACTGCAGCTGCCATAAAGAACACTTTTAACGGAAACTGCCTGAAGACAAGCTGGCCAGAAAATCTGGCCCAAATCTTAGATATTTGTCTTTAGATGTGCAGGTGCATCACAGCATGTCTCCATACACGCACTATGGATGAATCAGAACATAACTGTTTCAAATCCTCAACAAAAAAGAACTCATGGTTAGTTAAAAAAAAAAAAAAAAAAAGGTTTATATTCACCACATGCTCACAATGTGTATCGTTAATCTTTAATGACCACTAGAAACTACAGGTTTATAAATATATATTTTTCATAATTGTGACAATCAGTGACTAGATGCAGTTTTGGTGGAAAATTGTCTGAAATACTGTAAGGCTAGGTAAATTACAAGGCATTATTAGAAAATGTTGATTTTGAACTTTTGGTGTTATTACTTTTACAAACATTAGAAACAAACATTACTTGGTGAAATATAAACATTGCAGAAGAAACTACAACCAAAAGTAATTTACCAGTTAAGTACATAGTTAAGAAACAAGTTTGTTTGGTTTTTTTTTAAACAGTCAAGGTAAATCAAAGAAACAGTAATAAAACCTTGCATGTTAAAGAACACTGTCTCCAGACAGCAGCTCCGTTACAGAGAGAAATAATTTGCGTAACAGTACAAGGGAGGAGATAGGTTTCTTTAACCATTCCAAGAACAGTAGTTTTCTGTCACAGCAGTCAGTTTACCTGCATTACAAGATGGATTCGTGTCCAGATGTAGGCAGGTTCTGCAGCCAGGTATAGCTCATTTTGTATCAACCTTAAAATGCACAAAATTCATACCAGGATGCACCTCCATGAAGCCAGTTACAGGATGCACACAAGCGTTTGTTATACCACAGTTTAGAAATTGGATTTACAAGTAATCCCAACCAATTTTAATTTTACTAATTTTCATCAGCTTTAAAAACATATATATTAGCTCTTTGAGTTTAGTATAGTACAATTTGGCTTATTTTTAAGATACAGAAATACAAAAGTTTTAAAACTCACAATAGTAACACAACTTCTTGACCTAGAAGGTGATAGAGAATAAAGTACAATGCGTGAGACTTCATTACACAATTTTATGAAATATTGTCTTGTTACTGTTATTCAAAGGGTATGATTATGATTTAGTGAAATCAGATCAGACAAAAACAGATATAACACTATTTAAGACATACAGTTTCCTTAATGACAGATTTAACAGAATATCCTATACACAACACACCAATACATCAAATATACCAATCAAGTTAATCCCTAAAAATAACAGGTGCACCATAATATTGCATAGAAATAAATCCCTGGTATTAATACACTTGCACTGGAGACTAGGACTTTCTCCCTACCTTACTAAATCAAAGCACATCTGCTTTTTTTAAAAGCTTATCTCACATTTGACATTTTTCTTAGCTATATAATTCTTTGGAATCACTAGTGCATGTGTTATTTCAAGCACATTTTTATTCTGCATGCTATTGTTGAATGTTAAAAAACTAAACTGAAAGAAAATCAGTTTTCCTGCCTTTCCCCCAAAATATAATGTACAATAATCTTCCTATGTTACATAAAAATAAAATCATCAGACCTTTCTCAACAACAGAAAGCTCACACAAAATCCAGGATAGCTGAATGAAGAGGATATTCATACAAGATGGGAAAATGCAGGATCAAAAATCCTCTCGGCAAAATAATTTAAAAGTCATATTTAGAAGTTGGATAAAGAAAGAGTCCAACCAATAGCAAATGGTTTTTATAGCTCAGTCTTCACTGTGATCATGGAAGACCTACATTCAAGTCCATACACCGATTTAAGTACTCTTACCACTTAAATATATTAGGGCAATTCTCTCATATAAGCTGAGCCTGAGAAAACCTTCCTATTGAAACAGCTTTGTTTCCCTGAACTGTGTTTCATTTTGAAAAATGTCACCGTCTTCCATTTTAAAAAAAATACTGATCAGCTCTACATAAGGCTAGGGTTTGGTTTTTTTGTTGTTGTTGGTTTTTTTTGTTTGTTTGTTTTGTTTTTTTAATTTATTTTACAGCAAAATTGGCTGTATTTACTTCCTACCTTAAACTATTCAGGTTTGAACAACCTTTTAATTTCAGTGCTCAAAAATATTTTCATCTCAGTAATTATGTACACATGAAGTGCATACAGGAAACAGAATTACTGATGATTTGCCCAAAAGCCATGCAGTATAATTGGAAAGTAAGAGTAATCTTCTTCATATACATATTCCTTATAGTGAGCACTTTCATCGCATGATATAAACTGTGCGGACAGATTAAATCCATCCAAAAGTTTTAATGATATGCATTATGCAGCATCAGATAAATAACAGTAAAAGCTTAAATCTACAAATAGATTTCATAAAAAACTAGAACTTCTGGTTTCAGATAGAATATATATTTAGAATATCTGCGTAAGAGGTGAATATATACAATAAACGTATTCTGTTATACTAACTATAGTCACAGTTGGTTTTAACTTAACTACGTAATTGTAGAGGTGTACCAGGAAGACATATTTCTAACTGTCATTTCTTTCACTGTAATACGGGAAAATATTATCAAATTCTTCTGGCCGCTACAGATACAGGACTTCTGGCACAGCTGAAAACGTGTCAGGAATTTGAATTGATTATTATATTTTTAGTATAAATTTCATTTTAATGACTAAGCCATTATCAGACTTTTGGTGAGAGAACTAAGGAACATGAGATTTCTTCCCAGGAAATGTTGAAAGGCACATAAAAATGTCAATATATATTTAATAATATGTTAAAAAGCAGATTCTGAGTGTTTCTGTAGGTTGCTTTACATTAAAGTATAGAATTAGCAGATGTTTGCCTGTTGGCGCTATGGAAAAACGTTTCATGTATCTGTAAAGAGATCATGCTTATGCATGAACAGACATTTGTTCATTCAAGTGAAGCATTTTCCCCTCACATATGCTGAAACAAAGAGTGTGCACTTATTCTGTTGTTTACTGAGATACCGAGGCACACGCATTTACATCAAAAAGTTACTTGCAAATGGTAAAAGGAGAAAAAAATTAGTTTACCTGAAATATTGTACATTTTTTGAAAACAAGTATGACATAGTTTCAGTTACTGATTTTATGCTAATAAATAGTAGTAAGTTTAGCTAGCTGAAATTCTGTTTACAGTCACTTCATTGTTCGGATTTCTGTTAGGATTTCTAATAATTAGGGTAGATTTCAAAAACATTGCCATGAAAGGCATAGAATCACATGCAAAAAATCTACCAGTTTAAGTGTGAAGCAGCAAACGTCAATGTATATCAGACATACAGTACAATTTGACTCACTGTATAAAGTATCATTATATTGCACATAAAATGACATGGCACATTTCACAAAGCTACAACTTTGCACAATAAATGACAGACACATTTTTACATCTGCAGAGCCACAAGCAATGACTAATTCACTTAAAAGTGAAGTACACGCCCTAAGGATTATTGCCTTGCGTAAACCATTCTAGTATCACTTGGAAAGGAAGGTGGCACGGGCCCTATTCATGCAAATAAAAATACAAAGAGCTGACACTTTTTCCAGAAAAAGGTTGGCTTGGAAACTTTCAAATATTTTACTTTGCCTGTGAAAGTTCATTTTGTGGAGCTATGTTCTTTGGAAATGCAATTTCAGAGAGTTGTCATGCTCCCACTCCCATTAAAGTGATTGATGTCCCACCAACTTGAAAATTATCCTCTTCAACACAGGTTTTTCTCCTCAAAGTCATAATTTATATAAATATTACAATTATTATTTGGGATGTTTTTCTTCATCTCAAACTTCTTCCACAGATTTCATCAATAGCATTCTCTGCTCTAAGCTGACTGGGCACAAGCTTACCTTTCCAGGCTTTAGAAATCAGGTGTTTAGAAATGAAGGCGACCATGTCTTTTACTGGACTTGCACATTTATAATTGATAATCTGTGACCACGTTCAAGCTCATAAAGTTACCCATGACATGTAGCACTGAGGATAAGCTTAACTGCTTGAAAGGTCAGGAGTCTCTCTTTTGTGAAACACCCTTCTGGTATCCTACACCCTCAAAAGGCTTAACATTCAGATTTATTGTTTGACAAACAGAACCATAAATAAAAAAGCAGTAATATCCGAACAGTATTATAAAGCTATAGCCTAATTCTGCCTACAAAATTTCAATTGAGCGCCACAGTAATTTCACCTAAATCAAGATTAAAAAAAGGGTAATACAGTAACTTGCTAATGTACTTGATGCATGTACATCCATTTAGGTATTCCAAATTTAAAGAGTTTCAGCCACAATTGCTATTAGGAGATTGTAAAGTGATTTTTAAATGATTAGAGACCTGCAGATGCTGCATAAATCAAACGCCAATGAAAACCACCATTCACCGGAAAATAAAGTTCTAGAATTAAGTTATTCACTGTTAAAAATGGTTTTATCACCGTTCGTGTTTCTAAAGCCATTAAAACAGTAAACAGGAAACCTTGTGACATCTTTATACGCAAAGTTGCAGCATCAGTTAATCTAAAATGTATAGAAACTATTTTTTTGCCTCCAAGCATTTTCATCAATCTACGCAATATTTGGTGGTTCACTATTTGGGTAAAAAAAGCCAAGCAAAAAATGTTTTGGAAAGCTACAGCACATAAAGATGTTTGGCTATATTTCCACCAGATTTCAAAGTGCTTTTGAATGGAGACAAGTCCTTTTCCTTCTCTCCAGTATTAAGGCGTGTATAAAAAAAAAAAAAAAAGTTTAACTAAAAGACACTTGGGGTTTCTTTATCAAATACACCACTTAATATGCTTTAACCACGAACATTTTAAGATACTAGCTCTGCAGTTCTAGCTTTATAAATGTGTACTAGCAACGTATAGGATTACTTTATTACAAGATTGGGGCCTTAATATTCTAAAATTTTAAATACTCCGCAGAGGTTGACACTACGTTTCTTGAATATTCTGTTTCTATTAAAAACACAGGGATTAGAAAACTGCCTGGGAAATTAAAACCAAGTTACCAGTACTACAGAAAGTAGCCTTGCTATTATTTCTATTGAAACAGTGATCTAGAGAAATTAAATTAAATACTCTTTTCCCACCAAGTTTCCAGACCTTTCTCCCCCCTGCCCCGGATTTACAAGTTTAATTATTCTGATTGAACCAGACCCTCAGGAGACAAAAGTGCTCTCAATTCCCACTGAAGTCAAAAGGTTCTATGAGAACTCAACATCCCTCAAGCCATTTGGGACACTTAAACCCTTTTGAAGAACATAAAAATGCAGTTAAAAGTGATATTTGATTCCCAAACGTTCTACACAAGATGCAAAACGTTAAAGGTCTGATCTTACACCCCTTTGTAATCAAAAGATCACACTGACATTGGTTTTACCACTCTCAGAAGTCGCATTTGTAGAGGTCCCTCTCCCGCAAACACATATGCGCCTAAATCCTAGAAAATTAGCACCCAGATTTGGCACCAGCACAACCTGTATTCAGCTGAACTCCTGAAAAAAGTTTAAAAAGGAAAATGCTATATTTACTGCTAATATAATTTAAGATACCTTTGAAGGCAGAAGTCAGCAAACTCTGTCATTTTTATTGATATATTTTTATGTGGCAAGATACGACTTTCTCCAATTTGTCTGACTAAATTTAGCCAGTTTTGTGAAATCTGTCACTTACTGAAATTATTATGAAAAATTTGGAGCATTTTGTTTTTCAGAAAGCAGGCTTCCGCGCTGATACCTTAGCATAATAAACTCAATTAAACTGTTAACAGGAGTAAAACTGAAAGCGTTGCTGGGGATGCAGACTAAAATCACGGATTCAACTCTTGCCATCTCTCGTTCCTTTGGTGCGATTCCACAGCTTTCCTGCTGAACCGAGCACAAGCAGCTTTACGGGACCAATCCAACCGAAACAAACATCAGAACCTGACAACCCTTTACAACGACATACCACGTGAATTTTAAAACAAAAAACACTTGCTTTTTGAAAACCTCTCAGTGGGTCGCATTCAATTAGATGTTATTTTTCTTTTCTACATATGTTGAAACACGTGAAACGGATTAAAATTAAAAAACAAACAAAGCCTGATCAATCATTTTTACAGCATGATGAAACACAGCTACGCCTGGGGACATCTGTACTCTTGGGTTTTTTGGGTTCAAAATCATAACCTGCCCCTTAACCCTGTCCTATCAGGCCCTTAACCCTGCAGGGCAATTAACACGAGTGGGTCAGCGAGGCTCGGAACACGGATGCAGCACCGCGCCGGAGCCGGGCTTTGCTTAAGCAGGATTAGGCGTATAGGATGGCGGGACGGATGCCCCTTGACACTGCCCTCCGTGTCACCAGAGCCCGACCCCGCTGAGGTGACAGCGGACAATCCTGACCTCTGGCACCGGGCAGCGTCTCCGTGCACCTGCGGAGCCTGGGCCTGACTGGTAAATTCCGCAAATGCCCCGCAAATGCCCCGCGGGCCCTTGCTCCATAGCCTGGCGGGGCGGCTGCTGAGGCGGCACCCACAGCGCACCGGGAGACTGAGGTGAAAACCGCGCCCGACCTCCCCGCCGACACATGGGAGGCTTCCCCTCGAGGTCGCCAGCGAAACAGGAAACATAAATTATCCACCTGTGCACAGAATTCGGGAAAACATCTTCTGGCGACGTGCGGAGCGGCGGCTGGACGCGGGGCCTGCGCTGGGCCGCAGAGCCCTCCCGTGAGGGGCCCCGCGGCCCCCCAGGGCGGGCAGCGCAGCGCAGGGCCGGGCCGGGCCCGCCGGCCCCTCAGGCCCCCGCCGCCTCAGATGAAGTGGATCCAGGCGGTGCTGTCGGGGTCCTGCGGGGGGCCGCCGGCGGGCGGGAGGCGCTGCCGACCCCGCAGCCGGTAGTTCGCGCCTTCGTTGTTGTCCCAGTACTCGGCGCCGGCGACGCGGTAGCGGACGGCGAACTCCAGCGTGGCCTCGGCGGCGGCGGCGCCCAGGGGCAGGAGGAAGGCGAAGCGGTCGGTGAGGCCGTCCGCCGGGCCGGCCGGCTGGTAGGCGGCGGGAACCTCGGCGCAGCTGGCCCAGCGGTTGAGCGTGTAGCGCACCGACACGGCCTTCTCGTAGGCCAGGTTGAGGACGCGGACGGCGCCGCGCAGCCCCGCCGGCTCGGCCCGCACCCACTCCAGCCTCACCTTCTGCTGCCGCACCCGCTCCGCGAAGCCGGGGCTGGCGCCGGGCTGCGGCGGGAAGAGCGGTTCCAACAGCGGCGGCGGCGGCCCGAACAGCACCGGCTCCAGCTCGCCCAGCGCCGGCGGCTTCCTGGTCTTGAAGAAGTCGGCGGTGCGCGGCGGCGGCGGCGCGGGCAGCGGCACCTGCGGCAGATCGGCCTCGCAGAAGTGTCGGACGGAGGTGAGCTCCAGGCCGAGGGAGTCGGCGAACCGCACCGTCTTGCGGCGAGAGGGGCTCTGCTGCAGCGCCGGGCGCAGGCTGCGGTCGCCGGGGGTGGGCAGCGACTTGGCGCGGCGGCGCTGCGTGGGGCTGGGGGGTACGGCGGGCAGCGAGGGCTCCCGGCCGCGGGGCTTCTCGCCCGCCGCTTCCCGCACCACGGGCGGGGAAAGGGGCGGGGGGGTGGCGTCGCCGCCGCTGCTGCCGCCGCCGCCGTCGGGGCTGCAGCCCCCCTTGCACTGCTCGGCCAGGCTGCCATAGAGGCAAGCGCTGCAGCTGAAGTTGCGCGGCAGGTAGAGGCGTGGGGGCGGCGTGGGCACCGAGGTGTGCAGCGAGCCCGCCTTATCCATGGGGGTGCCGGTGCCTGGCGCGGGGCCCGCCGCCCCGCTGCCTCACCGGCGCTCTCCTCCTCTCGGGCGGCGGACGGAACGGGGGTCCCTTAGCGGCCGCTCGGCGGGCTCTGCCTCTCGCCCGCACCCGGGGGCGGCGGCGGGATCACCTCGGCCTTGTCCCCGTCGCGGCCGGCCCCGGCGGGTGCATGTGTCCGCGGCGCTGCGGACGTGCCGGGGTCGGGCGGCGAGGCACGGCCCGGCTCATCCTTCCTCCCCCATGGCTCCGCGCTCCCCGCCGCCGGCTCGGCCTCGCCACCTTCCTTAACGGCACCCCCGGGGCCCCTCTCCCGCCCGCTCCCCCCGCCCGCTTTCCCCGGTACCGCGGCTACGCCGTCCCCCTCTTCTTCTTCTTCTTCTTCCTCCTCCTCCTCCGCCGCCGCCTCCTCCTCGCTGCGTTCTGGGTCTTTCCTCGAGGATCTCATCCAAAAAGAGGAGGCGGGAGGGATTCCCCGGTGGAAGCATTAGGATTCATAGCGGCGCTCTCCCCCGTCCCATCCCCTGCAGAAATAGCTGCTAAAAGGAAGAAGCAAAGCCGGGCTCTGGCAGATTAAACGGGCCGATAAGAAACAGCTGGCTTGCAAGTTGGATCTGGCAGTGTACATTTAAAGGAAGAAATCCAGCTAATCTGCTGTAATGCGTTTACGGTACATCTGCTGAATAAAATACACCTGCCGCAGCCCCGCTGCAGATTCCCGTCGGTAGGAAAAGCAGCTCCAGCCTGAACGCGGAGGGCTCAGTATGAAACATAACCCGCCTTTGTTCTTCTCGGAAGAGTATTTGGTAATTGCCAAGCAATATTCAAATGAATTATAGTTTAATGAAAAGCAGACTCCAGTGCAGCCAGTTCAAGGAGCTAAAACACTATTTTAGCAAGCCGCTTCATTCCAGACTTTCTGTAATCTGGTGCTCATTTTTAATTAGTAAATTGCATTAAAAACAATGATCCTGCCATCCTGCCAGAGACTGAGCCTGAACTGTGTTGACATGTGATTCTGATTTAGCTTCTGAGCAGGAGGTTTTACGGCTTCATCATTTTATCTGCAGCACTTGGTCTTCCTTTGGAAGTCTAGGCAGTGGAAATGCGCCTGATGAGATTAAGAATGGGACAAGTAAACCCAATAAGAATCAAGAGTTAAAAAAAAAATGCGACCAAACAAGCCACCAGAACGTGGGGAAAAGCTCCCCACTGTCTCATATTAGAACTATCAGCTTTAATTCCTTTATTAATAAGTATGAAAATAATTCCTAGCTTATTGCCGCTGGGTTCCAAATCTTTTTAATGACAGATGGCTCATAAGTAGGGAATTAAAAAATATGCCCAGCAGTGTTAAATTTGACACCATTATGCTTCCCAGTGATTTGTCGTGTCATTGTCTTACATTCATGGGATGATCATAGGTTTTGAAAAATTAAACAGTAATAATGTAAAGGATTACATCTGAATTCATTAGCCCAGGATCTTAAAATTGTCTCACTTGTCCTTTAATGCACATTGTGGGGCAGATTCACTAGGCCTCTTTCCCATGCCTCCCTCCCAAAAATCAGTATTTCAGGAAAATAACATGAAGTCATGTTTGGTTTTCATCTACTCATTCTAATTTGGGGGAGAAAAAACAGACACACAGAATTGTTCTGAGGAATTAACAGTTGGTTTTGCTGATGATCATTAAAACCAGTAAACAGGAAGGACTTTTTTCTTTTACAATATGCAAAGCCTTTGCATTTTTAAACTATTGTGAAACTATCAGAACTAATAATATAAATCAGTTTAAACACATTCAGTCACTTTTGGATATGTCTTTGTGGTATACATGGAGAACATGACTTTGGAGTAATTCAGCTTCTGCTGTACTTTACACAATAGGGATGCCTTAGTAGGATTCGACTTCCCTTCTTCTGGTAATTTTAGTTGCCTAACTACTTCTTATCATAAACTTGTGTAATACTCTTGCTTTGTGGCTTTTTCAGGCCTCTTCTTTTCTCCCACAACCTTGGCAATGTTTCACAGAACAAGAAAAAAAAAAAACAACTAACTCCTTTCTTCACTGGTGATTGTAGGCAATGTAGCTCATAAGAAAGAAAAAAAAAAAAACAGAAGAACCCAATAAGGTTTGGACTAGCCAGGTCAAGGCAACATGAGATGCAGATGAACACCCATAGAAACTAACTGATGTGATGAGAACACAGTTCAGAAATTTCAGTTGAGTTCAGCTCTGGTCATCATCAGATAAAACCTGATGGTTCTTTAGCCTTGCAAGAGAATGAGAATACTGCACGGGCACGTGGATAGTGGAGAAAAGGGTAGAAAGAGACCTGATAATAAATGCATGCCTACTGTAAATCATTTCACAGGTGATCCTTGTGGAGTAGAGTGGAAGAAAGCCGTTTACAGGCTTTTAAAAAATCAGAATTAAATGGTACTTAAATCATCAAAACATCAACTCACTAGCTAATCCTGAAGGTGCTCACGTTTTCACCCGCTATTTCCCCCAGACACCTCAAGTTCTGGCACACATGGGGACACCTCAGCCTTGTCTCTGTTAAGCACTGTCACCAGCATCCACAACAAAGGTATTTCTCACTTTTTTTCCTCCTGAACATTCCCAACACGTCTTCCTGAATCTACCATGGGAAGTATGCTGCTGCTTTCTTTTTACTCTCTTGCTCACTTGCCAAGGGTGAAGCTGTGGGAACTCTTACCCACGTCTTTCACTTTTGAGGGTGTTCTTATTACTAGGCTGGTCTTCCTTGTCTGATGAATTTAAGGGAGACACAATAAATGAAAGTTTTGAACCCTGAAATGTAACAAGCGTACACACAGACATTCCCTCAAATACCCTGCAGCCCTGTGCATCCTCCTGTGATGTGGAAACTGTGGTAAGAGTTCAAAATGGGAAGCGTCAGACCTCATTTGTAAAAGGAAGTTCTTTTGGTTTTGCCTACTGTAAATATTTGTACACAGCAAATGCTTAAATCCGTAGAAGCCGGCAAGCACTACCACAAATACAGAAAGTATGGCTTAATATATGCAGTGGTAGGCATCCATACACCACCCCCTCTCTATCTTAAATTAGTTCACGGAATTTTGAGCATGTAAATTTAAAAGTCTAATCTGTCTGTTCGTTTATAGTGCTATATTACGGCCATTATCCAAAGCTCTTTTCTAAATAATACTGTCAATAATAAAGCTGATAAAGAAATCATTAGTGCTGACCTAGCTAACCCCTTTAAAGAAATACCTATTATCTTTTCACTGGAAAATAGTATTTTTATGACAAGATAATTTTGAAGGTGCCAGCAGGAATAGAGCAGTCATGATGCAAATTCTAGAGCTATACAGTGTTGCTGTATTATAGGGTAAGAAGAGCAGAAGGTCTTACATTACAATTGGCACCGACTGACTTAGGAAATGGCACTCGGGCATTATTTTAATTCCTACAGATTCCTCTCCCTTTGCAGATTTAAATAGCACGCTCATAGGATAAAAGTTTGGCCTAATAACATTGTCCTAATAACTTTTGTCAACCCATCTCTGCATCTTTCAGCTGACATCAAAAATTTTAAAGACAGCCTCTCGCTCTGCCGAGGTAGCGCTGAGTGACCCTGACACTTCTGCTATGCCAAGCCGCATTCAAAATCCGTCTGACGCCTGAGAATTTCCAACATACCAAACAGAGACGTTTGGTCCCCTCTTTTGTTAAATCATTCTCAAAGAAAAAGGCAAAACCGGTGCAGGCAATGAACTGGGAGCTTTCTTCTGCTGCATTTATCAATTGTCTTGACTCCAGGTAATCTAGGAGAAAGCAGATGCCGGCGCTGGGGAGCATTAGTCAGAACTACAATGGAACCGTTAATAGGGAGGAGTGTCTGAGTGCCGGGGCTTATCCAAAGTGGCCACTGTCACATGTCCACTTTAACTTTCTAGAACGGGTTTATTTTTAGTCATGAGAATTGTAGGAAGATAAAATGGATGTAAAGGCGAAGTGCATTACGATTACATCAGCTTTCGAGATGAAGTTGTGACTCAGAGTGTGAATTGGAAAGGTCAGCTTCTACTTGCATTTGTATCTGTGCAGCTCTTCTGAAGCTGATGAACTGTGTAGGTGTTACATTAGAATATCAGCCCAGAGTTTAATAATCACATATGACTACGTGAATCTGACAATAGTATATACTCTGACAGTTTGTAAGCCTTGCATGATGCACTTGTTCTCCATGCTTAGACTTTAAAAGTACCTTCCCACACCGTTTCACATTCATGATTAACTCAGACTTTATTTATTTCCCCAAGAAAATATCTTAGTCACATCTCAAAGAAGTGCCAGTTCAGAATTAGGTAATATGCCTGAGGGGTGTGTGTGTATATATATATATGAAATGAAGTATTCTGCTAAAGAACAATGGTATCGATCTTCTGTGCCAAATATTATCTTCACCTAACCAGGATATGCGGGCTTGATCTATTAAGATGCAACTTGCGTCATTCACAGAGTTGTATCAAGGACATTTGATGTCAAATAAAGATCAGTGAATAATTTCCAAAGGGCTGCACCATCTGTGACACTGGGAAAGGTTGCTTTGTGGTTGGCTTTTGGTTTGTTTTGTTTGTTTGTTTTTTTGGGGGGTTGGTGTTTGTCTTTTTCTTTTTAATATCAGGATCCAAATGAAGATACAATATTAACAAGAAAATAGAATTGTAAGAGTTTACCTCAGTTCATGACCTTGTGAATCTGCCTTACTGTATGATGAAGCTCACACACAATTTTATTAGTTAAGCATTAACCACCTCTGTTGACTTTAAGTGATTGGCTTAAGACTTCTGGAGAGAGCGTAAGCTAAAAAAAGCCCCAATTAAGACTACAGTGGAAAATAAAAAAAAAAAACCCACCCCAAACGGATATACCTGATTTTGTGGAGAAGATGATAAAGAGCATTTAAAGTGTTTTTCTCATAGAAATAGTTCTGCTGTTTTTAAAAGGATCAAATGCTTTTAACAAGGATTAAGTAACAGCTAGCAGGACAGGAACTCTTTCAGTCCTAGAACTTTTAACATAAATTTTCATGCAGATATCTGAATAAATGCACTTCAGAATGTCCTCAGATCGCATCTTCTGGTAAGAGTCCTTGTGACTTAGTCTTCATGCTGTGTTACAAAATAACAGGACCTTCTACCACCGCAAATGGTCTCAGTAGTGCTAGTTAATAATTTTAGACATAAAAATATGCTCATTGTATGCTTAATTTTTATATTTTTTCATATTTAAAGATCTATTGGTCAGGCAGCGATTCATTGTAAGAGATTATTTAGATTCTTTATATTGTAAGAACAGTTTGTCTCCTCATTTTTTTATTTGTTCTTTTCTTCACCTTTCTCACCATTTTTCTTTCCTTTTCTCCCATTTGGTCATTTCACATCCATTTTTCTCGTATGCACTACTGTCTTCATACTCGTGTTTTTAAAACCTCTTTAAAACCTCATTTCTTCCACTTGCCCTTCTTGGCTGACTGTTCCCAGATGCCCGCCTGTCATTAGGCTTCAGAGTCAGCTTTTGGATACGAAGATTCTTCCATATCCATGCAAATCCCAGGATCCACGGTATAACTTGAGGTCAGGAGGGACCTCAGGAGCTCCCTCACAGCGTCCCACTGCCTGGGCAGCTCTCCTGAGGCCAATACGGCGTTTCCCCCTCATGAAGAGGTCTCATGGAGAAGCCCCACCATTTCCCCACAGGAACGTTTCCCTATTATCAGGTGCAAGGCTGGGGTAAAAATGCTCCATTTGTCTGCTTCCAGCTGCAAAAACGAGCCAAGAAATGCAAGGCAAATGAAACTTCCAACAATTGCCAGTTTTGCTTAGACGTGTTGCCATCTCTTGTCAACAGCATAGCTCGAGAAGCCAAGACCACAGGGAATCAATCAAAATCAGAAGGCGAGTTAACCACAGATGCCGTAGCTGATACAGCTTCAGAAAAGGGAGAGATTTCAACCCATTCTAGTAAGTCTAACTGTTGTCCTACAACATATGGCATTAATATGGAAATATGTAACAAGTTAGACTGTTCAAAATTCCAAGGTGAAATGAAGAACCTGACAATTAAAAAAAAAAGAACATTGTATGTGGAACCTGGAAGATTTTAAAAATCCAGAAGCTGTAAGGCATGAAGAGATTAATGTGCTTGATCCAAATGGCTCTGAATCTTTGGCTTCAAGCACTTGCACCTGTGAAAGATGCCACTCCCAAGGATACTTCATTCTTGGAAGAATACAAAAGCCATTATCTCTCAGAAGATGCTCAATGGTGCTTCAGCTAGTTGTGATGCTAGAGCAACAGAGCAGCAGGGTGAAAAAGGAGCTGACATCATGAATGAAGTGAAGTGAGTAGACAAAAAATAGAAATTAATGAATTGCCATTTATCTCAAACCAAAGGTCTCACTCCTGCAAGAAGGTCCCGAGCACTTAGACTGGCACTGTGCTCATACATCAGGCAAAGGTATTGCAACTGTTTCTAATCTTATTGCTTTAAAAAAAAAACAGTTGTCATGCCTGTGTGAAGATTCCACACACGAACCAAAACCAATATACAAAACATGATGACATCCAGGGCTCTTTAACCAATAATGTCAGGAAGAGGTAGGTTGAGGTCAAGGAAGGAAATGAATAAAAAAATGCAGGAGGTTCCAGTGCTTTCTGGAGTACCTCCCTTAACAGTCAGCCGCATTCCAGGAGCTGCACTGCCGTCTAGACTGACCTAACATTTCTATATTGTAATTTCATGGGTTTTTTAAAGCTTGTTAGACTATGAGAAAAAAATAAAATTTCCTTGTGAGGAATGTGGATATCTGTAGTTTTTGTAGATACTATTAATAGCATTATAAGCTGATGAACACCAATTACTTTCAGGTAGGTTTAGTTTCTTCCTGACCACAAGATAGATTCATTAGAGCCTTAAATAGCTTATTCTGAGGATGAAGGGCAACCTCTTCATTTAGACTCACTCTAAACGACTGCAGTAGCCTAGCACAGTAATTAGGTATTTGATGATGCTGAGCATTGAAGCAATGTGTAACTTCAGGAACATTCTAAATTCCATGCCTACTCCACAAGGCGCTTAATAATATTCTTAACTCGAACAGTGCTAAATCCTATTGAATTTCACAGCCAAACATTTGAATACACTTCTTGCTAATCTGGCACCTAAAAGAAATGGAAATGGCCTGGAAAGCAGACAGTGGTGGACTGACAGTTATTTACAATTATTTTTTCTTACTTATTGTAAGTAGGTTCATTTTTTAATCCTGTTAATGTGTTCTTTGCTTCTTTCTGTGTCATATGTATTCTGTGCATTCTGATACTTACTTGTTTAATCTCATACTAAGTGAGGGACTTTCAGATCAAGTTTTGTTTAACACAAAAGGAAGTAAAATAGCAGTCTTTCCATAGATACATAGGTAACTGCAACTTAATTCAGTATTCAGGACAGAGATTCATTGCAACATACCCTCCCCCTCTTTTGATGCTTTGATAAACGTTTGGAATAGGGAAAGATAATGCTAGTGCAAGGCTCCCAATAGCATATGGTTTCCACTTTAAAACAGATGGAGGAATTCAATGTCTTTTTAGATTTATTTCTTTACTAATAAACATGTGCATAAATGTAGTTTTCCGGCATCAGTTTGTTAATTGTGTTCATCTTCAGGTATCTCAACATTAGAGCTAAAGAATAATCACCTTCTAGAGGTATAGTTTAGGTAAAATAGGTGATATGTATTCAACGTATCCAAATAATTATGTGTTTATTCCTTTAAAAAAATGGAAGGATGACATGGCTTCATCTCTTCAGGAATACTCACGTGAAACGCCCTCTGGAGAAGAAAGCAGGAGCTGAGCACTAGTGTTCAATAACAGCTTCAGGCAGTGTGCTTTGTCTCCTAATACAAATTTTCCCGGGAATTGCTTGGGGAAATCTGAAAATCTTTTAGAACACTGATTTGCATAGAAAGTACGTAATGATTCCTTAAGAAGCATATCTTTAAGCAGAGTGGCATATTAGGTTGAGGTGCAGAGTATGGGAGTTGTCGCACTGGGGGTTAGAACAGGGCCACCATTTTTCTGGCAGCAAATTTGATTTTTTCAAGCGACGGTACCTCTGTGTTGGAGAGACGAGTGCCACCTACTGAACGGCCAACAAAATAAGCACCTGCACCAGCAACGGCACAAGGCAGGATCACTGTCTTCTGCATTCCCTCACTCTTCCCAAAGAACACAAGCTGAACATTTCAATCTGAAAGGGCAATAATTTTTTTTGTGCCTGTTTGGTATTTTGTTGCAAGTCAAGAGGGCAAGTTAGAAAGAACCTATTAAGTTATAAAGATCTATTTAAAAAGAGGTCATTATAGTTGATACTGTGATCTGTATGCATTTTTCATCTCTTTCAATATTCTGGATATCTGAAAAGCTCAGACAATGACTACCTGGAGTCAAGCTCTGTCTTGGCGGTTAGTTTCCAGGAAACACATTTTTTTTGGTTGTAGTAACTTGTCCTAACTGCTATTCAGTTGTGGTGCCACAGTTACACAAAGTGCAGCATCATTTCGACAGAACAGAGACACCCTCTAACATACCCTTTTCTTCCCTTCTTTGTACCCTTCCCCCTATGGTAACAAATTTTCTAATCCTGTTTTTCATATTTAGACATAAAATGCAAGCTCTACAAAAGAAGCATCTTTCACAAATAGCCCCAGGGTAAATAAATCCATATATACTTGTTTCAGTCCTGTTTTCCGCTAAATAGAAAAATCAAACATATACGAATCTGTGAAGCTAGTGACATTTTCCATAGTCTAGAAGGAGAGAAGATAGTCTGTCCCATGCAGACAACTGGAAATACTGCTGCTTCAGTGAGACAATTGAAAAATTAACTGCATTACCAATTAACGGTAAGTAAAACCTACTTGTTTGTTATAGTAGTTGCAGCCATTGCAGACTGGTAGTAAATTCTTTAGGACTACAGAAAAAATGTTTAAAGTTGCAGGGAAAACCTATAAACTTTGTTTCCACGCTTTGCAGTGTTTCATGCCAGATAAAATTTTTGCTGAGGTTTCTGAAACTGTCAAATCAGAAAGATTAGACAGAGGCCTTACTACAACCTGACATAAGACAATATTTCTAAGAATCACACTTGCAGATTATTGCTACAAGACTTGTAGCAGATGACCAGAAAAGCTAACTAAAGGCCTAGAATACAAAGAAACAGAAACACAACACTTAAACCATCGTAAGGTTAATCAAGTTATTTGCCCTTGAATACACTGGGTTCTTCTACCACAGGAAACAGCAGCTTCTTGTTTACGTGTAAATGCTCTCAAATAAAGCCATTCCCGTTCAAGGAACGGAAATTAAAAACTTAAGGGCTAGATCAGCTAAAAGTGCTTCCTGCATTCAAGGTGCCAAAACAAAACAAGTGAAAAGGGAACTGGTGACAACAATGTGAAAATACAAAGATGGAACACCTGAAAGTTTAATCAACATTTTTTCCCCTTTTGTTTTAAGTTCAAACTTCCAAAGGACTGATTGCAGAGGACTCGCTGTCAAATCCCGGAGCCAGAAAATCTGCCTCTGTCTTTAATTCCATTGTTTTGACAGAAAACAATCAGCTTGCCAGCATGCAATTTCTTTAAGCGAAGGAAATTCAGGAACTGAACACAAACTGGTCAGGGATGCTTTCACTGCCAGCAGAAGAAGTAAGCGCATTCTCAGCAACAGCAAACAAGAAAGTAGTTAAAAAATACATGAGGCTTCCCTTCTAAAGAGCCATTATCCTCTTCTCAATCTGTTCTCAGTCAAGAGTTGAAGTTTGTCCTGCCTTTTAGACTGCCTACCATTTGTGAAAGTTTCATGAGGATCATAAAAGATTTGTCTGTTGAGGTATCTGACTTTTGTCCATGGGCCAAATCTGTTCAGGATAATGAAAAGCCCGAAAAACCTCAGCCTAAACTAAGCAGAATCATCCCTACTATAGGAATAGGGCTACTACTGCTGAAAGGATAGTCAGCATCTTACACGTTCGACTCTTTCATAATTTTAAATGCTCTGAAGAGGGACTTAGTTTCTAGGTAGTTATAACATACTCCCCTCTGGAAATACCTCCCATATTTTGGTACCACTAGGGCTGAACGCTGCCTTGTGTAAATACCTACCTCAGAGTATGATGGGACAGAAAACAGCAGCTCGCTACATGGCAGAGAACACTTCATTTGTGGGTAACAGTACACAGGAACTTCCAGTCAAGGAGCATCTGCTCGTTCACTTACTCTGAATTATATATACAGGATACACAGGTAACAGCAGACATTGGCATTTGATATCCTCCAACTAACACAAAATGGTGGGATTGTTACTAAGCATGGGGAACTGTACAGAAAGAAAAGACACAAAGTATGACCCACACTCCAAATCAACCTACTCTTTTTTTTTTTTTAAATACTCATAGTGGCAAAAATTACTTTCTCAGTTATATAAAATATATTGCAAAATAGTATTAGCTGTTAGAGAGAACTGTAATTTTCTAGTAGGATACTCTGAAAACTAATCATCATAATGCAGCTGAATTTCTACTTGATGTTACTTATGACTCCAGAAATGTTGAAAATCACGGAGGGGTGGACGGAAAGGTAGAGGAAGAATGCAAAGTAATCCTTCTGTGATGAGAGTCTGCTGTAGAAAAAAGGCATTTGCCAGTGAGCTGAAACCATAGAGGTATTCCATTCTGCATACAAGGTAATTAAAGATTGAGCGTTGCACATAGCACTGAGAGGTCTGAGATGCAGCACGACTAGTGCAGCCAGCCTGGATGCTGCTGCTCAGAAGAATCCAGCCCTGCCTGTACGAATCCGATTCCGCAGGGAAGTCTACCCGTAGGTTCACTTCCAGCAGAGACCCTCCCAAATGGATTTGTTTCAGGTTTATGAAATGTAGCATTTTGACATTCTGATTACATTTGTGTTGTGAGTTTAAACTTCCTCAGATTCACCGAGAAGCAGGACAACACAGAAAGACTTCTGCAGCCTCTGAAGATCAAGGACCGACATTGTAAGATAGTTTTAATTTACAAAATCTCTACCAAGTCAAAAGGTAGCTAGCTTTCAGAAGGCAAGATGTTACGGAGCAGTGGATGGTACTCGCCAATAGGCACTGAATCCCCCACCTATGCCTCTGCAGGCAGGAGATCGCAGCCATTAAAACAGAAGGCAAAAATTGTCTGAAGTTAACTTTATTCCAAAATATGTATAATTTACAGGATGAAGTGCTTCATTTACAAACAAAACATTTCAATACTTGTGAATAACTTACTAGTAGTTTTGTGTAACACTTCAGTTTCCAACGGAGGGAAATATGAAACAGTATTTTGGCACAATTTTTTCTCTGCATGCATTTATACATAAAAGTTTCACAATTACTAGGACAACATTACTTCTTTGGGATTGTCACTTGTAAAATAGACCTAAGAAATGAATGCTTGCTTTTGTCTGCTCATTGCAAGCTTACTGGCTTAAATAGCAAGAATTCAACACGGACATCCTTTGAAAACTAAATTGTCACCTAAAACTAAATCTCATCAGTGATGAGGAAGAAAAATATTTTAAGGACATTGCTCAGCCTTATTGAGATTAACTCACACATTCTTTGGGAAAGACTCACCCATGAGGTTTATTACTCATCCATTCCAAAGTTTTAATTAGATCATGATCAGGTGTTGAATTCTATAAGCTGAAAAATATGGCTATTTTTCATATCTAGCTTTATCATAGATGCACTTGCAAATATCTGTAGACAGAAGTACTGTCAATCTAGCTCTGCATGCGAGTGCTTGGAGCATGCATGTAAAGCACGAGCTGTTGTGAAATGGAGGTTGTACAGTTTACATCATCACAAGTCATCTATTCTATTCTGTTGCTAGTTACATTAAAGATACTGCTGTAAAGCCAGGATATGAAAAAGAATCAGAAGTAAAGGACTTCTGTTATTTAACTCAGCAGTTCCTTCAGGAGTTTCCCCTGTTTCAGGCTGTCCGATTGCATTTTCAGTGAAGTGGAAGAGTCACGCGCACGAATACAAACATACCCTCAACCCGACTGCAAGGCAATGCAGAGTTGAATGCTGTAGTCCCTCGATTCTGTTCATTGCATAGCAATGGCATTTTAAACAACAAAATTCACTCATGCTCTAAGCAGCAAATCCTTCGAGCACACGTTTAAATTCACATCAACTGTTAAAAAAAAAAAAAAAAAAAACAAACCAAAAAACCCCAAAAGAAACAGAAGATGCATGTTTGGACCATGCATTGAAGCTTCCTACCATTGACCAACCCTGTTGTCATAGTGTTCATATAAAGTTATTAACGGAAGTCTGTTTACAATAGGACTGTTCAATTCGGAACACAAGCATAGCAGCACCTTAAACCAAACATGAATGAAAAAACTTGCAAGGCCCAGAACGTTAACAGCATTCTGGTGTGAATGTATTTGGAACAATAAATTGTACATTAACATCACGTTTAAAAAACCCAGCACATCAGAAATGGATTAAAGGAAGCTGTACAGCCCTAATGATAAAGGCGGGTACACTTGGTTCACCTCTGAGCCGTCACTTCAGTAACATGTTCTTTTGCAAACTGAGCACCCTATGTTGATTCAGTATGTGTTGTATTAGTCCTATTGACTTATATTTGAAAGGCTACTAAATAACCCTAACACCCTAATCCCTAAACCCTAACACCCCATCCTGCCCAGACTCACAGAAAAATCAGTTCAGATCTGACTAAGCACATGAGCATGTGCTGCTGGCAGAATGAGGATTTAAAACAGTGGAAGGCAGTCATCTTTTACACAATCAAGGTACAGATGACTAACGTGGAAATGCAGCCTTTTGTTTTCAACAGAAGCAATGACTGTGTGCACGCCTTGGAATGACAATTTGTACAGTGTTAGTTACATACATTAAGTTACAGCCGCTGATTGAATTGTTCAACACTAGATGAGGTCTCACACGGCTTGTTTTACAGCTGTGCAATTTACAGCTGCAAGTATATTTTTTCTTTAAGATTTCATATCCTTTGGGAAGGGAATTTTTTTTGACACAAGCAGCTTTGCATAGCTAAGAATACATACTGTGAGCGAACTCTGACTTTAAACTACCAATTTCTCTATGCTGACCTGAAGAGTTGGGGGAGGATTCCCTCCCTACCCAAAGCAGAAAGAAGTATTTACAAGCATATTAGTGGAAACAGATACAAATAAAGCCAAAAGAAACATACATCCACTGTCATACAAGCTGTTAACACGGTGACAAACAAACATGGAAGGCAACAAGGCAGATCTCTCATTTTTCAGCTGGTTTGTGCTTATGTTCTCATAGAACACGTGTCCCAAATTTGCTGCGTTCCATTTGCTTGATTTTCTACATACCAGAAGAAAAAGCTCAAGTGAAACTACAAAACTGCTAATAGAGTTTTAGAGTAGCATTACACTGGCACGCAGATCAAGATCCAGCAATTGCAGCGTAACAGAATTAAGCAGGAAATGCAAAGAGTAAGCACAAGTAACATTAGTATCACTTCCAGATAAAAATTTGTGCTAAGAGGCTATGGGGAATCTGATGTTACGTTTTGTACAGCAGTTCAAATGGCAGTAGAGGGTACAAAAGAGAATAAGCAAAGTAATGAGTCACTGCTGACCAATACTTACAATAGAGACACTGCCTTGAAAATCAGAGACAAACTGCAGAAAAAGGGAGATAAGTATCATTTTAGTACTACCAAGAAATAGTTCCGATTGAAGTTTATTTTTAAAACAACAGCCGAAATAGAATATTAGCCATTTTAAAGAACTTGTTCAATTTGAAGAATTACTAGTATTGCGCATCAGTGTTTCAGATCAGGTGTCATTAGGTTTACTGTGGGATTCAGGAAACTATGAAGTCTGGTTGCAGTCTTCACATTTTCACAAAAATACTTAATATATCCAAACTGAGTGCCACAGGCCAGCAACACAGGATCCAAACCGGTTTCTGGCTTTTATGAATAATTTATGGAGAACCAAATTTGCGAGGAAATAAGTTAATTTTGGTCAGAATGAGCCACCTCCCTAAGACAATGCAGATGCATTTAATGATTTCTTAATACTGTACTTTCAATAAATAATTTCATGTTGTAGTACTGTGTTCCTAATTAAAGTTCAAACTATTTTAAACCTGTAGGATGAGGGAAGGCAATGGTATTTGCATGTTCTAATAAAACACACAAAGCTCATAAATACTTTTAATTACAAAGTACAACAAATGAGTAACGATTACATTGCAAGATTGCGTCCACACAAAGCTTTGTTTTTCTGATAGTCACTGATGTTAAGAGCTTTGGCTTACAGCATAAGAACACGGCAATTCTCATTCTGATTTGTAAATGAGTTTCCAAGTCCTTGAAATGCTAGCTGGTCTCTCAGATGCTACAATTCAAAGCCTTCTGTAATTTTGTTCCTCAACACCTAAGATTCCTTCTCTTGCAGAAAAAAGACCAACTTTCTAAATTCAGAGGTAATGAGTAGTTTCTCACTTCTGCTTTCTACAGCTGTGGAAAATGCAGTTTTCCCAAACAATCAAAGTCCTTTAAAGTAGCACTCTAGGAACCAGATCTGTAGTAACTGCTTCTCTTTCATGTGTCAATACAGACAACTTGCACGTGGAAAACACAGAAGCCTATGTATGAAGAAATGTTCTCTGGTATTCCAGCCAGGGGAAAGAAAGGAAAAGGAAAAAGACTTCAAAGCCTGAAGATGCAACACTACTACAAAAATACTACAACAGAATAAATTAACCTGATTTTGTCATTTACCTTATTTCTCAATGACAAATAGGTAGGTAAATATGATTCAGTCATATCTTCAGAAGAAACAGAACGACAAGCAATGCCTGCCTTTTTGAAATATATCCCACTTTCGAGATCAGAACTCTGTGAACATTGTGACACCTGGGGGGGGGCTTTCCCCAAAGCAAAATTATTGTACTCCTGAGGGAAACTGCAATTCCTTTCTGCAGTTTCTTCAACCAAAGACTGGAAGTGTCTGAACTTGCACCTAGAAAAGCTGAAAAATTGAACGGGCAACACAGCTGTGTTTTCAGAAGTTTTCCAGGAGGAAAATACGAGTTTCAGGGTAAATCTAAGGAGATTATCTCCAGTAAAAGTAGAGATGTTTACCATATTAGCGCATTAACTATGACAACTTAAAGAGTGGTAGGAAGAGACAAAAAAAAAAGGTATTGCTCATTTTCAACAAAATAAGCCGGCTGCAATGGATGAGTAACTTAACTCCCACATCTCTTGAGTTGAGGATATGAAGCAAAAAGCATAGTGAGTCTTCAAAAACTAAGGCTTGGAAATACATTTACTGATGGGCTGCCTACGAAATACGCAGCCAATACCTCTCCTCTCACAATGGAGGAGTAAAGTCTGGTACAGGCCCAGGAACTTGACACGAAGAGGCTTCTCTTTTCATTTAAGGTAACAGAAACTAATCCCTGTCCAGGACAAAACCGGAGGCCTACATTTTGCAGGTATTATAGTAAGAGATAAAAATTAGTTAAGGCCAAATTCGAACATACATTCACAACTGGCTTAATGTTTTTTTTTTTCATGCAAGTAAAAAATACTGCAAACAATGGTATGAGGGGCACAATGAACATAAAAAATTCCAAGAAGTCACGCATTTCTTCTCTGAAAAATCAGTTTGTTTGAGTTTGACTATACTCAGAAAAACTCTCTAGAAGCTGCGGGAACTGAGGGCTGCAGATCAATGTGCAAAAGCGAGATACAGCTGTACTGAAAGGGTTTCTGTGAGCTGGTGTCCCAGCTCTGTTGTAGCTTTGTGTTCCAATTGTTTTTGGAAGCTGGAAGTCCAGGTGAGTGAGTATTTTAGGGAATTTCATTTCCCATTTCTAAAGATTTCTGTTAAGGTAACAGAGGTATAAACTACTGTAACATTTCTCAACTTATATCTTAATAAAGCCAGGAGAATTTCAGCAAAAACAAATTATTCCAGTCTTTGAGGCACACACATTGTAACATTTGCATCTTACAGACATAAATAATTTAAGCAAATTTCCCCCGAAGACTCTAAAGATGTTAGTCCCATTTACTACACCAGCTAAAAGGACGACATACTAATTTTTCCTATAATTACGTATTCCAAGTTCTTTTCCTACCCTTCAAAGGACATCAGTGCCACTCAGGGGAAAAAAAAAAAACAAAGCCCACCCTACATATTTTTAATAATAAATATATTCAACAATCCAGGAGTCTATGTGTGTCTAGTGTGTTGGACAGGTATTTGGAAAATACCAACTTGCATGAGAAAGAGCCGTGAAGGCATAAAGTAAAAGAAGACAATACAGCTTATAAAGTTCATGCCGGATTTAAAATACAAGCTACTAAAAAAAGTAAACAGAAGTAGCTTACACTAATAGAATCCTCCCCCGTAAGTTCAGGGAAGCATCTGAATTGGACAGGTCAGGGTTTTGGTCCAGCGCATTGGAACCCTATATGTAAGCCAGGGATATACTATGTGTGTGTGTATATATATAGAACTACTTTAAAAGTTCTTCTGTTTAAATGAAAGCAGTATCAGCTTAGTAAAGAAGTCTGAGGAAAAAACATAGGCACCACATAGTTTTTTTTTTTTTTAAGGTTCAAATGTACGTTAACTTGTTACAGCCCCCCCTTCCCCCTCATTTATACATACATAGCTTATGTAAAGTTACATATTCAATAGAGTACCTTCAGCATGACAAGTCTCTTCGGCCAACTGCTCACAATAACTACATTCAATAATGCAAAGTGGATAACTTGGTCAAGCCATCTCTCCTATCCCAATAACTTAATTTCAAACCACAGGAAACAGTTATATTACGTAGTACTCAATGGCTGGGCTTGTCGGAGCTCTGAAACAAGGAGCACAGCTCTTCACAGGTCTGTGTTTCTACTGAACTGAACTGGGACTCCATTGTATTCCAGGCTAAGTCAGCCAGAAGAAAGTCATCCATTGCTGTCTGTGTCTCATTGCTGGTAAGGAATAAGCTCCCCAGATTCTCAAAGCAGCTATCCATAGTCTGTGTTTCAGCACTACTGAGCTGGACTTTGCTTTCAATATTCTGAGTAGGTATAGTTTTAGTGGCCGGGTATAGTTCTGTCTGGGTTTCTGTATCAGATGAGTCAGTACTCATGGAGAAACTAGACTGCTTCAGAATACTTCCTAAAGGCAGATGGGTATTACTGTCCAAAAAGAAATTCAAGTCTGTCTGCGTCTGTGTATCAAACATCTCCAAACCTAAGAAGTTAGAATTTCCTCGGCAGCTGTATGATTGAGTGGCACTATCTGAAAATAAGAAATCGGTCTGAGTTTCAATGTCCAGTGACTCCAAAACTGGCTCAGAGTTTAGGGTACCAAGCTCACTCTCTTCAGTCTGAGTTTGGATATTGGATGCTGAAAAGAACTCTTCAATGTCAAAGTCTATTCCTGTGCTCTGTGATGGCCCAGATGGCAGATGCGTGTCAGCATTAGAACTTGTCTCAGACAAAAGGCCCCGATTATCCAGTGTCTGGCCAGACATGTTTCCTGAAAAGATGTTTTCCAGATCACTTAGTAGGTCCATTGTCTGGGTTTGATTATCCATCGTATTCTGAGGTGGAAGTATATTAGTCTGCGCATTGAAGCTGATAAGGGATTCAGGCTTCTCCGTATCTTGATTCAGGCTCTTGTTATTACTCCTCTGCAGCAAGGTTTGATCTATATTTGCGGGCATTAAATTGTTTTCTGGAAGTTCAATGTGGGTAGAAACGTTATACGATGAATGAACATTGTCAAAGATGTCACTGCACATTACAGCCTGGTCCATTTGCACTCTTCCATCGAGAGAGTCCTGTGTCCTGCTGGTTTGAGTCTCTCTAGAAATGCTGCAGGTTGGAAAACAAACCTGACTAAAAGCATCAGTCTGAGCAGCTATGGATGAAGTCAGTTTGGAAGCAGGCAGCAGGGTCTGTGTTTGTACACTGATGGGTAACGAAACCTGCGAACTGAATGACAGATCTGTCTGAGAGCAAGAGGATACAGAAGAACTGGGGGTCCAGGCTGCAGCCGGTACAAAATTCTGTGAAATATAAGATAAGTCAGTCTGTATATTTATTGAAGAAATTTTATTCTTGTGACAAACATTCCCCAGCTCTTGCCCTGTGTTATTTGATGTAACCTTATCCAAGTCAACTTGTACACCAGTACTTACTGGTTCATGATCACCAGAGTTTGTCACTTTTGAAACAGGCATACTATCTTTAAATACAAGTGTTTCTGCCTCCAGTGCTGGAATCAGAATTCCTATAGATTGAGGCAATAAATGAACAGTACTTACAACGGAACCTTGATTATCAACAGCCACTACCGCAGGTTTGACAGAAGAGTCTGTTGCAGATACATATATAGGCACATGAGCAAGCTGCATCACTGGAAGTTTAACCAAAGCCACCTTGGGCTTTGGTAAAAGCATCTTCGGTGTACATTTTGGCTGCATTTGGTTTGTGAAGTTAGAACTGCAGGAGCCTTCAAGAGAGGCCACTAGTTTCACTTCAGAGGACTCCAACTCCTGAGCGCCAGGATTATTATTGTGTGTATTGATGAACGCTTCATTTGCTTTCTCTGCCAACTGCTGATTATGTACGGAGGTTTCCATTTTCCTTTTCTTACTAGGAGGATCCCTGTGAACATGAGATCAATAATTTATAGTCCTTTCAAGCATGAAACATCTGCCTCCCATTCTTTTGAGTCACTGCATTGATAATATAAACTGAAGTCACAGATGAGGTTGGATATGAGAAGACAACTAATCCTGATTAAAGCATAAAAAGACTCCATGAACTTCACTTTTGTAAAATTTCATCCCTCGCTCTCACATTTAAAAAAGAAAAAAAGGCTACCTCTTTTATGGAGATCTGTTTCTAAACGGAGGTGGAAGTTTAGATGGTTTCTTACCCCTTGTACACTAAGCACTCTGATTTGAAGACATATTTAATTTCTTACTTTGATGCTAACTCAGACTGAGCACTGACGGGACAGTGCTCTTAAAATTAGTGTACAGGCAAAGGTCTCTCATGGAAACTGAAGATACAATTAGCACTCCTTCACCCAAAACTTAATTTTGCAGCAGTTGAATCACCAAGACAAGCTAGGCTTCAGGAAACAGAGTACCCTTTATGAAATGTATGTACACATTAAGACATGCATATATAGGCATTAAAAAAAAATAATCCACTAATACTTGCAAATATGACTAGACTATAACAGAAAATAAACTGAACTGCGTTCCACTCCACAGTTGCCAGCTATAAACATTTCCAAATCATCTCTACTCTCACAGAACTGTAAAAGCAGATGCAATACGAAGCGTTGCATTTATGCCATGCAATGCAGCGTCATCAGTACTTTTTGTTTTATATGTGGGGAAACTTGATCTTATTGATTAGGTAATCAACATTGCCTTCAACAGGACAGAAACAACTAAAAGCAACAGAACAAAGAAACTGCAAACTGCTTTACAGCTAAAACAATGTGAGCCTCTTTCCAATTCAATCAATAGAAAGGAAACGAAAAGCCAGCACATGGGAGACAGAGGACCTGGTGATGAATATAAGTATCATTACTTAACTACTTCACTTTTACCTGTGTTCTGCAGGAATTTCATGGCCAGTTCTGTAAATATGAGACAGTAATGCTGTTCTGCTGGCATAAGGGCACCCACAAGTACACTGGAACGTCTTGCCACAGACCTCTATATGCCGTTTCAAATACCATTCTGTACCATAGGAGTTACTACATTTATCACACTTGTGCTTCTTTTCAGCATGCATTTTCATAAAGTGCTAGAATACACAATGAAAAGTAAACATTAGCCTTCAGCTAAGATAAAAAAAAAAAAGAAAATCACGTTTAGGGGAGACATTAATATTTGGATTTTTTTTAGTTGTTAAATAGCATTGAAGAGTAGAATTAATTTTTTTTTTTTTAAGTCTCATTAGGAATAAGTTACAAGCCTAAGGAAATCAACAGAAAGAATTTAAACTTTGCAAATCTGCTTGTGCTATGTGCATCTTAAAACACAGATAAATATTTAGGTGTCCTAACGCTATTGGAGGTTTCCTATGGACATTAATAAATCTATAGATGAAACTTGCCAAAGAGCATAGTAACTACATGTTGCAACATGTGCACACTCCTGAAGATCTACAACTGAGCAAACAGTCTCAAGTCAAACAGGTCGACTTCAGAGCAAACACCAGAATTTTTCTTTTTCATTTACAGCACCAAGTGCTAGCCACTCATCTCCTGTGTTCTCCCCAGCTTACTGGAGGTAACCAACAGCAGAAGAGTACTGTTTTCACTCACTCACACAGAAACAAGTCTTATGTGTTTTCTTAAGCAGGTAACTAGTAAACAAATGCATTTTGATACTAAAGCAGAGAAAAGTTCTTAATTCCTGACCTCTTGAAAAAGCAGTTTAAAAGCATCAGCCACATTTTAAACCCTTATTGGTTGCTACTGTAATTTTTTTCCCCCTCTTTGATCCTCCTCCATCTTTTTAATTTGTGGAGAAGGGCTGTCCTCTAGTTTAGCAGAACATACTGGCATCTGCCTGATCACAAGGTTCAAGTCCTCCAATATCAACATTGAAACATGCGAATTCATTAACCATATGCCCACGTGGAGTTTCTGCATACAATTCTCCCACTTCTGGATACATGCTGAGAGGCTTTGCTCATATCTGAATGCAGAAGTGTACGCTCTCTGGAGTAGAGACAGTCAGGACCAAATCAGTATGAAAATAATACTTTAAGAAATAAGAATACCTGTTTTACAAGAGAAAATTGGGAAAATGGTCTGTTTGGTCCTCTAGGGCAGCCTTCAATAGGACAGCAGTAGAATTTCTGTGAAGTTTTCAAACCCTTCCTTATTGGTGCATTAAGTTTTCCACCCTGAAAAAAGAACCAATTGAGAAGTTGACAATTCTCCGGGTTTGCATATTAAAGACAACGTTCAGAATACACATCCATTTTGGCTCACTGAGTTTACACACTTCAACAAGATGAAGGCACCTTCCTAGGTGATTTGAAAGTTCAAATGGAGTTTTTCACCCATGTGGATGCTACTATGCAAACATACCATCAAAATTATCATGTGAAATCACAACAAGCTCTACAGAGTACTGGTACTGTATTACCTACTTTTACCAAGATACTCGCTGCCCCAAGCCAATTATAACTGCCTTTTGTGTTATTTGAGCCAAAAAGCTTTCCCTACAGCCACTACACTGCCAATTCGATGTGGTTTTACTTGTTAGTAGCAGAGTCTACTTGAAGCTCCATTAAAATTAGTCACACACTGTGTAACACAACACTTCCCTAACGCTGGAATTCTGTTGGCACTATTTAGAGTTTACTTGTAATAAAATGAAAAATGCCAAGTACACTCTGGCACTTAATTCAGATCATAAAGCAAATCTCACTTAAATCTATGAAATTCACAACTGGTATGCTAATTCTGAACCTCCAAACATTAAGTGACTGGTACACCTGCACTTTCCATGCCATCTGCCTCACGGACCATCACATGTATGCAATAGAAGAAAGCAATGTAACTTGCTCAAAGAGGACCTCAAAAATACATACAAAATGGACACACTAGTGGGATTCTCTGGATTGTTCCACCACACAGAACCTATTCCTACTGAGGACACAGCCATGGAAACCAGACAAGACGTATCCCTATAGAAGTATCCTATCTGAAAGAGTCTCGGTGGAAACATCAGGCATCTGTGTCCAAGCAAAAAAATTAAAAGTGAACTATTAAAAATCTGATGCTCAGAGTAGTTGTGAGTCTCCTGACATCCTGAGACTGAGCAGGAGGCCAACCAGCTCCCCAGAGCCAGTTACAGCAGTCCACGAAGGCATCCCCAAGATGATTATTCAGGGAAGAATTACCAGAGCATGCCCTGTTTGAGGAGGTGTTGTTTAATGATGACAGAGACAGTGAGAAGCACAGTAAGTGGCGAAATGTTGATTTTATACCCAGTCACTCCCTAACTACCTTCTCTGGGCAGATCTCCAGCTGCTTCATGTTTACACCAGTTACACCAAACATACAGAATCCACAAAGTGCAATAGCTGTCCCATGTGAAGCAAACAGAAGTATGTACCGCAGCTGCCAGAACACAAAGGGGTTCACTGCTCACAGCCCCACTTCTTACCTAGCTGCAGTTAGGCACGACCCAACAACTCCCTTCTGAGCTACTTGGCCCTTGCTTTTGAAATATTCATTGCATTTGCATTTCAGGAACACCATGAAGCAGATGAGTGGGACGCTTCCAATGATTTGGTTTTTCCTCGAGTCACCTCTCAATCTAAGATATTCTGTGTAAAAAGTGATACCTTCAAGCAGTATTTCAGTTCTATTTCCACACACTCAACACTGCTACTTGCTGACACTGCCGCAAGTTCCTCTTTGTTAATAACGTACCATACTCAAAGCTGCAAAGTTTAGAGCCTCTTGACCAAAATGATCAGCTGCCATTTCATCAAGAAAACCTGGAATAATTCTCTAAAAAGGGAGTTTTCGAGTTTTCATGTAAGGTTTTAACCTTCTAAGCACCTTTATGTACAGCAGTTTTCCCCATGGACAAACCGTTCATAAACAGGCCTGTTTTATCTCTGCTGAATAATTACTGTGATTATCTTTGCACCTCCTAGAGCCACTGCCCAAAGCAGGAACATGACGCAAAGAAATCTGGTTGTTCCAGCCCCACTACCCCCAATTACACTTTTTAACCCTGAGTTTACCCAGAAACACACTGACCAGATGCCAGCCTCAAAGTCTTCAGGACGAAAAAAGATTTACCTTTAAGTCAAAACTATGTTTGGTCTCTCCCACTGCAGACAAAATCAATATGCTTAGTAAGTGGCAATTGGAGTTACTTATTCCTAAGTAAGAAGTTATTCAAAGTGTGTTATATTTAATTTCACAACCCAACAAATGATGGAGTGATATGGGAAACATGTTCAGGCACTTAACAGGTAAACCACAGTCAGGTTATGTAAAATGTCTTCAGTACTAAAGTACAGAATAACATCAAGTGTTTAAAAGCTATGTAAACATGCATAAGATGCTTCTTAAACTTTGGAGGCACAGGTGACAACAAATTTTGTTGTGACAAGTTGAGAGATGCACATATAAGTAAGCCTATCCAGACAGTAATCTCGTTTTGACCATCTTCAAAGTCTTCCTGGCTCTAAATGGTTAACCTTACATCTTCTCAAAAACCTGTCTGGCCAGTCATATTTCTGACAGTCTCAGAAGTCCGTTCCTTGTATATCTGATTTTACTTCCCATGTTTCTACTATAGCCACCCACCACAAATATTGGTAGGCATTTGTTCAATTAACTTCTCACAACGCAGACACTTCTTTTGTAAGGAATACTGACATTCAGACAGGGCTTGTGGCAACAACACAGAAAAAGGAAACTAACAATCCTTGCTACCGGTTTAGTCCAGGTGAACTTGGTGACATCGTGCTTTCCTCCAACAGACAGACTTACTCCAAAGGATTAATTTAAAACAATAAGGTAAAGGAGACTGTAGCCAGCTATTTAAAACATTTTTTCTTTCAGCAGAAAATCATGCATTTATTTACTAAATAGCACAAAGAGAAGTGCGTTTATTCTTATTATAAGAACTATTGTGGTAGTGTAGTAGTTGCATTGGGTAAGCTACCCTTTCCACTCCACCACTGACTACAGCCTTCCTGCCATCACAGGAATCCACGGGCTCCTCTCCTTTACACGGACTCCTCTAGCTTCGTTTTCAAACTAGACAGAAGCCTTCCCCTTCTCTCCACAAAAAACACAGACAAGACTGAAGAGTTAAAAAATGTTTCAAGCCTAATATACTAAGTGCCAGTTTATACCCACCGTTCTCATTTTTTATTGGCTTAGTTAAGCTAAGGAGCCAGAAAACAAATTTATATATCAACACTTCATCACATCTTCTTTTGTTAGGCCAAACAAGCCAAGTTCTTCTAATTTCCTTTTGTCAGACACACTTGCCATTCATCATCCTTAGTAGCCCTTTTCGACACCTCTTCTAGGTTCATTTTAGCTTATTTGAATCAGATCCCTACCCTACAGCAGTGACGGAGAATATCATTCTGACATATTTTAGGATTGTCCTTCTCACAGCAGCATTACCCTAAACGCTTACATGTACACCACCAGATTCCTCAAGTGTTTCCCATCTCAGCTATTTCTGTTACAAATCAGGACTGATCACATTTTTTGTTTGCGGTTCACGAGACTATAACCTTGTACTACCGCACTTGACACTGTTTTCACAGGGTAATCCTGCTTTCCTGCATAAATGCCCTTCCTCTGCAGCAACAAGGGGATCTGGCACACCCTCAGTAAGTTTGCAGAAGACGCTAAGCTTGGTTGGAGTGTTGATCTGCTTGAGGGTAGGAAGGCTCTACAGAGGGATCTGGACAGTCTGGATCGATGGGCCGAGGCCAATGGTGTGAAGCTCAACAAGGCCAAGTGCCGGGCCCTGCGCTTGGGTCACAGCAACCCCACGTGGCGCTACAGGATTGGGGAAGAGTGGCTGGAAAACTGCCTGGTAGAAAAGGCCCTGGGGGTGTTGGTCGACAGCCGGCTGAATACGAGTGAGCAGTGTACCCAGGTGGGCATGGCGGCCAGTAGCATCCTGGCTTGTATCATGAATAGCGTGGTGAGCAGGACTGGAGCAGTGATTGTTCCCCTGTACTCAGCACTGGTAAGGCCGCACCTCAAGTACTGTGTTCAGTTTTGGACCCCTCACTACAAGAAAGACATTGAGGTGCTGAAGTGTGTCCAGAGAAGGGCAACAAAGCCGGTGAGGGGTCTGGAGCACAAGTCTGATGAGGAGCGGCTGAGGGAACTGGGGTTGTTTAACCTGGAGAAGAGGAGGCTGAGGGGAGACCTTATTGCTCTCTACAGCTCCCTGAAAGGAGGGTGTGGAGAGGTGGGGGTCAGTCTCTTCTTGCTAGTAACAAGCAATAGGACAACAGGAAATGGCCTCAAGTTGCACCAGGGAAGGTTTAGATTGATATTAGGAAAAAAGTTCTTCACCGAGAGCACTGTCAAGCATTGGCACAGGCCGCCCAGTGAAGGGGTTGAGTCACTACCACTGGAGATATTTCAAAGATGTGTAGATGTGGCGCTTAGGGACATGGTTTAGTGGTGGACTTGGCAGTGTTAGGTTAACGGTTGGACTTGATAATCTTTTCCAACCTAAATGATTCTATGATTCTATGACAATACCTCATAGTTTTTGATATCAAAAGATTCTACTGGTGCTACTTTTATTAATGAAAATTAACCAAGTCAACCTCCCTTCTCTTCAGCACTACCACCATCTCTTCTTCCCCAACAGCTTCTCACCATCTCATTTACTAAGTTGCCTCTTCATTAATTCCTCATGTTGCACTAACATGCAATCTACTGAATTATTTTTGTCTGGAGAATTCATTATCTCTTAAAAGGAAACACTAATACTAAAGTATTAGTTCAAGTCTATCTCTTTCTGGAGAAACAGAGTAACACACACCTAGATTTATATCTTTTTACCTTCCTATCTTTATCCTTTCACTCAAGATGCATTGTCAAGCCATGCATAATACTGAAGACATTTTATCTAAGACATAGTACAGAAAAATTAGCCTTCCTTAAGCCTCAGCAACGTTTTACTCTCAATTACAATGCCCGTGGAATAAGCCAGATGTTTCAGCGTTCAACCAAGCTATCATAAGATTTAGTAATCAGCTGTATGAAATACAGTATAATTCTACAAGGCACCAACAGTTAACAGCCATCAAGGTAATTGGTGAGAAAGCAGCATTTCCTCACCCCGGACAGGAGTTATACCATCCCACTAGTTGCAGTTCTCGCTGGCTGCTGCATACGCTATGGCTACAACCGAAACGGCTGTCTGCCGAACCGGAAGGAATGTTTCCAACTTCTGTTGTACCTCCACTCATACATACAAGCGAGATATATTACACAACACACACAAAAGTTGTTAGTGCATATTAGGAAATGAAATAAAACAATCAGACATAGGAGATCGCAAATATGCTTGAGAATATTTCCTTTTGTTCATCACAAATGACCTTCTGTAACACACATTTGATTCTGTAATTAGCCATTTCACAAAACAAGTATGTTTATTGTTTGCCCACTGGGGCTGTGTTTTCAGCATGCTGCTATGAATGCTGCGCTTGAAGTTTTCCAGGAATAGGATGTGTCCTACACACACACGCTTGGCATTACGATTTTGAGAAAAGTAAGGATATCTTTCTGAAAGGCCCACACTCAAATCTATGCTTGCTGAACTGCGGCTCTCCTCCCCCCCCCCAGTACGTGCTGTGTTTTCTCAGGAGTACTATGGTAATGAGGGCTTGTTTCCAAAATGGCATCCATCTAGTTGTTTTTTTTTTTGGCTCACAGACGTTTTTAAAAAACAAACAAGAAGCCCAGCGTAACAGCACTCAGCGTTTGGATTACGACGGTTTGCCAACTGCTAAGGGTAGGGAAGGCAGTCTGTTTGCATAGCACCTCACAAGCGGGGCTATAACGTCTTACTGCGGAAAGATAAGCTATAAGCAAATGAAGCAACAGAAACTAAGTCCCAAAGAACTTTTAACTGCCTTAGTTCTGTTTAACACAGGTCCAAAATTGGTTATTTTCGATAAGGAATTTCAGTGGAACTCTCAATACGACTGGTCCAGACTGTGCAAACGCACACTTTGTATTTATACATATCCTCACAACACGCTTTTCACCTGGGGGACATTTAAACAACAGACAGCCAGAAACGCTTCGTTATTCCTATTTGGAATACAGCTCCCCCCGCCACCCCGCCCAGCAGTACTACCCTCCACAGAGCAAACCCCAGCAAAGCCAAACGCCATCCCCGCCGCCCCCCGAGGCCCCTCGCCTTCCCGCCTCACCGCCGCGACGGGGAGGGGGGCGGTCCGGGGTGGGCCTCTTGGCAGCGGGGCTGGGGCGGGGAGGCGGCCCAGGCGCCAGGGCCCGGCCGGGCGAGGCCGGAGCTCCGGCGGGCCCCCGCGCTGGCCCCGGGGGCTTCGGCCCGGAGCGGAAGAAGGAGCCGCGCCATTACAGAGCCGCAGGCAGGGACCCAGCGGGAGGGAAGCGCCCGGGCGGGCGGACGCGAGTCCGGGGCGGCGGCGGCGGTACCTGGAGCGGGTGGGCCTTGCTCAGGTGCATGTTGAGGGCCGGGCTGTTGGGCAGGACCTTGCCGCAGCCGGGCACCGTGCAGAGGATGTTGGTCCTCACTTGGGACAGCTCTGTCACCGAGGGCCGCACCAGCTCGCCGGCGGGCGGCAGGTCCCCCACGGGGACGGGCGCCGGAGCCGGGGGCCGCCCCAACCCCCCGCCACGCCGCCCGGCTGCCGCCGCCGCCATGTTGCTGTCAGCTGCTCGGCCTCCCCACTTCCGGCGGCGGCCGCCAATAGTCACCGCTGCTGTTGAATATTCAGCAGGCGCGTGGCCTGGCCCCGCCCTCCCCGCGCCTCGCCCCGCCCCGCCCGCGGGGATGAGCCGCCGCCCGGGGAGGGGGAGCGTTTTCACGGCAAAAAGGGGAATAACGGTGCGGCAGGCGGTGCTGGCGCCCCGTCCCCCCAGGGGCAGAGCGGGCTGCACATGGCGGCGTCGGCCTTTACTGACTGCTGCAGACTCGCTGCTTGAAGCGCCCCGAACCAGCCCGTGAGAGTTGTTCCCCTACAGCCCGGCTCGGTAAAGGGAATAACATACAATAATGTTAACGAGGGAAGAGTTAAGTGATGGGTGTAGCTCCCAGGCCTCGTGTCCATCGTACAGCCCCTGTCCTCCCACCCGCATGCCTTCTGCCGCTTGCAATTAAAAAACCACGTGCCAGCGTGCCTCGAAGGGCTGTGTAGCTCCTGTAAGAGCCTCAGTGCCAGGGAGCTGGAGATGAAATGCCTATCTGAAAATCAGAGAGCAGCTCTTCAGTTGTTAAAAAGATGGAACGGAGACTGCCTTTCCCAGAAACAGGCAGTAGGCCAGGTACTCACAGTGCCTTAGAGTATTTTGAAACTTAACTTATAATGATTTACCATAAAGGGAATTTGGGAGAGAGCATTAGGAAAACAGTTGCGCAGAGTGAGACGTACTGGAGTAGGAATAGCTCTGACTGCTAGGAGGCTCGGGGAGGGTATGAGAGAGAAGTTAAGAGGCAAAGCTTGATGTCTATCACACAAAACCCCCCATTGTTTCAGAATCCTAACGTTAAGTGTTTTGTCAAACTAAAATTTTCTACACTGGTAGAAGTCCTAAAAATATATCACTAGCAGATAGTCCCTAAACTAACTTCTTTGTATGTGTGTTACACAGAGATGATGAAAAACAAAAACCAAAAAAAGTGTATGCTACATCATGTTTCTATGTCAGGCTGAACAAACTTCTACGAGAAGACATAATTTACACATTTATTTACAGTTTGAAAACAAAAATAAAAACATTTCCATACAACCTCTCAAAATACTTACACTGTGCCAGGAAGTTCTGAAGACTGTCTCTGCACATTGACATGTCTAAAGTGAATCAGAAATTCCACACGCACAAAGCTTCCAGATAACAGAATTAAAAAAGGAACATTTGTACACTATAAGTTACTCTTCGGATCAAATCCATCTCAAATTAAAAATGATGCAGCAGGTTACATAAAAATACCTATATAATTACCAATTACAATTTACCACTTGTAAAAGGCTCCAGAGCTGTCATTTGCGTTAGTGAACGTCACCATCTTGATTCTGCAAGCTTTATGTCCCCAAGCACAAAAGAGTGGTGATGTGCAAGGACTGCAGAAGGATCAAATCTTAATTGAAATGTTCTAAACCATGGACTTCCTCAAAAGAAACTTATTGCCTCTTTTATTGTATTAGCCTCCAAGATAAAATTTCACAAGACTTTAATACTAATACAGATTTTTTTTTAAATTTAAGTATTTGTTATTGGTTGTTGCCCTTGGTGAGTAAAAACTCTGGATCTGAATATCCACTACAGCTGGATAGAAGCTTCTTGCTGACATCTATATTCCAAGTGTCTCTTCTCCCGAATGCCTTGTAATGGTCTTTGAATATAATCTTCACCTACTAAGATAAAAGCACACCTGACCTGCAGATGGGCAGTTCCACCGATTTGAACGGGACTATTCACACGTTCAAACTGGGGCAGGTATTCTGGCACACCGCTGAACCGGAGCCGAAGTAAGGTGGCCACCTAGAATATCGTCGCCATCTACAGCTAGGATAGCAGACTGAATAGCTACAGCAGTCTTATTGTATCTTTATTAAGCTTTAGCTAGCTTTAACTGCAGAAATATTATTAAAAATACAGTTAAGAGCAGTCATCACATTTATATTTAAAATAACCACAATCTCTGTTTAAACTTTGCAAGTAAAGGATTTTTATTATTTAAGGAAGGAGCTAACTTTTCTGTTTAAGACAAATGTGGAAACATGATTCAAAGAAGCCATAGTTTGGAGAAAACTTTAAGGGATTATCAAAGAATAAGTTATTTTTTTAAAACCCGTTTTAAAGTTTATGATGGTTTAGATTAATACCAGTAATAAATGATTTGTATATTTCTCTATGAATCAGTTTTAAATTAAGGGCTTACAAAGCTTCCTGGAAATAAACCTTTTTTCTCTCTAATTTTAAAATAATTCCTAGCTTTTTGTGGTATACATGTAAGTAGTGGTGAAAGTGGTGCGTCAGCCATACCTGGAGGGAGAGACAGATAATTATAGCTTAATTCAACCAGTATTTGCCTTTCATAACTGTTATAAAACTAAAAACACAGCTTGAGTATCTATGTACAAACTAGTAATTCTAAGAACAAACTGGTATATATTTAGTCTTTATAGTGGTAACATTTTCATGCTACTAAATTTCTATGTATTTCTAAACAAAGTATGAAGGTTTTCGTTTATGCAAGATATAAGCGGAATCACAGAATCACAGAATCACAGAATCACAGAATTATCAGAGTTGGAAGGGACCTCAAGAGATCATCTAGTCCAACTCTCCTGCTAAAGCAGGATTGCCTAGAGCACATTACTCAGGACTGCATCCAGGCGGGTCTTGAAAATCTCCAGGGAAGGGGACTCCACAACCTCCCTGGGCAGCCTGTTCCAGTGCTCTGTCACCCGAACCGTAAAGAACTGTTTCCGTGTATTTGAACGGAACTTCCTGTGTTCTAACTTGTGCCCATTGCCCCTCGTCCTGTCACTTGGAACCAATGAAAAGAGCCTGGCTCCATCCTTCTTCAACCCACCCTTTAGATACTTGTATGCCATAATCAGGTCTCCCCTCAGCCTTCTCTTCTCCAGGCTAAAGAGTCCCAGCTCTCTCAGCCTTTCCTCATAAGGCAGATGCTCCAAGCCCTTAATCATCTTAGTTGCCCTTCGCTGGACTCGCTCCAGCAGTTCCCTGTCCCTCTTGAACTGGGGAGCCCAAAACTGGACACAGTATTCCAGTTGTGGCCTCACCAGTGCCGAGTAGAGGGGGAGAATGACCTCCCTCGACCTACTGGCCACACTCTTCCCTATGCAGCCCAGGATTCCATTGGCCTTTTTGGCGACAAGGGCACATTGCTGGGCCATGGATAATTTACTGTCTACCACAACCCCCAGATCCTTCTCCTCCAAGCTATCTCCCAGCAGGTCAGCCCCTAACCTGTACTGGTGCCTAGCATTCTTCCTCCCCAGGTGCAGGACCTTGCACTTGGTTTTGTTGAACCTCATTAGGTTCTTCTCTGCCCAATGTAATGTAAGATGACAAAAATATTTAACTCTTGATTTTTCCTCCATTTTATAGTCGGAACACTTACCCACTGGTGCCAAGGATTTCAGCGATTCCAAAAGATGTGGACTAGAAAACTTGACCAGGCATCTGAATGGTTCTCTTTTATCCAAGACATCCATTTTAGGATCACTTTTAAACATGGTCTCAAGCTGTTAACACAAAATTTAACCAGGGAGTATAAGCAAGGAATATACTTTATTTACATGTCATTATTTAAACATTACATTAAAAATGTAATATGTGATAAAACTGTCTTATTTGTGATGTTAACATGATTCTAGCTGGAGGAATATTTTATTAAATTAAGAGGGTGCCACCATGTGGTAAAGTTTTCTGCTGAAAGAGACAGCTTGTTCAGCAATATTGTAAAACATTAAGTATCTCTTAGAATTTCAAATACATCTGTTCATCAGATAAAATCCATGCATCATCCAATAAGTTAAACTACAGCATTACATGTAGTGTGAGCTTTATATGTAATTCAAATAACCTTAATTCCTCATGCTTCAACAAACTGTTGGTATAAGTCTACCTTTATTACAAAAACAAGTCAAAACACTTAGTTCACAAGGCTGAAAGACTGAAGCATGATCGAGTGGTCTGACCAAATCTGAATGCAAATCTGTTTCTTAAAGATACTTTTACCTATTTTATTTTAAAATGTCCTCCAAAAAGTTTAAAAAAAATAACCTAGTATTTCTTCAATTTGCAATTTAATGTAGATGCCACTACATTAAAACAAAAACCTCAAAATTTGTTGCTTTTAGTACCTTATATTGTGCAAATTCGAGTTTTGGTTGGGGACCGTCACCAAAGACTTCCTGATTCACTCTCTGTATTCTTTCTTTCTCATTTTTGTTTTCTTGAATTATCCTTATATCTGCTGCAGGTGTAAAGAGGAGGGAAGAGAAGAGAAAATAAAAAACAGAAGGACAAGTTTGTCAGTTGATACTATACTGTTGTTCTAATCAGGTGATTACTACAGTGATAATCTGAAAATAAGAATTATAAAGAATTAATCATGATTTTTTTTTTTTTTCCATAAACTAGTTGTCTCCATCATTTATATTTTCAATGCTCACCAAGAGAAAAACCCAAGCTAATATGAAGAGATACTGGGCACTGAGTATTTTTGGTTTCATAACTGTGTCCAATGACAGTCATGGGGAAATAATTACCTCTCCTAGTGAAAGCCAGTATTGTGGCACCCCACCGGGGATGGGTAATATAATGTGAATGTAACATAAGTACATTTCTTTTTATGAATCTCATTTCATAAGCCAGCAGTAATGACATTCAAACTGCTGTTTAAAATATACATACCACTTTCTGGTGCTACATTCCTTTCTTGTAGAGGTCTCGGATAATAAGTTTGGAAGTTCTAAATGGACAGAGCGGAGGGGGGAAAAAAAAGTTTTAGTTCACTTCCACTTCTAGAGGCTGTATCTGAAAAGAACTTTCCAGATTTCTTTTTACTTCTCATTCTGAAAGTGAGTATTCTTCCAATTTTTGACAATTACCAGAAGTCAGCCCAGCTTTATTTTGAGAAAAGAATGCCTGTCTTATGATGTTTGTGAACATTTCCCTATTTACAAGTTTTACATGGACAAGCAGAGTAAGAGCCTTCAACTCATTGGGAAAATCCTGGGACTAAATTGTTCATACAATTTTTAGATCGAGTTTAACCATAACAATAATAAAGGGTAGGTGGGATACCAAGTAATTACATCCCCATTGTAATGTTACCTTAATGAAAGGCTGTCCACCTCAGTAGTACAATGTTATTTTAACTTGATGGTCTTTTGCAAGAGGTGAATTTCCCTGCCTGCTATGGGGCAAGAACTAGGCCTGAAACAAAAAGCAAGACTTATCTTCGGATGTATGTGTGAAGTGGCTCACCTGGCTATACCTCTTAAACACAATATCTTTAAGGGAGTTTAAAGAATGACTTCGGAGCTCCATTTCACGGATGTCACAGTAATTGGAAGCAACAAGCAGGGCCTTTAAATAAAAATTGCAATTGTTTTAACATTAATCTTAATCATCACTGTGTTTATAATATGGAAAAAATACAGCATTTCCAGACATCGAGATGTTTTTGTTTCAAGGTAAGCAACTTCCCTTTAAATAGCAGGATTCCCATGTCCGAAAAATGTTGACTAGACTGTTATTAAGCTTAGGTTAATATTTAAAAGCATTCACAGGATAACCAGATAAGCCTATAGCCTCATCAGCTGAATAAATAGATTAATAAAATAATTACTAGTATGGAAGTCTGCTAAATAGATAAAAAATTAAAGACTATCAATGCTGATCACCATGAGTTGACAGAAAATGTCTTTTAAAACTAATTAATAGGAATCTCTGATGAGCTTATACATTTAGTTCTTGAAGTTAACTGCGTTGATGTAATATTCTTCATCTTCTATGAGACAACGTAACTAAATATTGCCTAACACTTGGTTAAGAAATTAGAACAATTCAAGGTCAGCAAAAATCCCAATAAACTGAATTTATTCATGTTGCACCATTCGAAAGGTCACAAAGATTGTTTTTTGCCCCATTTTTATCACAAGCTAAGGGGAAAAAATTACTATGTAAATTAGTAAATTACTTTAAGCAATGAATCTTTACCCATCCTATTAAAAGCTAACACAATTGTAGCTCTGCATGACTGTGGTGAAATCAGAGTCTACACAGTTTTATTCTGTACCTGACACAGCAGAGGCAAGTTGCTCTTAAGAACTGAGGCAGAAATGAAGACGTAGGGAGTCTGTGAATGGTAAACAACATAGCTGGTTTTGTACTGGTTTGGTTTTGTATATGGTGTTCCCCAGGCAATTCTAATCCAGATTGCGTTATCCTCATATTCTCTAAAGTTGATGGTTACCTAAACAGAAAAAGAAAAGCTTTGATTTACCAGCACATTCAGGTGCCCAGAAAGATTTTGTTACCTCTTAACCCTGTGTCCACAAGACCCAAACATAATTTAGTACACCACTACTCGAATAAGAAATAAATCCCACTAGTGTGGTCAGGATTGTATTTAAATCAAATTTCCTCACAAACCGTGGAAAAAAAAAAAAAAAAAAAAAAGAATCACCTTTTGGACTCTGATATGACTTTTGTTCCTGTTGATATACATTTTCTTCTGAAGGGTGAAAATAAAAATAGCTTATTACAAAAGCCTTGATTCTCTCTTTTGGGATAATAACAACACAGCAAAAAAGTGTCTATTTAGATGGAGAATTTTTCAGAAACCGAACTTTTGATCAACTTGGGATTTTAGACTCGAATATAATATTTAACACTGCTCAAGAATACACAATCAGAAATTTGAAGAAGATTCCCTTTCCTGTTCTTGTAGATTTGCTCCTCAGTTACTTCTTTTTATTTTGACTCAATCTGGGTGACTTAAGAGTGGGAAAACTTCCTTTAAAAAAAACAACCAGCCTTCCCTTTGACTGAGGCACACGTAGTCAAGATTTTAGTCCAACTAGGACATAAACTGTTTAGATTGCTGAACCAACATCACTTCTCAAAGTTTTTGTGGATTTTCTCTTTTTTTTTTTTAATGAAAATATTGCAAAACTTTGTTACAATAGATTTATATGAACTGCAGCTGATTATGTCAGTCTGATTTGTATCTGTTGCCCTCTGCTGTTGTCAGTGGGAATCTTTGCGTGTCAAGAAGTGACACAGCTAACTAGCTAGAAGCATTTTCTATTACCTTGCTTAAATGCAGCTGGTGAGCTAAAGCAAGAAAAAGCTGCTGCAAATTGCTTAGTAAACCAGTGAGATGATAGTGCCTTCCTTCCATTTTTTTTTTTTCTTACCATGCTTATTTCTGCATAGTCTAGAAACTGCTTCTTGCTATTGACAGTGGTCTTTCAGTCATTATAATGTAATGACATATCCGGGTCAAGTTCTCACAGCCATCACAAAATATTTCAAAACAAGAACTAAAAGGAAATTGATACAATTTTGCTACTCATCTAAGTCATAGTAACTGAACGTCCTTGTCTTGCTTATTGGTTACTTCAAATTCTGTCTTTACTCCGTTTGATCTGATTTTTGTTGTTTGAGTAACAGGACAAAACAATACCAACTTACCTAGGCAACACGTACACTCAAATAGAGCAAACATTTGACAGAAAACATAAACATACTGCCTTTCTCAAAGACTGTCATATTTTAAGGCAAACTTACATTTTATTTCACTCCAGCATAACTGTAAAGTTGCTAGAACAGATACGCAATATATTTTCCTATATCACATGCAGTTCCTACCATTCTCAAACGAATAATTCCATTCAATTTTTGATGCAGACTGTAAGAAAGAAAAGCACCTTGCTAAAGTTATGAAAACAATATATTGACACCCAAGCTGTGTAACAAATTTAGAATGGATTTATTCTTACATTTTTCAAGGCTGACCGAAGTCGTCTTTTAAATTTTTTTTTGAAATCTGTTAAGTCAAAAAATTCCATTTCTTCCCCTGTTACACAAGAAAAAAAAGGAAACTAGAATTGTGTTTACAAGAACTAGTTCAGAGATGTTTTAACAGTTTTGCTGAAACAAAATTAAGCAGAAAAAGCTGAAGTTCCATAGCCTTATATGAAAAGCTGTATATGAAATTTGAGCCTCATTATTGCTATATAGAGAAGAGATTAATATTTAATTTGCAGTCCTAATTTCTAGTAATTGCTTGAGAAGTTAATCGAAAGTATTCTAAAGAACATTAAAGATATCTCTCTTGAAAAATCCATACTAGACTATATTTGTGTTTAAAATGCATGATATGAGGCAGCACTACATTAAGCTGCTGAGAACTGGGAGATTACAGCAAGGAAAGGCATTTTACCTGTCTTGTTCATCTGGTAAACACTCCACACTCTTTTATTTGGATAGATGTGGTTATCTAAGAAAAATAGGAATTGCTCAATAACATAGTGCATTATCAAATGATAATTAAAGGGACGAATAATTTTACAATACTTTTATGACCAGGTTATTTCAAAAAGATTACTTCTGCTAATGCAATACAATTTATTCAGCATTCTTAAACTACCACTCATAGTAAACCTAAAAGCAAAATAGTTTTTTATCAAAAGAGCTGGGAAGATCCTTCTTAATTCAGTTAAGCAACTAATAAAGGGTATCTCTGACATTCAATATTTAAAGAAGAATTTTACCTAAAGTGACTGAAACTCAGTCTAAACTCAAACTACGACATGTAAACTGTTAAAAAAAAAAACTTGAGCTTTAAACTATTATATAATCAAGTATAATATCAATTAATATTGGAGTTAGAGTTCCACCTGGAGTATTTGCTGATAATTTTGTCTATGTCACTCCTTATTGGAGCACGATATTACTGATTTTAGGGATCAGTGCATACTGGAGACAAACGTATGTCTATACATATATAACTGTGTGCTGGATGTGGCTTATCACAGCTTACATCTATTTAGATGTCAGAAGCAGCAAACATGCTTTTTTTTTTTTATTTTGAGCTTTTGATTTTTTTTAAAAAAAGGTCAGATCCAGTAAGATTCATCATCTAAAATGTAATCTGTTTACACCAAATGTAGCTGTACTTTAATAGGGCAATTGCTAAGTAATTAAGGGCATTATCAAGTTACTCAGAAAAAAATATACAGATGTTCTTATTCATTTTTTACTTACAAATTATGTCTAGGACAGCTGCTTGCTTTATGTCTGCAGAATTTTCCTGGAAAGAAGAATAGCAGTGCATGGTGAACCGCAAGTCCAGAATGCTCTATCACACTGTTTAGTAAGTGAAAAACCTCAGTACTGCTTGTTTAAATTACATTGCACTGAAGTCTACAGCATGTACACTCTCCTCAGAGACACCACACCTGGTCCCAATGCGCACACAACACAGTTTTGAAAAATCAATAATGAAAGTTATTCCAGCAAGGCCTAAGTGTTTCTGCAGAGGCAGCAAGAAAAACCTTATAGTATGATGTATGAGCAATTAGAAAGTAAAATTAATAGGTATTTATGACATTATGCAACACTGACTAGTACTTCACTGTCAGGAATTTTAACATGCTTGGTTCCTCCTTATTTAACCTTTATAGTGTAAAAAGATTTTAAAGAAACTATAATACTACTTGTGACAGACATTTCAGAAACAAACATTATTTTAAAATATGACATTTGCTATCTTACAAGAATAACTTAACAGTTTCTTGACTGCAGTTTGATCTACACCCCATATAATTAGTCTTTGCTTATGAAATCCAAAGGGAATGATACAAAAAACCTGTAGAATTTAACAGATATCAGTAATAACTATCTGGGTTACGATACTATATATAAATACTCCTAGTACGTATAAAGATTCCTGGTACACCAAAATCAGAGTACCTAAGGAGGAGATCAGAAAACCTTTTTTACTTTACAGCACGCAGAACTAAGTAGTTCTAGTCAAGGAAGTTTTTAAAAAAAAATCTAAAAAGTTTAAAAGATATAAACTAGTGCTATCATTACACATACTAAGTAAATATAAATTAGCACTATGTAATGAGTAGACATGTCAATCAATGCCTTTATTTTACAATTTAGAAATGCACAAATTTCTTAAAGGTTTAACACACTGAGCTTTTATCCACCTTACGCAACTTAAGAGCTCAAAAGCATGTACTTCCATACTCAGTAAGGGTCAATCCTGCACTCTGGTCAACGAGACAAAATTGACGGTATTACCAGCTCAGCTTTACATTTTTCAGACTACAAACTGCTAGTGCTACGGCCAAAGAAAATTCTTTTCTTCATAAGAATGCTTTTTTGATGACACTCCAACATGCACATCACTGACAGGCAGTTCCTGAAGGAAAGGCTTACCTCACAAAGTTGAACAACATCCTGAGAAATGTTCTCCTTTATCTGATGGAAGTTTATGGTTTGCAGCTGTGTCTCAGAGAGAAAGCCCCATTTCTGTAGCATTACCTTAATTTCATCTCGTGGGATTTTTAGTACAGTTCTTCGGATATACTCAGCAACGGTTTCATCCATAATGAAGCCACCTGAAAAGTTGAAACGTTAAAGCAGTTAAGACCAAGGCACAGGCAGGCTCTGGAGACTTGCTCCCTTTGCAAGGTGTACAAAACTGCACCCAGGCACAACTAACACAAAACTGACATAATTACTAAGCGTAGCACTACCACGGATTTCAGCAGACACCACCGACAGCGAATTAAAACGCTTTCTACAATAATTTTCCCCCAAGCCCTCAGAAGTTTCCCTCACAGACCGAGGCCTGGTACGAGCTCCTGGAGCAGGACGGGGCGCTGGCCCTCACCCAGACCTGCTACTGCCTGTGCAGTCCGACGGGTGCCCGGGGGAGGGGGATTGCTCAGACAGCGGGCATTGAGGCGAAGAGAACAGCGGAGCGGAGCAACCCTACCTACCCGCCACAGCTAACTACAGTAGCCCACTCTTCACCCGACCCCAGAGCTGCGCACCCGCGCGCCCCGCCAACCGTCCTTCGAAGCGTCCAATCAGGCTCCGCACAAGGCCCGAGACGCCCAATCGCGGGACGCCCCGCCTCCCGCCCCGCCCCCGCCGCGCGCTGGCGCCGGCGCCGTGAGGGCTCTTCCCGCCGCTACCGGGTGCGCTGAGGTGGTTTCCGGTGGGGTTTGTCCGGGTCATCCGTACCTCCTATTTGGCCCTGTGCGGCAGGCAGGTTGCTGTCGGTGTTGGCTTCACCTGGCTGGGTTCGTCCTCTGGGGACTAGAGTAAGTGCGAGGACGGCTGAGAGGGGAGGCTTTAGCCAGACTGGAGCGGGCGATGTTGTTCCTTTCTCAGCCCTGAAGGAAAAAGAAGGGTGTGCGGGGAGGTGCTTTCCTTCCCGGCCCCACCGCCTGGCCTTGGAGCCCTGCCCTGCCCAGCCCTGCCCTACCCTGCCCTGCCCGAGCTCGGGGCCGGCTTCTGGTACCTTCTGTTCACCTCGCATCCTTCTTCAGGGCTCAAGGAGGGCTTTCAAAAGGGCTGTTGTGAGTGGGAACACGGGGCTCTCCACTGCAGCTGCTGTAAGCTTGCTTTCCCTTCTGTCTCTGCGTGTCCTGTCACTGTTTTCCAGACTCCTGAGAGCACTGAGAATCTACAGACTGAAGACAGTGTGGGCCTCTTCTCCTGCTATAACTGTTGATAACAGTGTAGCAGCTCATTTCCCCTTGACAGCGAAGCTGTTATGCTAACAGTATTTACTTTCTGCCAAGTGCTCATTCTTGAGGGGGCTTTGCTGCTCAAGGGATGAGGTCCCGTCTTTTCCATCAGGGGAGTGTGATCTTCTTGATCCCTTTCTCTCAGAAGGGGAAAAGCAGTTCTACAGTAAGCAAGAAAATTGTGCTAGCAGTACTAAATTTATCTGCTAGATCAGGGAATGAATGCGATAGTAATGAAACGAAGCCTGGCCTGGTGGATGGAGCTGAACTGCAAGAGCAGTTTGCAAAGCAGGGATTTGGTGACAGCACCTCATCTTCAGCATGCTTTACTTTTATACTGGCTGAGTCTTGTCATTCTTGACTGTATAGTCTCGTCTTTGTAGGCATAGCAGGAATAGAAAGGGATTGCTTTAGTAATCTTTTGTGATCTAATGCTATGTCATGCATGCAGTGTGACTTGCTGCATATTATAATAAAAATATTCCACTAACTGTCCCATAAGTATGCTCATGTTTATTGTATGAATATGACCTTAATTAATTGCCAAGTGGTGAAAATGTTCTCTTGTGGTTTACTTGATCATTTAGTTTAGCCAGAAAAAAAACTGTAGAAATTACTTGATATTCAAGTTGGTGTTCAACTTGCTTTAGTCAGTAGGACTAACACCTTCTTAACTTGCTTTACTAAGTACAAAATCAGGTATGATGTACTTTTATCAGATACTCCTAAAAAGTAGTAGGTGAGCACTCATTCTGCTGATGTGAGGGATGTTGAATTATTGGCAGAAAGTGGTCATGTAAAAATACAGTTAAATCAGTATGAATCTTATTTATCAAAGGCTTATTATTATTATTTGCGTTCAGGGAAAGTAAGGGCAATCTACATAATATAAAAACATCTCAAAATAAGTAGACATAATCTCCTCCCCCTTTTGCATTTCTTTACTATTCCAAGTCTTCATAGATACGTGTCTAAATTATTTCCCCCCCATTCTAAGAAGTAATATTGGAAAACTAGTGCATAGTTTTGAAGACTGAAATTTAAGAGGTTGTGACCAATTTTTATAAGATTAGCCAAAACTTGGTTTATTACAAAGTGAAGGTGTCTGGTTAAATTTCTTGAAAATGTGTGAAAGTTAGGGTTCATTCTCAATGTGCCTAATGACAACCTTAAGAATAGCAGCATTGAATGATACTTCAATATCCTGATCTGGAACATGTTAACCATTTTACTGAATGCTAGAAACAGAGTCCTTGGTTCAGAGTTCCCTAGGTTTTTTAAATGGTGTTCATCAACTGTGATTTCTCATTTCACTGAATGACTGATCTTCAGAGTATGCTAAGCTGTTATTATCAAAAGTATTTATAAATTGTATATGAAAGATAATACCAGGAATGCAAAAGTTCTGCTGAAGTGACATGAATGATATCTTCAGGTAACACCAACCAGTTTAGGTGTGGAGCTGAATCCTTTTTAATGCTAAAATTTTGTATAATCTTACAGAAAACACCCATGACTTGAGCAAACAAAGAGCTGGTTGGTTTGTAAGCATTTTTCTCCAAAACCAAACAGAACAATACTATGTAACTGAGAAACTCAAAATGTCTGGTTTTAGTCAAATTAGACAGTGAAATGAAGTGCAAAAGTAAATGTTACACAGGGCGAGTGATACAGTGGCTTTATAGAAATTTGCAGATGTTTGCCCTTCCCTCCGCTGTTAGAACGTGTTCTTGTTTGCATGGTCATGCTGCCGCCTTGTGGATATTATTTGAGTGTTTGCAGCAACTACGTGTGTTTCGTACTGTTGAAAGCTCTGTGTTGCTGGTTAAGGAGCTTAATGATTAGCAATGTAGATGCTCAGATGCAATTTTTCATCTTCAGGGTTGGTATACAAGGATTTGCATTTCGCTTTAAGAAGTCATTTTTCTGAGCAATATGTGAATTCATGTTTTTTGGTTTGGGTTTTTTTTTGCTGTTGATTTTAGAAACTTTTGAAAAGAATAAATTACTTCCATATGCAAATTTTTAAATAAAAAAACTAGCAAAACTTAGGTTAAGAAGTAATCTTCTAACATGTTTTAATGAGATGTGGAAAAAAAGCATCTTAGGAAAACAATTATCTAGGTTTAGACCTTTCTTTCATTGTTGTCCCCCAAACATGGAAATACTAAGCATTAAGCTAATCAGCGAGACTAAAGCTACCTAATTTATTTTTTCCTTCTACATCAGGGAACTGTTTAGCTCATATTTGTGGGAGATTCTGAGGAAAAAAGAAAGGAACTTCCCTGGATTCCTGACATGCTGATCTCATGCTTCATTTTGGAAAGTAGGAATATACCAAACCCCTTCTTTCTCCACACAGCAAGGTCCTTTTACTGCTCTTTGCCATAAGGAGGTCAGGAGGAGAAACTAGCATGTGGAGAGAAACAAGTACTTTATCCCGGATTTTGGTGTCTTAACAGGAGTGTGATTGAAATGCATATAGTGTTCTTGCCTGCTCTTTTGGGACAGCCTTTTGGTTTCTGCCTACTTGATAGGTATCTGCAGTTTTATTGTGAATTCCATAATATGTATAGGTTCCTTTTGCATATTAATATTAAATATTTAATGTATTGAACGTGTATAGATCAGCTTTTAAATTAGGGATGAGCATCACTTTGTGATAACTTACATGTTGATTGCTGTTAGGAAATCTTTAGCAATTTGATATGCTTAGTGTCCAGGATTGCTTATGCATGGAATTATTTTATGATTATTATTTTTCCAAACAAAATATCACCATTGGAAATTCAGTATCATTGTCAGAGAATTTCTAAGTTTAGGTGCTTTTTTTGTTTTGTTTTTAACCTGATTTGTGGTGAAACCATAAAGGTAGAACATCCCCTGATAGTGTAAATTTAGAAATTGGTTAAGGAAGTTGAAATATCAGTCATCTTTATCCATGTCTTTTACCTTCAGAGGCTAATAGTTTATAGAAATTTGCAATTAGGGATTTCAACCAAATCATTTAGATGTGTATGTAGTGTAATTTTTAACAAGGAAGGAAAATGCAGAATTCAAAAATCTCATATAAAACACATTAAAGGGCAGACCATTTTTGTGCAACCCAGTGAAATATGTCAGTGCCTTTATGTAAAGAGTTCATCTAAATACTTCTCTCCAAATGCTCACTTCGGATATTAATGTTTGCTTAGTATTTTGCAGTCCATTTTCCTCCTAAAGCAATTCCTGTATTTTCTTAATATTGTTATTCTACTTTACCACTAGTATTTCTTCTACAGCAATTGCATGTTTGTCTTGGCATTCTTTATCCAGCATTTCTTAGTAGTTTTTTTTTGCTTATTCCAAATTTATTTCTGTGATCCCCCCCCCCCCCCCCATGTTTTTTCGTGCTTAGATTCCTTAATACCTACCACCTATATAAATTTCTGTCCACATGGACTTAAATTCTGGGAAGATGGCAACTTGCTATCTTTATTTTATATTAGAACATTATTTAAAAGAAACTAAGGAAACCAATTGCTCATCCTGTCCTTTTTTCATACATGTTTTTGTTACTTTTGAAACTCTTTTGTCTGTCAGAGTAATTCCCTTCCAGCAAAAATATTTGTCTTCTTTGATCATTTATAGATCACCGTCTAATCTGACACTGCTAAACATAAATGTAACATTGAGCACTGATAACACTGCTCAGTCATGAACTTCAAAAGTACTTAAAGGCTCCAGTTAAGCCTTCCATGACCACTGTAAGATGTTTTGTTACTTTAATCCATCATAGCCTACATGAGCTAAGTACCATATCTGGTAATTGAACTTGAAAGATTTTAGTATTGAATGCTATTTGAAAATGCGTTTCAGGAGTACTGATCTATGAACTGGTATGACAGTTAGCACCTCTGATTTGTAGCATCTGTCCTGCAAGAGGTGTCATTGGAGAATTCATTTGAGTCATTAGAAAGCTTTTAATTGATGAAATACACTGTCACCTATCTATTTGTGGCATTGGTAGCTTTTATCCACTTTATCTGAGAATAATTTTATAAACAATGGCAGTGATTACTAATCTTAGTTTAGAAAGAATGAATCTTTCCTTGAAATGCTTCCTTTGACTTTCTGGCCTGTGCTGACGTGCCTGCTACCTATTTCACTAGAGCATTAGTCTTGCTTTCTCCTCCTGAGACACCCAGCTCAGATGACAGTTTTAGGAACAGCAGTCGGAGGCTGAATGATGGAGAGATTTAATAATCAGCTTGGTTCACACATGTTAAAGTAATGCGCAGTCATTGAGCAGGTCACCCTCTCAAGGGAATGCTATCTCTAGTGCTATCAAAAAGATGTACTGATAAATTTAAAACATATTGACTTTGTGTGGCATGCAATCAAAAGCTGGTAGCAATAACACAGCAGGGTTCTTAATCACTTTGCTGTTACAGTCATGCTCCCGCTGTCATATTTCTAAAGGTTCATTTGTTAATTTGTTGAATAGAATGCTTAAGTAACTTGTACAGTTTCCAACTTCTTCTGTGCTAAGAGTATATGTAGTGTAATATTAGAGTTCCAGATAGTATGGGGGAGATTTTTGAAAGAAATTATTACGTCTGTTTGCAACACTATGTGGAACATATTCTCATGGGTCTCAAGAGGCTTTTAAATCTATTTGGATTTTTAAAATTTTGTTTGCTTGTGGGAATGTAACTCTTGTTAAGCTGAACACATGATGGGAAATATTGGGTAAATTAGTGTACACACCTCTCCAAGCCAAATATGTTACTTGAGTATTCTAGGAATAGCGGTGTAGAATATAGCTGCCAGCACAGCAGCTGAATATTGGGACTTTGCAACTGTAAAATCTGACCACTGGCTAGTAGTATTCAGCTTGTCTATTTAGCTGGAGTGTTAAAACAGTTGATGACTACTTAGTACAAATTGTGGTGGTATGTGCCTGATATATTGCAGCTACAAAGGTAATCTCTTTGAGAGGAGAGGGAATGACAAAATACTAAGTTAACAAACGAAAAAAAGACCTCTCTTTAATTCAGTATCAGTATGGGTCATACAAGTAGAATTTTGTCAAAGTGAGCCCATTTGTCCTGTTATGAACTGCGCTTTTCTTCTTCACTCCCTGGTAATCTTCCACAACAAAGATGTCATCTTATTTCAGCCACTATCATACGATGCTTTCATCCTTTTCAACAAAAGATCTTGAAAATTACTTCTGGGAATATATTTTTTTTTTTAATGGGGTGTAATATAAAAAATTATTTCTAGAATGAAGTTTGCTCCTGTCCCACAGAACCCTTCAGAAAAGGACCTAGGGGTCCTGGTTGACGTGAAGTTGAAACATGATTTAGCAGTGCACCCTTGCGGCAACAAAAGCTAACAGCACACTGGGCTGCGTTAGAAGCATAGCTAGCAGGTCAAGGGAAGTAATTATTATTCCCCTCTCTTTGGCAGTCTTGGGGTCACATCTGAAATACTGTGTCCATCTAACACAGGTGATAAAAAAATCTGAGTCCAGTAAAGGGGAAACTAAGAGGGTCAAGAAAGTGGAATAGTGAGCATATGCAGCAAGGTTAAAGGAGCTAGGCTGCTTTAGTATTAAAAAGGGAAGACAACATTTAGGTTTCCCTCGAGTCTTCTGCTATCTGAAGGAGTGAGGAATTCATGTAGAAGACAGATCCAAATTCTTTTCAGAGGACGACAAGTGGCAAGAGGCAACAATGTGAAGTTGTAGGAAGGGACATTCCAATTGGGCATAATTAAAAAAAAAAATCATTACTGTTTTGATTAAGTACTGTTTTTTAAAGCATCAGCAATGCTTTGGATCAGGATTTTTTAAAAACCATGTAGATAACTAAAAAAATATGTCAGTTTTCATAGTGCTGTAATGAAATATCACTGTGCTTCCTGTTCTGATCCATCTTTGTAGAAGATAGAAAGAAAATTAAATATACTTAGCCTTTTTTAAAGCCAGAAAGAAAAAAACTGAAGTAGGAAAGTGAAAAGATAATCTGCAGTTCCAGAAAGATTAATGTTACTAGGAAATCCCTGAAAATTAAAATCTCAAATGAACTCTTACGTCCATGACAGCAAAGAATATAAACCTGTAGTTAACTTTTAACATTTGGGCTGTGTAGAAGAACAGACATGCGCTGGTTTTGATTACTTTAACTGTGTAATATAAATTACATATATTAAGCTGCATTTTGATCTAAAATATTTTTTGTTAAAATTATATTGTGTGATAATATCTTAAGTGCCTAACTCAAACTTTTTAGTTATACTTTCATATTTTAATGTTGGCAGGTGAAAGTGTTCTCAGATTCTTGTCCTTGTACTACTAAAATTATCTCTAACTAAAGATGCATCCAGACCTGTCTCCTCATCTGCACACTGAAGAATGTAACCTAGTTATCAGTCTGCTCAAGAAATGTCACAAGGAGGTAAGGAGTTTTGAGCAGAGAAAAGAGTGGGTGGGTTGGGGAAATGAGTGTCAGATAAATTAGTGAGAATATTATATGATCATAGAGAGAAAAACCTCCTCTAGGCAGAACAGCCATGAAGAGGTATCTGACAACTGTGTGTAAAATTTTGCCAGTGATTTCATTAGGAAATAAAACATGCCTTAAAACCTCCTGTGCTACAGAGTGACAAGTACAGACCTATTTTAAGAACTGAAATAATTTCTGCACCTTTTAGTATTGTGTGCCCCTCAAAAAACAATAATAAAAGCAACTTCAAATGCCCTCTTTTTGTATGCTCACAGCATTTCCATATTCCAGCTGTCCACTGGGCAGATGCTTCAGTCTATTTATAAGTAAATGTGTTGAAGGGGATCCGGCCATGCAGCATGCTTTACATTTCAGTGCTTGGAGAGCCAAGTGCGAATTACTGTTTGACTTCCATCTTCTTAATAGGCACCTACCCAAGGATGTAAAACGCCAAACTGTCAGGCTTCTCAAGGCTTTTCATTGCTGCAAGAAGATAGAATCTTTATCTCACTTGTTTAAAAGTCTTTTTTTTTTAAATTTGCTCTGTAGTAAACCTTTAGATGCAGAAGAGTCAGCCTCTGAAATGGAAGCTAAGATACCTGCAGCAATGTTGCAATACTGTTAATTATTTTTCCAGTTTTCTCATATACTCTAAATAGATGTTCTATATGGATATATTTCTGTATTAGTGCATAAAAAGTTCAATTTCATAGTTTCCACTGAGACAAGAATATATTTAAATGTTGAATATGAATGTGAAAACAAGTTTACACCATTACATGCAATCTACAATATTTTCACCTTTGTGTTCAGATGTGATGTTTATAATTTTTTCATAATGCAGTTATCCATAAATTCTAAGACAATACATATAATAGCTTTACTGTTTTGAGCAGAACTCTAAGTTTTTGTTTGCAAAAGCCATTATAGAAAGAAAAACAAGGCTGATAATACATGAAATGTGAGAGAAGTTGTTTTGCATGAAACATTTTTGCAGATTTTAAAGCTGAACCAACATCAAAAAACTTTTGCAGTACCACACTTTACGATTCCTAAATTACAACAATGAAAGGAGCATATTTTTAATACTAAAATTCACTTGCAATAAGTATACTGTACTGGGTTTGTTCAGCAACATTTACTTGGTTTTTGTTGGCACTTGTAGTGCAATATCTTGAAATGTAAGCATGCTGGAGTCTGTTGATGCCATCTCATGTGTGGTACTTCCCATACCATTGCCTATTCCTATGCACTGTCTAAATTTTTTTTAAACCTAAGATACAAAGTTCTTGTACAAAACATCCCTAAGCTTTAAAATTGAAAGTTGTATTAAGTGTAAGAGAAATGCTTTTCTTCTGAGTTGTAAAAGTTTAATTTGCTTAAAAATGCTTTAAGTAATTTGAGAGATTGTAGAGACTTTCTTTTCTTTTTCTTATTTTTAGTTGACTTTTAAAATTTTATTTTGGAAACAACTTTAATGTTGAAATGTAGCTACAAGTGTTCAGAAGCTAGAATTAAGTAAGACGACTTTCCTTGTACATTAACTACTACAGTATCAAAAGGATTGCCAAATAAAATATCAGTTAAGAGGAGAATAAAACTTCTATAGGTAATATAAAATTAAAATGTTGTCGTTAATTTTTCATAATTGTGAAAACAAAGACAATCAGGAAAGAAAATACATTCAGATTTGTTCTGCTTTTTGGTATATACATAGTTGAGCTTTCTATGTTTTGACCAGAGAATCCAGAAATACTCATTTACTACTTGAAAGTAATGGTTGACTATTTTGTTTTGTTTTATAAAAATGAATGTTAATATACAAGCATCATAAGCTTTTTGTATAATGTAGCCTATTAGACTACTTTGAGTTGAAGAGGCAACTGGAACTAAAAGGTGTACTTGAATTCCTTGACAGCAAGTGATTCAAAGGAATCTCTTGCCAGTTTGACTTACAAAGGGACTAGGAGCAGCAATAATACAGTCATGCACAAGATTATATTCTCTTGGTTTTGTATGAAGTTGATCTTTACATGAAGAGGAATTACTTTTCTCAGTCTTGTGTGCAGCTATGAGAGGGTATTTGTGCTAGCAGTCTCAGAAAGGGTGAAGATGGCTTCTTTCACACTCACATGAAGCAATACCATTTCTTTTAAAATTCAAGGGGAATGCACTGAAATACTCTTTTAAAACTGAAGTTGCTGAAATCTGAAAGTTAGTGATCTTAATCAGTTATCAGTGACTACCTGCTGTTTTGTTATAATGCCAAAATGGCCTAAGAACCTCAATGTACAATTTAAATTAATATGAAGAAAAGTATTATTTTTAATTGGGTGACCTGTGTGTATGTTTTCACAAAAGTTAGTTTGATTTACTTTATTCTTAATCTAGAACCTGCCCATTGAATCAAGTTTTGCATCTAGCGAGGAGAGGTTACTATGATTCCTATTTGATGTCATTATTTTGATTTGATTTTTTTTTTTTTTAACAACTCCACTCTGGTGCCAAGTGCATGCTTTAAAGAGACTTATTTTTATAGGTGGTAGCTGAAAGAAATGCATATTGTTTTGCAATCATATCACTGTAATAGGTGTAATAATTGTTTTTGAGAAACTGGTTCTTTTTTCCTCGTAATCTGAACCAAAAGGTTGACACCTTAGGAATCTGCATAAATAAACGTAGATTCAACTCACTGAATGCACCAGTAAGAGTGGAGTTAGCTTGAAATGTGAGCGCTCACCTTCAAATTTAACATGCAGGTATGGGAATAGAATACAAAAGTAAATCTGTATTAGCTAAAATGAAAATGTTGTAAAAGCAAGATCAGTTTGCAGTAAAGCGACCATTTATTGTGTGCAACTGCTTCAGAGTGTCATCTGATGCCCTTTATAAATCAGAGAGGTATAAACAAGCTAATAATAGCACTGCTATAGTTATGTGTTTGTCATAATCTTTATTAACCCACTCTTACTTTCAGTCATGTTCTGTTGGCCGAAATCTTATCCACTGTTTAAATTCTTAATAGTGTTCCTGTATTACTTGTATAAATCCATCTAGCTGCTCATCAGCTACAGAAATGTGAATAGGTTTCTCTCTGAAGCACAGAAATTACTTCATTCTCATCTGTTTTCTTCTTCATAGTATTTTTTTTTAATTGATTAGTTGTCTAAAAGATTGGTCGAATTGTCTCTGTTGATTGTACAGCTGTAAGTATCTAAACCTCCACTCCTTTGGGTCTTCTGAGTTGCTTGGATGCTCTGCTACCACATTCTGCTTTGAGATCCTGTGGCATGTTGGCAAGCATCACTCTGAAAAAGTAGTCCTTTTAGAAGGTTGCATTCTGAGAGTGATTTGATGGTTGATAATATGAAATTGCTTCAGGAAATCCTGGCTAAGAGGACAGATTTGTATTGTGAATATCATCAGGTTAGCTGGGGAATGCCTTTGTGAGGACAATGCCTGCAGTTTTTCAGAAACGAAGTAATACTTAACTATGGATAAGGCTCACAGTTGACCTGTGTCATAAAGATGGTAAATGCATCTTATTTATTAACCTCAAGAGCTGGAGAAACTTAATCCCCCATTTTTTATACTAGGTCTAACATTTCAGTCATTTAAGCCTAGTACCTGCATCCTTTGGACCGACAACATGGGTTGTCGGTCTGTCTTCATGTGGCTGGGATGATGTAGCATCAAGTCCTTTCCCTCTCTGGGTCATGAAGAAATAATGAAAACTAAAGCACAGAGGACATTACCTCCAGGATGCCTGTAGATCTCCCTACATCTTTCTATATCACAGCTGGAGTTCAGAATATTTTTTTTTTTTTTACATCATTCAGGCTAGTGTGAGTGAAAGTTGTAAGACAGATTCCTAGATCAATAAAATATATGTTCTACATTTAGACTTCGTAGCTTCTGCTTAGGTCCTATTTTAGTCTGGTTACACAACATGGTGAGTACCTTCAACTTTCAGCAAGGCAGGAGTGGCTCAAATGAGGTGCAGGAGTAGCTCTAACTTCTAGCTACTCAGTTAACAAGTTATAAAGCATCATTTTTCACAAAAAGAGAAAAGAAGACCAGGATATGTTGCAAAATGCAAGTGACTTCTAAGAAATTTAGAGCTTCAGAGGAAGAAACCTTTGAATTGTAAATTTTTTTTTCTCTCCCTAACTTATCAGCACAACATTTTGAAATTTTTTGGCCATTGCAATGATATTGACCGTGAGATGCGGAAGTGCTTAAAGAAAGAGGTAAGAAACAAATTTACTACAAGTTAAATGCTTAATAAATAAACAAAAAGTCCATTGGGTAGAAATAGAGTTGTTTTTTACCAAGTAGTACAAATCAATAAATAGGCCTTGAAATGTAAGCATGTTCTGGAGTGAGCATTTGAGACCAGATTTAAAGTTTTTGTGATAAATTTTTCAGGTAAAATGTGGCTTTAACAAATGGCATGATCTGGTTTTGGATATAGAAAAATAAGCAAACACATCTTAACCAAACAAATATTGCAGATAGGAACTGACACTTCACAGGTTGCTTCTGATCTTTTTCTTAATTTTTTTGTAGTAGCAGTATTTGCATAGAACAGAATATAAAGCAGTAATGGTCATTTCTGGATGAGTAACATGTTACTGAAGTCATGCTGACTGAAACTACTTGATGAGTTGCTGAGTTAGGCCCTAAATGAAAATATTGCTGCTTATGACCTGCTTATTGCCATACTACATCTGCAAGTACAAAGGAATGGAAGACTCCAGGACTTTAAGTAGATTAACTAGCTAATGGGCACATTTTCAGAAGAGTATCAGCTGGTCTTTATATTTGTGGTTGTCATGACTACAGGAGAGAACACACAAATGAACTTTTCGCACATCTTTTAACTTGAAATTGTACTCACTAATTTTGATATAAATTTCACAATCGTGCCTAAAAAGGGAAACGTTTAAGTGCATGATAGCCAGGACAGTTTGGGCCCCTTCTTTTCCCTCTGTCAGTCTATGGGAATTAATTTCATCTGCTTGTGTCAAATACCATTTCCCGCCCCCGCTGTAAAAACTGTAGCACAGATCTGGAAAATAATGAAGTAAAGTTTCTTTTCATGTATTCTTGTTTTTCTTTGTTCCATTGACGCCTTTACATTAAACGGAGTTCTTCATGGTTATATGTGTCTATCTTCTTAAAGTATGACTACATTGATATGCCATTACTAGGAAGCCCCTGAAAGGCTGTTCACAAGTATAGAATAGATACAGATGTAGCTTTTAAAGATCCATTGTTCTTATTCTACATAAAACCATGGATGGGTTATTGAAAATTTAAATATCGGCATGGGAAAAAGTTAAGCATTCTGTAAATGTAATGTTTTGGGCCATTATTTCAGTTATAAACCAATCAGTATAATGAATGAAAAACTGCAAATCCTTTCTAAAATCAATCTGCTTAGTAGTTTATTGCATTATATAGAGAACTGAGAATTTGCGGGTTACTTGGGTTTTATTCTCGATACCAGTTATTGAAAAATTGAACAAATATATGCTCTAATTTAAGGCCAAGAATAATTTGCTTCTCATGAAATATATACCAAATCATGCATTGATTTTTAATTTTTCACTTTTTTTAGCCATGAAAAGTTTTCCTTTTTGGCTGCAATGAAAGAAGGTTAGGCTCTTCAGTCTTCAGTCTTTTGCTAGTGCAGGGGCATACTTGAAAGTATGGTCATCTTATGCATGTATCTGAACTGTGAAGGCTTTTGTGATTCCCTTTTACAATGGAGTCCCGTCTCTGTTGCACTTCCATTTTGAACCATAAAACCCCCCCAAAATGCCTTACCCTCATTCAACCAAAATTTGCCTTTGTTCCTTTCGTCTTGGTATACTACTTTATCTGTGCATGTAATTAATGACCAGGATCAAAAATAGACAACGTCTGTGATGACAAATTCATGTTTTAGAAGGCAGACACACTTAGATTAATCAGTATCATTTAAAAGGAAAGGAGCCTGACCTGTGCTCTAGAATAGCACCGATGCAACTTTTTTCCTAGTTCCTGTGTGAAGTGTAGCTGTCATACTTAAGATGGCTGTATAATTAAGTTCCTCCATAAGATTAACTGAATCTTCTTTATTAGAATGCTCTAATATGCTTTAGCTTAATAACTTCAAACTTAGAAGCATGTATTTTAATCAAATAAATGTTACTTTCAAAGTAAAAATGGACCAATATATAGATATTAACACGAACTGCATTTCTAATGCATCAGTCAAAGATACTGTTTCTGTTCCTGAGTAATAAATGCTCTCTATGTTTTTAAATGTGACTTATCTGTTTAATGGTAGCAGCTGATCTTATCTGTCTTATTTCCTTATCTGTCTTCCAGTATGAAGAAAACAGGGCCAGGAACCAGGCGATGCGACGGAAGCTAATTAATGCTCACAAAGACTCAGAGAAGTGAGCTGTACTATAGTTGGACAGCTGCATCTAAACAGGGACACTCGATTGAAAGTTGACAGAATACTACTTTCCCATCACCAGTGCTCAGTCTGTGGTTTGTGAAATGGTGAAAAAATAAATGCACCTAAAACATATTCGCAGGAAGGCAAACAATGTGGAAAAAAAAAATAATAAATGATCATTCACAATTTAACTTCATTTTTGACCTCTAAAAGAAAACTATCATGGCAAGTCTTTGTTCTGGCATAGTTTTGTTACTGTAAAGTAATGAGGAATCAGTGCCTGTGGAGTATTATGTATTCAAGGCTGCTATATTCCCTACCTTGTGTTAAGTTGCATTTATTTCTTTTTGTTCAGCATTTTTTCTTTCACCTGGTATTCTTTCTTTTATTCTTGCAAAATGCTGAATGACTTTCCGTCACTCTTCATAGTGTTGTGATAACACTGCTTAAATGAAGTATCAAAAAGGAATTTTAAACACATGTGGCTTGAAATTGGAAATTGCCTATCAAGTAATAATTGGAGTTCTAGTATTTTTATTGGAGCTAAAATGATGAAACTACCATCTTCCACTGAGAAGATTAAAAATCCTTCCTGCCAACCATACGTACAGTGTGGACTGTTGTAAGACAATTTGTTCATCATACCCAAAGCAAGCATGGATTTAGAAATTCAAAGTGGAATGTTTCCAGGGATTTACAAAGCATTGCCTTGATTTTTGTTGAGTACAATAAATGCATGTGGAGTGATTTTTTGGAAGAGGAGTGCTGCCAAAAATACAAGCTAAATAGTTCTTCCACATACTCTGGTACAAAGGTTAAGTCAAGTTATGACTATTGCTGTTGCAGGAAAACCCACGGTGAAGTGAAAGAAGGTGTAACTGGCCTTTCAGTTAGGCAACTCAACTAGTATTATGTTAATCCAGTTGCCTCATTAGCCTACAAGAGCTGTTTATTTGCTATCAAACTGCAGAAAGTCCTGAACAAATCTCTGAATTCAGAAGATTTGGTATTAAACCATACATTGGTTTGTGCAGTGATGGAGCTGTTTCTCTGGGTGTCTGTTGGATTCATCTTATTTTTAAATGACTGTTCTGTTCTGCCTAGCAACAAAAGACTATTTTAAAAAAATATACAGTCTTGAAACCTTTTGAAGAAATGGTACCTATTCTACAATGAAGTCTACTGTTCTAAGAACCATTGTTGACACTCAATCTTGAAATAAGTACATGCACCTGTTTTTGGAAGAAAGCTGTATTTTGTAGTCTATTTTGAAAGATTATTTAGAATAATTTAACTTATTTTTCAATACCTGGATGGACCCAGTTAAGTAGAACTTAACCACAAAGGTTTTCAAGTGAAAGCTCCAAGAAAAACGGAATCAATTGGTTTTGCATGTTTTGACATGCTGTCTGCTTTATTAGAGCAAGTAAATGATGCATTATTTTAATTGAATACTTGAGTGGTTGGAAGTGGTGCAGTCTTTTTATTGGTGCACTTTGGAATACTTTTGAAGAGTACTTTATAGTGAAGTTCCCTAACCGGGAACTCTGCATCCTTGATCCTGATCCGTCTTCCATTTGTGAGGACAAAATCTCCTTCAGGCAAGCTCTTAAAAAGCTGGTAATCTTTAAGTAAGTAAGTAAATAAATAAATAGAGAACTGTCCTAGAGATTAGGCTGAGAAGCTGATATCTGAGTGCAAAAGCACTGCAGCTTTTCTTTCTCTCATCACCTCCTAGGAGTCTAGATCTTTGACTAGAATAGCAACAAAATAAGAATCCAAGAGCCACTTAACACAGCTCATTAGTCAGAATCATATTCTCAAAGATCAATGTGCTCAATGAATGAAAGACCAAATGGCATGCACAATTTCTATTGATACTTTGAACTACATTTAGCAATAAATCCTTTTTACAGATAAACTTTGTTTACCTAGTGAAAGTATGACCATGTTCATCCTTCTGTTTCTCTTTGCTAATTGCCTACTAGTAATGTGATATGAGATTGCCCATTGATTCCTGTGGTTTGTTCCTTTTTTGGGAAGGCTTATCGTGCTAATTTGATTTTGGAGCTGAGAAACACTAGTGTAATAATACTTTCAATTTATCTGACAGAGAAAGAGGGCAAGGGTGAAATGTTACAATGTGGGGTTTTTTGTTTCCTGAAGCAAGCTGAGTGGTGAGTAGGGGACATGTTGGGTGGACTAAACCTTATCTATAAGGACTTCGAAGACATTTTATTTTAATGTCATTTGTGTATAGAAGCATTTTCCCTGGTTCTTTCTGAAAGAGCAAGTTTGAGGGAGAAGAAAAAAAGAAATTTGATGGAATTTTGTGTTGCGTCATGTGCGAGAAGCTCTTGTGCGCTTCATGTGGGAAAGTGAAGAAAGGGGAAGTATAAAGAGAAGGGGCAAATGGCAGCTATGATACAGCCCTGGCCATAGGAGTGAGGTTTTCCCATATTCAAGCGTAACAAAAGTCTAGAATACGCGAGCTGGAGGAGTACATGGCAAGGGACTGGTAACTGCCCAGCAAAATCCCTCCAGCTCTACCAGAAACACCTGTTAACACTCAGCCATGTCCTTTCTCTTGCGGGGAAAATGAAATGCTGACACCTTGTTTTCCTTTTTTTTTTTTTTTTTTTTTTTTTTTTTCCAGTAGAAGGAAAAAGATGCTCTGCTGCATAGCAGCAGCATGTTGTAAGTCCAGCAGGGCTAGTTCGTGCTCTGGTGTTAAGCTCTGCCTGCAAACATCACTGTACTGGTGCTCAATTCTACTAGGAATAGTTGTCTGGCAGGGGAAATTAATGTGAGATATATTCCAGCGAGTGCCATATGGCCAGCTTGCCATAAATTAACTTACGACACCCTTAACCTGCAGCGAGTGCTCTGGCACAGCGTAGCTTTGCCTCACCAGCTCTATACTGTAGCATAAGCAGCACCTATTGCAGACATGTTTGTGAGCTCCACACTGACAGGGAGATAAGAATTCAGTACATCACCATCTAGTCTTTATCTAATTTAACCTTCGTCTGTGCTTTCTTGCAGTTAATTTAATAATTAACTTGATAAAGAGCTATAACACTGGCTTTCATGTACTATTTTTTTATGCCATTTTACATCTCATGTATGGCCTGCATCTCTTTTGCCTATTTTTTTGACTTTTTGGCATCAAAGTGCCAGAACGTGCCATATCTGCATGGTTCTTTATACATCAGGATTTGAATCTGGTATTACTGTTAAGCTGCAGCGCTGCATGTTAATGTATTATGAATATACTGTTTGTCTTTCCCAGTTCCACTCCAGTTGGTAACACCCTCAAGGAATTACGGCAGAAGCATTTGTTGCAGATTAAGTCTATGTGTAGTTTCTGAACCTTGCAGCAAACCCCCCTTTCAGTTGAACTGACTGTTTATACAATTTGGGTGAGGGCTGTAGTCCTGTGAGTGTTCTACCCACTTGCTTTTTCCCACCTGATTCCCAGCTGGTACACTGGTTATTCAAACAGTTGGGGTAATTGCTCACGAATGCAGGAATGAGCTGATTATGAATTTTATAAGCGCACATAACTTCCTAAAAATCACGGTGTACTCAAAAAAAAAAAAAAAAAAAACCAAAAAAAAAAAAAAAACAAACCACCAACCAACCAACCAACCCTGTAAGAAATGTAGTCTTGGTACACACTCCACAGGAATGATTAATATGAATAAGTATTACTAAAATATGCAGCTGAAAAGTTAGTTATGCCTACTGTAATTATGAATCACTGTAATGAATCTTTCCAATGTGTTATATACTTGGCTAAAGCTCTACACCACATGAAAAAAGTGTCTTCAGCAGTCAGGCACTTCCTAATGTCAGTACTGCCCCTGCTTTGAAAGAATGTGTGACATCTAAGAGAAAATCTTCCTGATATAAATGAAAACACGTTTCTGTGGAATACCTAAAATGATGCGAACAACAGGAAAACTATGACACCAGAATCTGACAGTTTAATTAAAAATGAGTTATTAACACTTACGCTTAAGCAAAGGGGATTCTCTGCCTGGACAGCATAATGGATTTTAGGGCTGTAGACTTAAGTTACACATTCAATTTTATTAACGTTCGCTAAAATGGAATATCATAGCAAATCTTAGTGGTCCCATTAGATTCTCTGTTTGTTTTACAGAGCCTTTCACTTGTAATTTGCTAATTCTAATTCTGCTTGGTATAACAGGAGGAACCCGATGAAGCTAATAGTCTGTCCTCTTTCATAGAGGTGTTTGCATCTCAAGGTAAATGGGTATTTGGTGTAACTGAGGCTCAGTGGTAACCACGCTGCTAATCAACAGAACTTGCGTTGTGGTAAATGAAGTTCTACTCATAAAAACTTCTAAGTGAATACTAAATACACATCAGGTTCCCCAAACATACTTAAATTGCAGTGTACCAAAAAAATATATCAATGGGAACAAAGTATGTATTTAGCCTAAAAGAGGTTCTTCTGAACTGTCACAATTTAAAATTATTCTTTTAAACTACCTGGTGACATTTTAAAAGCTGGGAACTTTGATATGGAGCTACCACTGCATGTTTTTCAGATGTAGACCCCCTAGATAAAACAAGCTACAATTTCAAAAAGGAAACTGTGCACAAAGATCTTTTGGGGCAGTCACTACCTGGAAAAGATCTTACTGATGGCTTGACAAACCTCATCCCCAGTATGGACATCAGCTGTCGAGAATCTGGTGATTTGTTTTGGCTTGAGAAAAATGCCAAATGCCATCGAGACTACAGGCGTGTGTAATCAAGTTGTATTACCAGAACCCAGATATGCCTGTCTTGTCCCCAACGCTAAGGTGCTGAAAGAACAGGTTACAAAGTACGTGTTTGGTTAGCATGAAATTGCTCTAAGTGGTCTAATGACAATATTGTATTTTTACAAAACCTTGGATTAAAAACTGTTGTTGACCGTAGCTGCCAGCAGCCTCAGGCCAGGCTATTTTGACTCTTAAGTAAATATGTGAAACATTAAGCTAACTTCTCCTCCAGCACTAGGTTAAAATGCTTATTCCCCACGTTTGGATCACTGTGTTGTGTTGTTTTGTTTTGTTTTTGAGTTACACAGCTATTTCCAAAGTGGCTGTTTTTGCCAACCCAAGCGCTGAATGCCGTTCCCTCCCAGCGCTCCGCTCCATACGGCGCCGCCGCTGGGGACTCCTTCGTTCACAGCCTGCGAAGAAGAATACCGGGAATTTTTAGCCATTTTCCTCGAGCCCTGGCAGAGCTGCCGGCGGCCGCGCTGACTAACAACCGCCGGACGCCTCTCCCCGGCCCGGCCCGGCCCGGCCCCGGCGGCCGGTCCCCACCTCCACGGGGCCGCTTCAGGACCCGCCGCCAGTGCTCGGCGCTGCCCTCTCACCGCCTCGTCCGCCAGCGCCGTCTCCCTTCGCCGCCTGCCAGCCAGGGAACGCCGCCGGGCTCCGCGGCCACTGCCCGGCCTCCTGCGGCGGCGCAGCCGCCCGCTCCCCCCCGCCGCGGCTGCCGCCATCGCCGCCCAGCGGCCGCGCCGTCCCGCCGCGAGGGGCTCCCTGTGCGCTGGCCGCCATCTTGGAGGGGCACTGAGTGGGTGCTGGCCCCCTCCCGCCTCGCCGGGCCGTTGGCCACCGTGGCGACCTGGCTGTGCCCAGGTGCTTGGTGCTGTGCCGAGGAATGGCCGCGGTCCTCAGAAGGGCTGGGTGCTGGCGTGGTTGCCATCGGTTTCTGCCTCAGGTAAAACAACACCCACGCTCTTCCCTCAGTGGCTCTTTTGTGCCAAAAGTTCTCACAGACATCGTCCATGTCCTGAAATACTCTGGGGATCTTATCGATCACCCGTTGATGCCAAATTCTCTTGCACAATCCTATTTTGTTTATCACCCACCTTTTTTTTTTTGGTAAAGTCGATGTGCTCGGAACAGCACTGTTGAAATAAGCAAACTTGGTTGGACACTGCTGTGCAGGGCTTTGAGCAGGGCCCGAGCACAAAGCCTCACGAGTGATCACTAATCGCAGCAGGGAACCATGCAGATTTTGTAAATAATCCTCTCTATGTTGTTCGGCAGGAATAGAAGGATACACCTCACTTTCTGCCCTCTCCCCCAGATTTGCAGTTACAGCTATAACAGGTATTTTAGAAGCAGCAATGTGCCCTAATACAGGCATTCCTGTTTTCCAAAGTTCAGCAGGATATTTGAACTGGCTGATGCACCTGGCTCTGGAAGCAGCCGGGAATATAAGGTCATCCTCAAAGACAACTGGCGTTGTTGCAGTTTAGTTTATTAGCGATTCATTTTGGGTAGTGTATAGTGGTTGGTTTGTCACTTGCTTTGTATATTCTATAATGTGGTAAGTATTTATCCAGTGGCATTTTTGTGTGCGATTCATGAAACAATCCATCTGAGCTGTCTTTGCAAACTGAAAATTCCAGCTTTTAATTCTTACACTTTTCTGTAGCTTTCAGAGCTAAATATTTGTGTGGATTATTTTGCTGTATTTGGGTTTGCTTCATATTCTAACATTACTGGTAATGAATATATAAAGTACTTTGTGTATAAGTGGTGTTAGTTAGACAGCTGTGGTTACAAGCAGCCCGCATAATCATGTTAAATCAATATTAAATGTGTGCTGCTGAATAGTTGTCTTTGGGATGCTGATGGTCCCAATTTAATTTAAACTTCTTCCCACTAGTGCTTCCAAAAAACCTCAAAGGAAAACAAATCAAAAATCAAATACCCAAATGAGTAATTCCAAATGGAATAACAGATCTTTCATAATTGGTCCACAGTGGCTTCATTTAGGTCCATATGCAAGTGTGCAATATGCGACAGAAAACAGTCCAAAACCTGGTCGCTGTTCACTGTCATAGAGCTAGAAGATGGCAACCACGGAGAATGGGTTTTGAGGTACAAGACTTTTTTGTGATAAGAGAATTAGTTTATTTTAACTAGGAAAGTAGAAGGGGCTAGTTGGAGTTATGGTATTTGGTGTGAGGAAAAGATTTAAATACTAGAAGTTTCTTCAGAAAGCCTATTTGCCTTTACCCTGATGCCACTGTGCTGCTGTTGGTTCTGTTTTGCAGGATGGCCAAGAATAGATAGCATGAAGGCTAAAGAGGGTTAGCAACAAAGAAACCTGAAACTTTCCTCTGGAGCTTCTTCAAAATGGAAACCCTTAAATCATCTGCTAGTTATAACAAGAGCAAAATGTTCTCTCTTGAATTTTTCTGTGCTGGGCTTGTGTTCAAGGGTTTCTGTTTCGATGCTTGGGGCTGTGTTCAAGGCAAGGGGGAAAATGATGTAGTTGAACTAAATCTGCTGTTTGGGAAGTTGCATATTATTGCAGGGAGTGGTGCATCAAGTGGAAACCAATTCCAGTGTCTGATACCCACTGGAGATGTTGTAATGTTATCTCTAATTGTTTATTAGGCCTTACCACGTGTTAGAAGATACTACATATATAAGTTGTATACTATACATTATACTGGGGGACCATAAAGGGCATACCTAAAAGTGAAATGAGAATTCTCCCTTTGAGCAGAATGGCAAGCAGGGAACCTTGGCTGTGTGAAAATATCTTAGCTTTAATAAGTTAAATATCTGAGGAAGAACTTGGGACATTATTCATAGGGACTTTTATTGATGGCTTGATAGGGCTTGAATTGTTTGTGGTTATAGATCAACAGGCTGTTTTTAGTGTATTGTGGTGCTGCTGGGTTAAAGTTTCCTCATGCCCTTACACCAAAAATGGTGCTTAGGAGATGTAGGTCGTGCCTGGCAAGCGCAGGTCACGTGAACCTAGGTCTCTGTGTTTCCTTTTCTTAGTTGTTGTGTTGCCTTCCATTTGCAGTCAAGAGGGTTCCAGAGGTTGCATGGCAATTCTTGTCTGTTTTATGTGGGTGAGTTATTAGGGAAGGGTAAAAGGAAAAAATAAAGGCAGTAATGTAGGTTTGTTGATACTATTAGTAGCATCCAAATCTAACTTGAAGTGGTGCTGTGTGTGTATGTATATTTCTATTTATGTGTGTGTATGTATATATATGTGTATGTATAAATGTATAAAAATTAGTACAACAGTGAAAGAAAGAAAATGGCAAACTTAGCCAATGTTTCAAATATGGAAGGTGTGTGGTTCTTGTTTTCCTCTGAAACTGCCTGTTGTATTGAAACCTAGCAGTGACACAACAGTGCAACCTTAGTGGTGGCATTTACTTTTATTTTAGGGGTTTGATTTGGAATATGAAAAGTGAAAAAAATATTACCTAAATCAAGAGAGAAAACAAAATACATTAATCTTTCTGTTGTCTTTTGAGACACTGCAAATAGGTATTTTAATTTAGGTGTGTTTGACTTAGCTTTCACAATGAGAGAAGCTAAAATAGCTTAGCAGCAGCAAGAAGTTTTGAATTATCATCTGCCTCTGTGCTAACCTGCATTTTAGAATTATTTAAGCTAAGTGCAGAATTACATTCTGCGTCTTGCCATTCCCAAACAAATCAGGTTGCTAATACTAGTGAAGGATGTGAATTATGTACAAATAAAGCAAATAAGTAATTTGCCATTTTTCAGCCCAAGAGCAATCATGACTGGCTAGCAGATTTGCATACAGACTACACAGATGCTAAGTATTTTTCCTTAAATAATGATCATAATTTCGTACAATAAATACCTTTGTTTCAACTTGACCAGCAATGACAAGTAATGCAAGTTACTTTTATTGTTGCCATAAACTCTTTTAAGCAATTATGGCTTACTCTCCAAAGTTAAATCACCATATTCTCATCTTCATTCCAGCTTCCTGTGAAAGTGGTGATGAATAAATGCTTTAACTTAGCCCCTTGGGGTCTATGGTACATTACAAAGATACAGCCAAAAATAGCCTGGGGAAACCTCAAGTCTGTCAAGACACTTAGATTTTAGCTAGTGGTAGGCCCAAAAGAAAAGCCATAGACTTAAACATCTGTGAACTAAAGTTCAGATTCAGATCTGTTTTTATTTTACAGCTTCCTCTTATCTTTGTAAGCAGAACCAAAACCATGGTTTCAAGTCTCTTTTGTCCTGAGGATTAGATGTGCGTGCTTGAAACAAAATCCAAATTTGGTAGTTAAGCTTGTGCTAGTTTCATCTTTTTTTTTATTTTTTTATTTAAATGAAACAAATTATGAATGCCACCTTAGCAGCTGGCCATATAAGCTGCCGTTTTACCATAGCTAAATTAGGATTCTCAGTTTAAGTGTAAAATGGGTCCCTAGGAAAGGGAAGAACACAAGATGCTGCCCTGAGACAGTTGGCAGGTGGCAGGTTGACAGCACATCTTCCTCCAAACCTATGCTGGGCCCCTCAATCTTGACTTGAAACTGAGTACTGGGATGATAGTATATTATTACTGTTGAGCAGAGACTGCTTACAGCAGAGGACAACAGTTGCATATATACAAAGTGCATGAAGGAGTCAGATTAGATACACTAGCGATTTTCTGTTATAAGCAAGTATGTAGATAGGGAATTTGTAATTGTAGTTGGTTTTCTGCAGAAATTGTTGTATTCTATTACATTCTTTTCACAGCAACATTAGGGAGTTCTTTCAATTAGACTTCTTTTGAAATTGGTTTAAAAAATGGTATTCTTCTTCGTTTACAAATAGACACTGGAGCCAGCCAAGTGGTTTTGTTTTGCATGGTTGTGGGGAATTGTTCAATTCTCCTTTCTGAGTCCTCTTTCTCTAGGTCAGCAGCTAGCAGTGAGGAACATTAAGTAAAAATAAAACTCCTATTTTTAGTTCAGCTACATAATGTCCTATTTATAATACTGAAATTTCAGCTACTACCTGGCCCCTTTCAGTTCAATGAACCATCTCTCCTCTGTTAGCCCTCATTGCTCGTTTTTCACACCTGCCCCATTTGATTCTTTTGCAGTTATTTTTGTAGGTTTGGGGATGCTTTTGCAAGAGGGCTCTTAATTCTGCACAGTGCTGACAGCTATCAATTCAAGTGGGGAAGTAAGGACAAGTAGCAGCTAGCAGGGGATACTCAAAACTTGGCATAATTCATCCTCCAAATTTTAACACCAGGAAAATCTTAAAAAAAATAAAAAAGAAGCTGCGATCATAATGATGTATTGGTTTCTGCAGCATCCAGATAAATGTTTGCTTCTGGTTTCAATCCCTCATGACTACTGAAAATAAGATACTTTAACTTAATTTTCCTCAGGATGATACATGACAGTCATTTTCTTTGTTTTCCCTTTTTGTTTTGTATAAATTTTAACACAGCTCACTACACTAACAATATACCAGTGAGAAGGAGACAAAGAAGGGCATATACATAAACCTCTCATGGCTAGCCAATAAGCTGCCTACTATTTGGAAGTGAAATTGTTAAAAACATGTTGAAAAACTCAGAGTCTAGCTAAGTCTGGGATTTTGGCAAGTAAAAGATGGCCCTCAGCACAGGACCTTAGGGAAAATGCATTTGTGCGAAGGCAGTTGTTACCATGCCCGCAGTCTTGGAGATAAGGCAGTAATTGTAACAACAAGAATGTGTTTGTCCAAAATACGTTTGTCAGCTTAAAGAGTTAGAAGGAAATGTTGATGTGCTACTGGGCACGGTTCTGCCGCCATTATAGAGTGCTGCAAAATGGTAATATCCGTCTGGTTAAGTCAAAACTAATGCAGAAAAATTCCCAGTTAGAAGGAGCTTATGAAACCATGTAGACCCTATTATCCACCAGGGACTAGGCACTGAAAATAACTTTTGTAAAACATTTTATTTATTTCCTCCATATGATGTATCTCGCCTGAAAAAAATGAAATTACTTGTAAACCTACTGCTTTTCTACTGGGTTGAGTCATGCTAGAGGCTGATGAGGAGTTGGATGGGGGTGGAGGAGGAGGGAATGTAATTCTGGTAATGTGGAAACCTTGTCATTGTGTGGCAAAGTTTTGAGTTTTAAGAGCCATGATTATGCTTGAGAGAAAATTTTTGCACAGTATGTATGATACATGATGCCAGATATACTGTGCCGAGCTGTGCTGTGTTGGAAACTGAGTGAATAGATTGAGCAAGTAGTTAGCTGGGCATGGCCAGTTTTTTATAACAGTGGTAGCAAAGTCTGATGGCTGGAAATAGCCATTCTTTAGGAAAATGGGAAGCTGCTTTAAAAGAGGCAAAAATAATGTAAAACAACACTTTAAAAAAAAACAAGCAACAAACCCCATAACCCATGCTGCTTCACAAAATTCAGTGGCAGAGGTACAGAACACTTTATGTAAATAGATTCCATATAAATAACTTTGTATTTAATGAAATTTTGTGTACCTTCTGAACAACAAAAAAAGCTATTGTTTCTTTGTGTCCTGTTTCATCTCCTTATTTGAATACAGATCCAAAGAGAGTTTCTCCTTCTCAGAGAGTTCTTTTTTCCCTTCTTTAATATGTATTTTTTAATATCAGAATAAATGATAAAGAAATAAAAATGTGAGGTATAAATAAAGGGAAAATATATCTTATGGCTGCTCTGTCTTAAAACTTTCATCTGTAGTTAGGTGAAAGATTCCTTTTGGAGAGAAGGGCAATGGTTGGAATGAGGTTAGGTAGGATAAACATGTAATGTTATTGTTATATTTAGTATCCAGTGTCTGTGAGAGGAGAGAAAGGTGGCAGGTTAGAGATCTGCCAAAGAGGAATATTTGAGGGTTGTCAGTCCTTGCTTGAGGAGAAACCATATGAGCGAATGAGGTCAACAGAAGGGTAAAAATAGAAAATGTGAAAAAGTGGTAGGGTGAGAAGTTCCCCTTGGAAAATCTCCACAGTGTATGATGGGAGGAGGAGGAAGAGGAGCCTACTGAATGTAGCTCTGAGAAGAAAGGCAGGAAGGAAGCCCACTGAGCATACGACTGCGTACCGAACTGAAGTTTTAGTGAGAGATGGGTAATCTGTTGTGTCAAAGATATCAATGGGGTTTTGTAAGAGATGGTAAGGATAAGACAGTGTTAGGTCTTGAGTTTAAAAAGGCCATCAGTGATGTCTGTGTGACGGCTGTTTTAGCAGAAGCTAGAAAATGCGTTTCTGTAGACCTGAGGTGGAGACTGTTCTGTGCTCACAACAGCTTCTTGAGTGAAGAAATTCCCATTTTTAATCTTCTTTACCTTTAGCAACTTATGATCATTTCATGTCTTGTAACAGACATCTTCCAGCTATTCATAAAATGACTAATATTCTTGCACTTTATACAGTCATAAATAATGTGTGTTAGATGTGACGATTCCTGGCAGAGCTCCAAACTCTGTTTCTGCAAAGAAGCTTCTACTTAACAGCAATCAAGAGAATGAAGATAATGCTGTAGTATTTTTTTCAAATATTTGGAGTGTTTACTGCAACATAATACATTTCTATTCATTGCATTCTCTCAGATTTTTTTTCTTAATGATAAACTCCCACCTCCTTCCTGATCTGCCTTCCTCCATTCACCTTTCACTTTGAGCAGAATCCTTTCCAAAGCAATCAGCTGTATGTGACCCGACAAATATGCTAAATTGTGCTATTGTTCTTCTGTTTTTCTTGAAGGTTTTTTCCAACCCACCACCCCACCTTGTTTAATGCAAACCCATTTGATACTGTTGTCTTGGCTTTGTGGTACATGGTGCATACATTTAGTATAGCCTTTCAATTATTTCTGTATATTTAATTTCAGTATCTCTTTTTTACTTGCTTTTCATAAACTTTGCAAACAGTTCCAAACTGGTGAAGTTCTCAAACCTGGTGCTTTACTTGTTTTTAGAGCCTTCAGTGCTGACTTAGTATAGCTACATCTGTATTTGCAATTAAGCATCTTCACTTAGAGACTGGTTTAAGACAGGAGAAAAGTAATACTGATATGGAATTCAGACCGCATGATAATTCCCTTCATTTATGTTAGAGAAGAACAGTTCATGGAGGCAGTGATGGCTTCAAATATTTTATTTGAATTAAATGAAAAACTACTATTGCTCTAGAACATAAAATGTGACAATAAAATGGGAATACACTGCTTGCTTTTGCACACACGCATTCTGCCTGCTGTGGATGAAAGGTCATGACCAATAATGAAAAAAGTGTGTGAAAACAGTTTGCATCCCTGTATCTTTGATTCACTAAGGTAGCTAGTGCACTGAACAGGATTGAAAATATTTGTCCATAAGCAGAGGAAATATTTACAAACATAGATGATGAATAATTTCTTATGGTGGTATAACTGTTCAAGCTTGTTTGTTTCTTGGATACTAACAGAATAGATTGGTTTTGTTTGTTGTGAAAACAGGCCAGTGCCTATCTGTTGGGCTATATTAACCAGTGTTATCAAATTAAACTCTAGGTGAAATTCAACCAGGAAGGCAGCTGATCCACTGTTTCTGGTATATTTGAGGAATAAGACTAGAACAACACTTGGGTTTTTGCTTTAAGAGTGGTGATATTTTATTTGTATCCAAAAAATTAGTAAGATACAGGAGAAATAAAAATTTAATTCGATATTTGAATATGTATGAGAAAGAGAAGACTATCTTAGGAGCCAGCTGCAAATGAGAGTCTTATTCACAGGAAATTGGGAGCACAGTTCAAAGAATGTATTTAAGTAAGTCATCAGCATTGAAGCAGCTAGAAAAGAATGTGTAGTGAGAGAATACTATGCTAATAATAAATAGAAATACAATGCTACTGCAACTAGTAATAACACAGAAAATAATATGTAACTGTCTCCACTGAGATGGAGATGATGAAGCAGAGATGAAGTAGAATTTAAGCTTGAGATACAAAGTATGGCTTTAGAATTCAGAGGTTGTTCATTAAGCATCTTGGAAACTGAGAGCCTTTGAGATACTGCTGCTTCCTCGGATGGTTTTGAAAAAATTAAAATACCAAATTAATTGCAGAGAAAGCTGTTTATCATACTTTGTCTTAAAATTAGGAATCTCAAAAATTTTTCCCATCCTAGCCAGGAAATTTCTAATTTTTATTCAATGAAACTAGTAGGTCAAGAAGCATAAGCTTATCTTGAAATTAGGTAACTTGGCAGTATTATGTCTATGATAGGTTACTATTGTTCCAATCATTTCAATAGTATATTAACAAACAGGTTAGTAGCCAACTGTAAGATGATCCCAGAACACATTAAATTTACAGATTGGGTTGATAGATCATGCAGTCCTAAAATCTTTGCTCTGCTGAAACACAGGGTGGCTGACTGAATGAATCTACCAAAGACTTACTGACAGTGATAGCAACGTAGTTGAATTTAATAGGGAATAAGTAATAAATACTGAGGCCTTTATGATCAAATACAAGTTGTCCTTTGTCTTTGCTATATGCTGAGAATACACGATGAAAAATATTGCTAGAATTTTATGGTTTGCTACCAGCTCTGTTTAGAATTTAAGGTACTGCTTTATTGTGTATCCTTCAGGTTTTCAAGTCTAAAACTGTTTTTCCTGAATGGACTTGGGTTCTGGAAATCTGAATGATTGCTGTAATTTGCAAAAGCAATTGTGTAATCGCATTTTGCAAACTGGGTGGTAAAAAAATCATTTTGTGGAAGACAGAACAAGGTATGAATTTACATTTCAAAAAAGCTTTCTTTCCACCACTGAATAACATGATATCTATATAAAAATAATAATACATTAGTACTACATGAAGACAGACACACATGAATCTCTGAGCACATATAGAGAACGTGGTTTTCTTCAAAGGACTGGGGATTCCAATGCGAGTAAAATGCCATGAAAGCTTTGGTTTTGAATACAATTTTGAAACTCCTCTGGAGCAAGAAGAAAAACAGGGGTGAACAGGCAGGACTTGTAAAACGTAGACCCCAAAATCTGTGTGTGATGTTCTAAACACCAAGTTCTTCGCTGGCACATTTTTGCCCTTTCAGCTGAAATGGGGTATGGAAGAGCTGAAGACTGATCTGGGATTCTTGAGTGCTCTGCTGCTCAGGACCCTTTGTAATCTGCATGGCATTCCTTGCCCTTTTTCCTATCTTTAGACCCTTTTGGGGAGAAAAAAAATCTGATTCATATAATGGATTTCTGCTTCCACGTGGAAATTTTGCATCCTTGAGCTTGTGGCTCTAAGACAGTAAACTTGAATGAGAAGGCAGCAAAGAATTATTTGTCCCTCTTGTCCCAAATGCTTAGTCATTAAAATGCACCAGCCTTAGAAAATTTTATGTGTGAAAATTTTGTAATATTGTGAGGCAATAATATTTCTTAAGTGATTGAAGTTAAGCATGGACTTAAATGGTAAAAAAAACACTGCTCCAGAAAAACTTCCAGTTGATTATATAGGATTTTTCCCTCAAGAGTAGTTCCGAATCTGGTCTGTGTCTCCAGACCCTTTTTTTGCCACTAATTCATGTTTGCATATGCATAAGTAGGACTTGTCTGTTCTGGCGTTGAATGTCCCAGGCTCTAAAGGTTCTCACTTCAGTTTGGTAAGTAGAGAAAAGCAATAAAATTAACAGGTGTATGTCTCTTTTAATTCAGCTGTGGAAAAATCCAGTTGCTCCATCAATTTGAATGACAGCTTTGGACAAGATATTATCATGTTTATTTTCCTCCCAGTCATCTTCCTCATTGTTAAAGGACAGGTGAGTAGATACTCTTTCTCTGCTGGTAGTGTTCACGACAGCATAGAAAATTAACTTTAAGTAGGTGTATTTCTGTCATGTATGTTTTTCAGTCCCTGTCAGGGATTGGAATTTGTTGGCTGTTATGGTTTTAGTTGCTAGTTAACATATTTTGTGTTTTATTCTTGGGACCTGTGTCACAGATGCCTGTGGCTCATCAACAGGTGCTCTCTGCACATTTTGCATGGTAGAATTTGATACAAAAATTGGGCGTGTACACAAACTCCTATTTGTCATGCTTTTTTGGTTTAAAATGAGAATGGAGCCATGATTCTGAAAGTTGCTGTCCTGTTTGAAAATGGTTAAACTGAATTGTACAATTTATTCTACACAGAAATAAAGTTAAAGCAGATAAAGATCCTCTTCACTTACTGCTCCTGTCAAGCTCTCCATTAATGTGGCACATTAAGAAGAGGAGGAACATGCTATTCATTGTTTCTTTACTGTTTTCATAAAGCAATTACTCTTGATTGGAATTTGGAAAAAACAGTGATGTTTCTAGGGAATTATTCATGACTTGATGCTTAGTGCTCCTGAATCTGTATAATTTTCATGCATTCTCCTGAATTTTATCCTTTTTCTAAACTCTCTTAGCTTTGGTTCTTTCCCCTTTTTCTGTGTCTCTATTACTGTTTATAAACATAAATAAATACAAATTAAGGTATTAAGTAGGTTTTGATGTGAATACATGCAACAGGAAACTTCCTCTTTTGCCTAACTGTTTAAGAATTATATACCACTTTGTGATGTTGCCACTAAGACTTTCTAGAATAATGTGATCCATTTTGTTTTTCAAGCAGAATACAGCGATCTCTGAGTTTTGCCTTGCTGCTTTTTCTTCTGACATTTTGCTATAATTCTGGAGAAGGAGAAATAGGAGCCCTTTTTAGATAATCTCAACAATTTCCTGTGAAGGAGAGTTTTTGCCTTCCCCTCAAAGGTGTGCACATCTTACAGGCTTATTAACCTTTAAGATAGACAGAACTTTTCTTGTGCAGTGGTGCGTAAGGTGCATAATGATAGATGCCAACCCTTACAATCACAGAATCACAGAATTTTCAGAGTTGGAAGGGACCTCTAGAGATCATCTAGTCCAACTCCCCTGCTAAAGCAGGATTGCCCAGAGCACATTACTCACGACTGCATCCAGGCGGGTCTTGAAAATCTCCAGAGAAGAGGACTCCACAACCTCCCTGGGCAGCCTGTGCCAGTGCTCTGTCACCCTCACCGTAAAGAAGTTTTTCCGTGTATTTGAACGGAACTTCCTGTGTTCTAACTTGTGCCCATTACCCCTCGTCCTGTCACTTGGAACCATTGAAAAGAGCCTGGCTCCATCCTCCTTCAACCCACCCTTTAGATACTTGTATGCCATAATAAGGTCTCCCCTCAGCTTTCTCTTCTCCAGGCTAAAGAGTCCCAGCTCTCTCAGCCTTTCCTCATAAGGGAGATGCTCCAAGCCTTTCATTCAGTAAGATCTTTCTGCTCTTACTAGGTACTAAACTTTAATAAACAAGTGTTAGGTCTTTGGTGTCTTGGCTGTTTGTCTTAGTGCTGTTCTCTTTCCCAGTGTATCTGTAATATTGATTATAGCAGCAGTCAAGGCATGTTGAAATGATCAGTGTAAACTACTATGACTAGTGAAGGAACTGTGTCCGTGGCGTTGTTTTGCCTCCATGACAGTCTCTCCCCTAACATGTTTGCTGCTTCCAGACACGTGGGGTACCAAGCCGGCTAAGCTGTTTTCCTTGGGTAGTTGTGCATCATGCGTAATTTTTTTCCTACTCCCTGAGCTGGTAGTGATTCCAGAGGCAACAAAGCAGTTCATTGACAGTCATCCAGGAAGAATTGCTTTGTTTTCTTTATTAAACTGTGAATTTATAAGTCAGAGACTGGAATGGTCTTAGTTCTAGTAAGTTAGAACAGCCTAGAGGGTTTTATGTGCTATACCAGCAATCTCTTGTGTACCAGTGGTAACATCCCTACTGCAGTGTAAATCACTGGGTAGCTCAGCATACCTTTTATTTAGCTGAATATAAATAAACAGCAGGATACTTGAAAGAAATAACACTCCAGAGAAAACACAATCCTAGTGCAATTAGAGCATTTCTATTTAGATAATTGCTCACTGAAATTATAAGCTTGGATCTAATCCTCAAAGGATACAGAAAATTGGCAGTTCCAGAATGATCTGCTTCTTTCAGTCTTCCCCCCCCCCCCCATATAAATGAATATCTTTGTTTCTCAAACCCTAAATGCTGATTTTTTTTTTTTTTTTTTTTGCCTTTTTCCTGCTATAGTGAGACCAATACTGAAAATGACAAAATAGCAAAGGATGCCCTGGAGATAATCTAATTTTTGAGGGAATCTGTGTAGAGAAGTGATAACAAACACGGTAATTTACTGCTGTTTGAAAGAAAAACATGACCTCATGCAGTTACAGAGGGGCTTGCCCTAATTATGGGTGCAGACAGGGTGGTCACTAGAGTATTGGTGAGACAGTCAGTAATCTCCACAAACAAGTATTTACCTCAATGAGACTGTTCTCTCCTACCCTCTCTTTTATAGGACTGCTTTTTGTGAATATTTTTTCCATTTCTAAGAACTATAGCTCGTCGCTTAGGTTAGGAGGTAGAAATAGGGTTCTGTTCCTGACTGTCCTATTATTGACTTTGGGTGTGAGTTTAGGTCCACTAACTCAATTTCTTTGCATCTTTTCCCATATCTATAAAGTGGGGATTACCAGCCATGGGTTTGAGTTGCATCACATGCTTTAATTTGGTTTTCTTTGCTTCTCTGTCTGTCAATTATTATTTTTTTTAATCCTTAAATTTTCTGAGACCCTTAAAATTCAGAAAATTGGGAGTACAAAGAGACTTCCCTGTTACACAGCAGAGTGCTCTGAAAAAATAGTGTTTTAGCCAGAAAGAAACTGGTTTTAAATAGTGATGCATAAAACAAATCTAACCTATAATCCATGTCACTGCTTTATTCAGTCGTGTTTTTTTAAATGCCTCCTCAATTCTCTGTTTGCAATGCATTTTATGAGACATATTTGCACTTGCAGTTTATAGAAACACTTGCTGCCTTGAACACCTGCCAAAAAGTAGATCTTTTGAGGATGGAACTAGAATAAAGATCTTAGGGTTTGTTGTGGTTCATAAAATTAAAATCGGAAGTTTTAAAAAATAACTTTTCAACACATCAATTACTGAAAAATGACTGAATTCATTGATAAAGTAAAATGTGAAGCCAGTAAAGATGGGTATGAAGTACCCCTATTGGTGTCAAAAACTGGCTCTGTATTTATATGAGAAGATTCCAAATCAGAAAAATCAAATGTTGCCCTATATATGACTTAGAAATACTTATTGGCTAGAGGAATAAGATATGCCTTGAAATAACCTTTTCTGTGTGTAATTTTTTTCTGCATATTCCAGAGCTCAGATTTTTTTCACAAATACATGAAAAAATGGGTATGTATCCATATGCAGGTTTTGTGCACTAGGCCTCTTCCCCATCTCTTTAACATTTAAGGGAAGGGAAAAACTGTGGGTGTGAAAGTATGGGGGCAGTTTGAGAAGCCGTTCTTTAAATGGTATGGGATTGTGTCATTCTGTCTCATAAATTACATCCTCGAACCGTCATTTACTTCTTAATCCTGCTTTTGAACAATGAATATTCATCTAATTTGTTCTTCATTCTCCGTGTAATTCCCATCACTGAAGAACATCTTTCCACAGCCACAGAAAGGCACTCTGAATTTCACTCCTCACCGTGACTTGGATTCGCAGGGGTTTGCTCTGCTGTGTTTTGAACAAGCCTGGAAGGTCTGGGTGCAGAAGGAAGAGATGAAACCACTTATTTTCCTTTCCATCCTAGAGTGTCATGGCATATATCAGTTCCAGTCCCTAGCACAAAGTAAAACTGATACAGACTAAGCTTCTGTATCAAAGGACTGGTTTTATTGATTTGGAATTGGTAAAATACAATGACAGTCTGCTCAGCATCCTTCCCATTCATGGTCTGTTTGACTCTCCCAAATGGCTGCAGAGTAAAAGCCACAACAATTGAGGATTCTTCTGAGCTGAGGAAATGCTTGTTGACAAATTTCCTTGATTTTAATTTTGAATCATGCTGTTAGGTCAGGGAACAGCAGACTTAATGGCTGATGAAGTCATCCACGGTTTCCTTTGTTGCCTGTGGTCTGCTGAATGTTCTCTTGTATTACTGCAGGACACAAGTTTATGAATTTGGTGTGTTCTTATCAAAGCCTTTTAGTGTGGCCATTGTACACCTCTTTTTTTTTCCTCCTGCTTAGCAGTCAGCCATCTGCAAGAGCTGTTTATCGTATCCAAATGATTGTAATAGCATTCCGTTAGGGTAGAAACAATAGCAGAGCTGGTTTCATTAGCAAAGGGCATGCAGAATCAATGTCTAGGTCTGATTTCTTCATTCTTAAACTTGTATCAGTATAATTCATGTTTAAGTGGTTAACTTCTGATTTACTTGAGCTCAAGTGAAAACAGATACAAGTCCACAGACCGACACTATTCATGTTGATGGGAAACCATTTATATTGCTGCCAAATTGTTGGAGTTTTTATTACAGTGGCAGTGAATAAAAGGCAGAGTAAATCATAAATTTCACTACCTATAATATGTAAGAAACTGAGACATCTTATAGTAGCAGCCCTAAATTAATTCCCAACAGTCATTTATCTTTATTGTTTTCTACAGAGATTGGCTGAACATTTTTAATACACATAGCTTTATACGGGCACTGATTATAAAATATTGTTACCTTTCTTAGTGTTAAAACACTCTTCACTCATTATATAGTATTTGTCCTAGAGAGGAAAACAGTAGAAGGATTCCCATGTCTAATTTTTATGCCTGTAGCTTCTCAAAGAATATTAAAAAAAATAATCTCATGAATCTGAACTTAGGCTGCAAGATTTCTACATTTCTGCAGGGAGTATATCACAGATGAAGCAGGCTTTCTCAGGGGGGATTATACCTCATTACTTGGGAAAGTTAATTGGTAGTGCAAACCCCACAGAAGCATCCACTTCATCTGCAGACACAAGATACCTGAGCTGTCCACAATAACCTCGTTTTCTAGTCTTAAAAAGGAAAAAGGAGAGAGGCTTGTGCACTTAAATATCATGAATTTGATTAGGGTGAGCCTATACGCTGCTGAAGCAAATGATTCCACTTGGTGCGTTGCTGACTGCTGGCAGGAGTCACATTTTCTGTCTCACCTCACGCTACACTACCATTCTGCTATGCAGCTTTTAGATTGAATGCTCCTTGGGGCAGGGTCGCTGTGCAAGGTATTGAGGAGCATGTGCATGGAGCATTGTATGTGGATGTTCAGACAGGGAGTTTACCACCAAAACCAGCTGCAAACTTCTCTGTGTCATCAGATTCCTGTGAATTCATGTGAAAGACAGTGGGACTGGAAGGCAGCGGGACTGGAAGGGAGCAGTTTGCCTGTATGGAACATACACAAAAGATGGGAGTCAGAGGGATGTGGACACAACAGCGTCTTCTGTCATATCATATAAAAGGCTGCCTGATACTTACAACAATGTACCTGATTTTCCATTTGCATAGACTTCTCTGAAATACAGCTTGCTTTTTCTTTGAATCTCCTTTAATACCTATGTTGATATCGTTACTGGAGCAAACAGAGGCCTTTTATTTGTATACGTCTGTGGGGAATGTTCCCTGCTCTGTTCAGCATCCAGACTGAAAGGATATTAAAACTGGTGCTGACAATATCATGTCATCACCAGTTCTTTGGAATAGGGCTTGTGCTCATCACAGTGTTGAGTGTTTCTTGCAGTACTGCATTCTAGAAGGCATAAAATTACCAGTGCAGGAAAGAAGCTGGATTCTTTGTGAAAGTAAAAACAAGATTGTATTAAAATAAGACAATATTTGAAATGCCAGCAGAGACTTCTCAGCACTCGGTGCTGTAGCTGTTGTTGCCTTTTAGAGACAACTGGCTATTACATGCCTGGAAAATCTGTACCATTCCTCAAGGTTTTTATGATTTTTCTTACTGCCAGTGGTTAGCACGTATCCCTACATAAAACTGTTCAGAAAATACCCTTTCTCATTAAAACTCATCCAATCAGAAGAATAACTGCTGATTCAGGTACTCAGGCAGGTTTTGGAACACAGGGACTGCTTTTGTGACTAGGCAGTTTCAAGAAACGGCAGAGGATGGCACTGAGTCATGACACCAGCAGCATTTGCTCAGGCTGCAGTTAAAGGGCTTAGATAATTTGCTGTCCAGCAGTTTGTACCTCTGCAAACTACAGGTGGAATGTCACTAAATCAAAAAGATTGCTTTCACAGGGACAGATTTATTGAGATGGGATGAAGGTCCAAGAGGGTTGCTTCTTGCCTCTGCCTCTACTCTGCGTTGCCTGGTATGCTGCCCCACATCCTGGTCACATAAGCAAGAGCAGCTGTGTAATTCCTCCATCCACATTACAGCTGTTTCTGCTCTTACATCATCTTGTGTACTTCAGAGGTTCTTGGGCCATAAAATGAAGTTCATTTTTGCAGATCACTGAGCTGGTGGGAGAGCCTGCTACCCCCAGAAACTTATCTCTGCCATAGCTTTCTGTATTACAACAGAAGCTGTGTGAACACTCCCTAAGCAATTCTACCTAATGGTGTTAATCTTCCTTTGCTGGAGGGTACTGACGTGGTGGATAATGATGAGAAGGTAGAGATGGGTGCGGACTTCAGCTGAACCTGGCAAAGATGTCTGTCTGTGGTTTCCAGTAGGTTGTGGACAAGTGGCTATCTTTCAGCCCTGCCAGTGGAGCTGCTCTGCAACCTATTTCTGTCAAATTAGAGAACTCTTCTACAGCCATTTCTTGTAGCCTGTCAGATTTGGCTGAAACATTTGGGGCAGTGCTCACAAAGCAAGTCTGAGGAGATGGTGGCAATGGTATCATGTTGGAGGATGCAAGTTCCTTCTATGGACATGCGTGTTTACAAGGTTTGTGATGCCACCTCTGTGAAGGCGGATGTAGCCTGTATTGGTTCACACCAACAAAAAATGCAGTCCAGAAACATGGAGAAAAGCAGATCAGAATGAGGATACAGGCGCTCTCAGTGATTTTTCTCCTTTGTACCATCTAGCGCAGGCTCTTTCTTCTCTGCTGTTCTCTATAGTTGCCTGGTTTTTGGGACATTAGTGCAGAATTTGAGAATTTTGGTGTTAAAATATAAGGTCAGGACCAGCCAGGATGTGAAGACAGATAATGTTGTTGTGTCTCAGCAATAATAAGGGGCCTAGGAGACCTGAAGAAATGCCTTGCCACCTTATCGTCTCCCATCTTCCCTCCTTTCAGCTTGTTCTGTCTTTCACAGCCATGGTATAAAGGCTCCTGTGCAGAGTTATCCATTGGTAAATGTAATAAACTGGCTGGGGGAGTGAAGAGAAAGGGGAAACTGTGCACTGTGGTCTCAGTTATGAGGCTTCAATATTTTGTTTGCCTTAGGACCTAAAACAGCTTGTGATCTGAGAGCTGAGCTGGAGTTACATGCTTTGGGGGGGACACAGATCAATAAGTGCGTGTTGGTAACAAAGGAATATCTGACCCTTGGCTGTCACTTCCATCTGGCAGCTGGAGGCCAGGGAGGGATTTCTTGCAGTGGGGGAAGGGACCGGTTCATTCTGTATAACTACAGCATGACTCTCACTGCTGGCAGGGGCCAGCGACCAAAAATGGCTGATGCTGATTTGAACCACTGAACTGATATTTCACAGCCAGTCTAAGTCAGATTGTCTTGTTTCCCTTATTGCTTTTGTATGTTGATCATGAGCACTGCACTTGCTCTGATGTAAACACCAGTGGCTTTGAAGAACTCAAAAGTAGAGGAGGAAATGCGTGCATGCACACGTAAGCATGCACACACACAGAAGGAAATTAGGAGGAGTCAGCAAAGCAAGGAAGAGTCAGCAACTGAAAGTGATAGAAGTGTAGGAAGTCTTGAGGAAGTCTTATTAGTGGTCCTCCTTTCATACAAATACATGTTTTAGTGATGAACCCAGTGAAAGGTTTAGTAATCTTACAGCAAAGCAGAAAAGGAGGAGATTCTAGACAGCACATTTTTTCTTGACCAAGCAGGCAATGCTTGGATGAAGCAGACCTTTATGGTTTTGAAAATAAAGTAGTGCTTAAAGCTGTATCTGGTTTAGTACTTTTCATTGCTGCATTAAAAAAGCTAGCTTCTGCCCTGAAGAGTTTACAATTAAGTAGAAAAGGCAGCGGAATAAGGAAGCATTTGAAACAATGAGTATTTATTATCATTTTTCAAATGGATGGAATAGGATCAATAATTTGTGAGACTGTCTACAATAGGGAATTTTGGGGGGAGTGAGTGTTGTTTAAAGGGGTTACTTCCATCAAGGTCAAAGAGTATGTAGTTCCAGGGCACTGTATTTGTCCCTAGACTGCCAGGGATACATGTTGTATCTAGTCTTTGTTGATTAGCTCAAGCGGAGTAACCCCCAGGGATCTGTTCTCCTCTTGTCCTCTGGATGTTATTGATCCTGCTGTACTGCTACTTGTACATGTTCTTTCAAGGTATTGTTAGACTGGCTGAATACCATATTTCTAGCTTCATAGTAATGTTTTGGCACTTGCAACATTTTATTAGCTAGCCAACTTTGAAAGAGTGGGAATGAAATAATGTTTCTGGAAAGGTATACTAGGAGTTAGGACACTGTATTAAGCTATTCTGAGTATGTGGCCCTAAAGGAAAAGATTAATGTTTGTGCTGGAATAAGAAGAGCTTGAACTCCAGGTATGGAGGGAGGGAAAGGACTGTCTTGCACTGTACGTAGACCACATACAGACATCTTACAATGCTTTATTTGCTAGTCTGAGTCACCACAGCTATATGAGGGGCTAACAGGGATGGACTGTATGGAAGATTCACCTCCACGTACCATCTCAGTGTGGAAGTGATCAGCCATTCCTTCTTGGTTCATATCAGTACTACTTATGTCACACCTGATGTTTTTGCCTTTGTGGACTGTTACAAAGGTGATTGCTAGGGTTCTGTAAGAGAAGATAATCTTGGAGTGGTCTGCGCAGAGCAGCTTTAGTGAATAGATTAAATTAATCATTGCAAGATTTACCCAGAATGCATTAAAACATGTTAGTTTTGTGACAAAAGACCAATGCTGCTTGGTGAGATTGTTATCTGTGCAGTGAGCAGGAGGAAATTGAAGAGCTCTGAAAGTTTTGGTCAGAGCTTGTTGCCATTGTGTTGCAGAAATGCAATTGCCATAGCTAAGGTGTAATTAGCTTTCAGGTTAATATTATAGTGCTTTTGAATTACCTTCCCTGAAATATGCAGCTGTTCTACCTTTTTTCTGTTGTTTTGTTTCCACAAATTAGGCACTGCACATATTAAAAAATGCTCTTACATACACTCTCACACTGTTTTTTCTTTCTTTTTTTTTTTTTTTAACCAAGCAAACACTGTAACATAGACATAAAATTAAATGCAGGACAAATGTTGTAGTTATTATATGCATAAGCAATAAGTATAATTTTGAACATGACAGTACTATCTGTTGTACTCCAAATCAGAGAAACTGCATCTTTTCTACACTGACAGAAGCAATAGTAAAAGTTAAAACATCATTTCTCAGGTTCTATAAACCAAACTGACTGATGTGCTGTCCGCTGAAATACACATTGACTCAAAATTGATGCTGCTGTTATTTTTTATATGTCTAAACTTTTAGCAATTTGTTTTCCTCAAAGACAGAAAAAAGTGGTGGGAGGAAGAGATTCCTGGCATCTGCCCATAATGAAGGATTCTTTTTTTCTGTATTTCAAGTCTTTCTTGATCAAACCCATGCCATTCTCTGAACTGCTTCTTGAGAAGGAAAAATAGTTTTTAGACCTGAAGACAAGAATTAAACAGCTTGCCCTAGAGGGCTCTAAAACTAATAGCAAGGGTGAACACTCTTGTAGTTATTCATTCTGGTGTTTCAGATTTGGAAAACGTAAAGTAAAATAATCGTTCTAAATGGTTGCACAGTAAAAGACTTTCTTGTCATGAGAAGGATAGATCTTGATCCTAAAGGAGAGGAAGACCTGGAATGTTTTAAAACTGTCTTGCAATATACTTAGTTTACTCTGTTCTGGGTTGTTTCTTCTGTATTTTATCTGTTGAAGAGGAAACATAATATTTCTCATCAGGTGAAATAAATTAACCTTCCTTCTCTCTCCCATTTTTATACTGAAGATAAAGCCATGGCTTCCTGGTTACTTTAATCCAAGATACACCAAGATTGCAGCTGAAGAGGGCCTTCCTGCTTTCCCCCTTTCCTCAGTTTTTCCCCTGTTCAATAAAAAGTCATTATTTGTCTGTTTAGCATCCTATGATGCCTAAAGGGGTCAGTTAAGTGCTGTTGCTTGCATAAGGGAGATGATGAGTGGATTGGAGGGGGAAGGGCAGGGGGATGCATTGCTAGCTTTCATTGGTCTAAATTTTTCTAACAGTATTAAGAGGCAGGTCTGTGCTAATCTAGTTTGTTTTGGCTGAAGTGGTTTTGGTACCAGTTATAGTGAACAGTTGGGAGCTGCTCTGAAGGTGCAGTAACATCTGCAGCTGAGTTGGTGATGAACATCTGGGGATAAACTTTTCCACCAAAACAGCTATTTGCGAGGTGGGTGTTTGTTGACACCCTTAATTTCTTCTCTGTGCAGAGGTGAACTAAGAATCAAGTAAAATAGATGGCTTCATGCAAAACCCATAGATATCCATTTGGTGCTGAAAGGTCTACATGTTGATTTCTTATTATCTCTTATTATTTCTTACCTGTTCCTATTGGGCAGGTGCAGCATTTTAGTTTACTGGAATAAAGAGCACACGGGAGTTTTGCTATGACGTCTCATGAAAATATGCTTGAACATACTGTCAGTTAAAGGACTGGCAGAGATCATACTTCATAGTTACAAGAATTTTTTGAGAATATATTGCTCTTTATTTTCTTTTTTCCTATTAGTTGAATGACTGATTTCTTCAGGAATTAATAGCCTCATCTTCCTTCTCTTCCCATGTCTTGATCAAGGCCACTGAGGATCTGCACTAACATAAAGCTGAGAAGAGCTGATGGCAGAAGTTGTGTGGTATTGCAAATCCAGTGTCCTTAATTGTTAATTGGGCATTGATTAAGAACCCATGGCACTGTTTTAACAAGAAAGATGAATTAAAATTATAACAAAGTGTGAGCTCTCACTTCTTTTCTCCAGTCCTGCCACCCAAGGTTTTGGAGGAAACGTGGATATGAATGAGTGCGAAGTCTCTCCACAGCACTCACACCATTCAACCAGAAGCTAAGTGACAGTACTGTTTGCCTCCGCTGTGGCAGTTGTTGGACAGCTGTCTGGGTATCCCCATCAGCCCTGTGACACTTTCATGCATAGCAAACCTATTCAATTTTTAAAGATTGGGAGCAGTGTCCTTAAACAGCAATAAATGAAGCATCTTCCTTTATGTGGCACGGCTTGCGGGTGTATAGCATGTACTACTTAAACTTTGAATTCTTGATCCTGTTAAAAGGCAAAGCAGTAGTCAATCTGTTATGAAAATTCTTATTATGAAAACTGTCATTGCAAGAGTTCAGTACACACAATGTAAAACACACTTAAGGCAGGTAAAAAAATTGACAGAAATATTTTTCTTAGGTCTTCATCATCCTTTTTGTTGTCATTGTTTTGGTTTTGATTTTGTTTTTCAGAAAATACTGTAAAATGTCAACAGCACAGAGCTTGGAAATTAAAACTTGGACAAATGATTATCTAGTACGGCAGAAACTGATGTATTAAAAATTATGGAAGGAAGTATCTTTTAGTAAAGCAGAATCTTTTGTGCAGATCATAGCAGCTGAAGTTGGTTATTTAGCCTTTCAGAGAGCTGGTTTATATTGTATGATGGGAGATAAGAATTTATTGAAATGATAAGAATGTTATTGAAATATGATAGAAATCAGCCACATGTTCTGAAATTAGCAATGCTATTTCAACTAGCCGCTTTGTTTTTCTTAGGGTTCAGTGCCTTCCGCAGTATAGTGCAGACTAGAGAACCTTCAAAATGAAAACATCCTAGATTTCATATTTGTATCATGACCAAGGGAAAAAAATATTTCAGTACAAGTATATAATTAGCAAGATTCTCCATGGATGTAAATTATTGCAGCTCCACTGATTTCAGTAGATCATGGTATATAATGTACAACTTGGGGATCTTGTTCTGAATAATATTCCTTACAATATTTTATGCCATGATTATTTATGTCAATCTTTCTTGCAGTCATGATATACTAAACAACTTGCAAATATCTACATCAAGAAAAGCCAAATTTTAACCACAAAAATGTTACTTGGGCAGGTTGTGAGAGGAGAAATGGCCAATCTAAGTATTTTATTTGAGCTTCATGCTTTATTTGTGCTGTGAAAACGACAAAAGTCTTAGCTGGGTTCATATATTGGCTTTAAAACTGAGAAACCTCGTTTGAGAAATTGATGTGATCTCAGATTCCTGCTGTGTTCACTCACACCTGTAAGAGGATATTGAGTGTCAATGTGCTTGGATAGATTAGTGTTGGTTTTGGCAGATGATACAGACTAGTAAAAATCTAGTATTGTTTCTTACAGATCAGTAAGAAACAAGAAACTGGGTTAGTAGGTTTTTCAATACGATGTCCTTTGGCTTTTGTTGTATAAAAATGTTATGACAAAGTGCTGTAGTTACTCTCAAATAAACTATGTTCTGTAATGTCATTCTCACCTACCCCACCTCTCAAATTCTGAAGTAAAAAGTAAAGAATGAAATAACTGAAATATGTAAACTGAGCTGCATTTGTGATCTTGTAAATGCTACAAACAGCTCAGATTCTTCTCAGTATATCTGTTTGAATATTGGTGCCTCCTAGTAGATCTGATGAAGTGCAACTTCAGAAGAGGCTTTGGGTCCATTTTAAGTACTGCTGAAAAGACCATGAGATCGGAATACAGGAAGCTTAAGGGCATGTCAGAAAGAGAAAGTAAAAATCTTATATTGCATAAGGACTAAGGAGGCAAAAAAAAAATCAGTTGAATTTTATGTGTGGTTATAGGCTTTGCTCCACTAATCCTTGCACATGAATGCATGCATTCACAGCTGTTTTTTAATGTACATAAGCAATGCACATACTTTTTCTGTTCTACATTGTGCTACTTTCCTCTTCCTTTCAGCAGTAGTGAAAACTGTTCTTGCAGATGCCGGTAATACCTGTGTACAAAGACTGTAGTAAGGAAGCTGGTGCTTTCGGTAATAAATACATGCTTATCTGGTAGTGTGTGTGTTTTCTAATGTACTTACAGTCAGAGTTCAAAAAGAGCAAGTTATTTTTGGAGTTTTCAGTGTTGCTTCATGGTTAATTTCTTCTCTAACAGCAAGAATTCAGCTGTAGTTCTTGCTCCACATGTAGCGAAGTGAGAGGAATAGTAAAATAAGCTCTGTTAAGAAGTGGTGTCATTGAGGATGATCTGCTATGTAAAATACTCTGCAGCCTATTTTGCTGTGATCAGAAGATAAGTGAATTCAGTATGCACATGCCTCCATCAAAAAGCTGAAACTTTGATTGCTGGTTTCCAGTTTATTGTAGGTTTTTATGTCAGCTGAGTTTAATGTTGTGCATCGTATCCCTTCCATAAATGTTTTATGCAAATTGCTGAAAGCACATTGTCAGATTTGCTAGAAAGGTAGCAATTTCAAGAGTAAAATTTGTGAAGGAACTTCCTGTACATTAAAATAGCCAGTAACTTGGTATTTTGTTCTTTTCTGATTTTTCAGGTGACTTATGCATAATATTCACACTCAGCCATGTAGACAAGAAGATTAATTCCTTCAGAGGCTTTCTTGTATAATATGCTTGTTCTGTAATCATTAGAGTTTTTCAAAACAGTCCAAGAGATGTGTTAGCACTGTCCCTATTTTACAGGTAATAAACTGAAGCAAAGGAAAGTGAATGACAGTTTATGCTAATGCTGGTTGCCTAAATTGAGACACCTAGGACCTAAGTTACCTTTTTTCAAGCACCATGTGGTACATACACTACATGACCAGGGAACAGCTTCCATTGCAGCTAGCCAGTATTCAGAAACCTAATGATCTCCAGTCAGAAGCTCTGAAATTGTGGAGCAAGTTTAATTTGAAAGATTTTCCAACTATGAGAAAGTAAAGCAGAGATGGAGATGAAATCCCATTTCACTATGCAATATTCAGGTGTCCTAACATGAGACTACCTTCTTTTTGCTTGCCTGTCCTGGTTCCGGCAAGGATGGGGTTAATTTCCCCAAGGAGCCGGCAGGGGAGGCAAGTATTCCATACCACGTGCCCCAAGTCCAGCTATAAGAGGAGCTAGCCGGGGAGAGGGAGTCAGTTGCCACTCGGGGTCGGGCTGCGGTGGTGCGCGTCTGGTCGGTGCGCGTCTGGTCGGTGCGCGTCTGGTCGGTGCGCGTCTGGTCGGTGCGCGTCTGGTCGGTGCGCGTCTGGTCGGTGCGCGTCTGGTCGGTGCGCGTCTGGTCGGTGCGCGTCTGGTCGGTGCGCTGCGCGGCGGTACTGTAATCGCGTTCTTATATTCCTTCATCGCTGTTATTGTTTTTCTTTCTTCTTCCCTTTGTCTGTTCTGTTAAATTACACCATTTCAACCCACGAGTTTTGCCCTTTTCTGCCGATTTTTCCCACGGCTGTGGGAGTCGAGCGAGCGGCTGCGTGGGTCTTTGTTGCTGGCTGAGGCCAAACCACGACATTGCCTTTCTCTGCCTACTGCCTGCCATTCTGTTTCCAGTGTGCCTGTGAACTTCAGCAATTACATGGGAGCCTTTTTATCCAAACAAACCAAGCCCAGCATGTATCTGTCCTGAGCAATAGGAGGGAGCGTGGAAAAGAATAATATGGAATTACATAATCTAGGGCCATATGATCCTACATAATGTATGGGATGTTTCCACAAATGCTAGTTCTGCTGGCACTTTGCATAGCACCTCCCAAGTTCTTTCCTTTCCCTTCCCCCTGCAAAGTCTTATCCTGCCAAATGTGTTTTAGTTCTCTTCTCTATTTATCTGCTGTTCTCCTCCATCTTGACAGACTACTGGCATGAATGTTTAAAGTCTGGCAAAGACATTATCAACTGAAAGCAGAGTTGCTGTGCTAGGCTTTACCTTGGTGGGGCTGCAAGGCCGGCAGGATTACTGTAGCATAGCTATAGCTTACTGAGCTGCTGCCATGCAATACCCAAGCAAGTTTTTGTGAGAGAGGCTTTGTTAGGCTTCATGTGTAATGATTTGTTGACTTAAAGTATAAAGCAAGTAATCAGGCTGAGTACCGTTTCTAAATGGAATCAGAGTAACCTTGTGTAACCTCTTACTACTTTTTGTGATGAAACCTCTGTAATAGACAGGCTGCTCTGTGAGATCATACCTCATCCTAGCGGCTGGCCCTGGAACAAGAACATTTGACTGCTTAAACAAAGGTGCTCTTAGCTTAGAGTGGGGAAGACAAGTTTCATTTTTGTTTCAAGATGCCAAGTCTGTGTGGTTATATGTTGTTGTACGTAGTCTCATAGAAAAATATGCTACCATGTTGACTGCATGCGTGTATAAAATAAGACAGTTTAGTTTAAGGTTTGACTATACTTATATCCTTCTACCTTCTTCAGTGCATAAGAATAACCAGGCATCCTATAATTTTATTATTTAACAGCAAGTTCTCTACCCATTCAGAGGTTTTACTGTAGGTTGTGACTGTAGAAAAAAATAGTATATCCATGCCACTGTATAGCATTGGTGGCAGAGCTGTATTGAAACCTTACTCAGTAACGCAGAGAAGAGAATTTTTCTATACAAATGTCCTCTGACAATTATTGCTGATAGATGTAACAATAGAAAATAATGATCTTTTAATGGAAGTTAATATTTCAAATGTATTGAGTATATTGTGGCACTAGTGACTTTCTGCAGTTGTCCACAGGGCATCCCAAAGGCATATTTAAGGTGCATTGCGCAAGAACTATTTAGTGTTTATTTTAAAACACTTATGAAAGGTAGAGCACAATAGAAGAGAACCTTATCCATGACCTGTGGTTTCATTTGCAGTGTATTCAACAGTCTGTAGTTGGTGTTTTCCTTTTCTGGAACAAATTGCCTGAACTTGTGCACTTGCAAACTGTGCAAGTTCAGTTGAGCATCTGTAGTCCTCATGTTTTAATTTGTGGACATTTCTGCTTGTGTGTATAAGCTGGGAGATGCAAACTAAAACGCGGAGATTCACATGCCCCGTTTTGAAGATGTACATGCAGTTTTGATAGTATGAACACCTGTACCTTTTAAAGGTAACAGAGAGAAGAGGGATGATTTGAAGTTGTTGGAATATGTTATTGGAAGGGTAGAAATGTTGAAGGCTGTTAATAGCTTTACTTTCCTTCCCCCTGTGTGAATTATGTATGTTGTAATAAAAGACCAAGTGTATGCTGGGATGAATGAGTAATTGAATGAACTGTCATATCTCTCCCACTCACCAGCTTGTGGAATCCACAGTTAGGGACCGTTAGCAGTGATCTCAGCTGCAGGGCAGTCGATGTGAAGATCACAGCTCATCTAGCACACTCATGGTTAAAAACGTTTGCTTATTGCTTCAAAGGCATCACTGTGAACTCTCACACTGGGACTCCAGTAGACCTCATAAAAAGTTACTGTTCATGAATGTGCAAACACAAAAGGGAAAAGGCTCAGTAAATAAAATGGCACTTCAGTCTTGCAAGTAATTCTCGAGATAGTCAGTGTTTGGTTTATGTAGTTGATATTTTCAGGTGTATTCTTCATTGAATGAAGTGAAACTTCATTCTTAGGTCACACCAAAAAACCTTAAGCTCTTCAGTTCAAGAGTTAAAATAGTTTGATGCAGCAAGGAAGCAAAGTTTTGAGGTTTAGAATGATAGTCTAGATGGAGTAAGTAATTTCTTCTAAAAGTAACCTTCCCTGGGTGTGATGTATTTTAAAGTGTGTTTGGTAATGAATGCTATAGTTAAATTTAGACTTGCACAGTAAGCCTGTTTTATACACTCATTTCTTTTCAGCAGATTTTTTTCTCATCTTAGAAGATGATTTGGTATAATTTTAGATTTTGAGAAAAGACTTCAAAATCTTTCTTTTCCTCTCTTCTGTCCAAGCTTCTTATCTACATTCAGACCATATAATAGTTTCTGAGTGTTTTTAATAGTCATCAGGATCACAAGCCAAACCACATTACTGATCTCTTTGGACATTTTGTTCCCCAAAACTTCACCCCCTTTCACTCTTGTGGCCTCTCTCCTTGTCCCTGCTTTTGTTGCTCATTCCCCCGGGAGGCCTCTCTGGCTTGGACACATTTCTTCTAAACTGGGAACTTTTTTCACCCTTCTGCAAAAGAAAAACTGTAGAGAGCTTAGAAATTCCTTAGCTATGTAAAAATGCAAGCCAAGGTCTAGAATGCCTTCAATGATGTAATTGATGTCATTTGATTCTCTGAAGTTTTCTGACAAGGACAGGAAAATGGGGACTTGGTATGCCAATAATAAAATGGTTTAGGAAATCTCTGCTTCCCCATATGCTTCTTTTTCTTCCTTACTTTTAGAGGCACATCCAATACTAAAGAGCAAAAAGAAACTTATTCATTATGATTCAACTTGAAAAATTAATTCGTATTTTAAATTCATAATCCCTGAAAGTAGAAATTGCACTCATTTAGTGTTCATGGAATCACCATTAATAAGAAGAAAATGTGTAGCTTTTGTATATCTCTAATGAGCATATTGTTGATATGTTTAGGGTAATGTTTTCAACGTACACGTGTATATACGTTGAAAAAAAGAAGAAATTTATCCATTCAAATTAACAATATTTCATGAACAGAAGCTTGATTAATTTAATACTAATAATTTCTAATTTCCTGCTTTTCTGAGAATCACTTTTAAACAAGATATTGATTCTATTTACAAAAAAAGAGCCAGTTTATTAATATAAAGTTGGAGTTGTGCCCAGATGGAAATATGTACTCCCTTTCAGCTATCTGCCATATATTGGAGGTAAATCCTGAGGTTCACCCGCTATCCACAAATAGTGCATGACTTTACTGTAAAGGACTTTTGGGACTACTTTTTAATTTTTTTATATCCTTGGTAGATTTCCTGTAGAGCTTACATGACTGATATCTGCTGAGGGTCTGGTCCAGTGCAAGTTAAAATGTCTAGGTTCTCAGTAGGAGGTCCAAGGCTCTAATCCTGACCCGTGGAAATCAGCCTATGTTTTTTCACTGGTCTCAGTCTGTGTAGAGTTATACCCTTTCTGAAGACAATTTTTTTGATACCATTCATGCAGTATATATTATTTATTTACAAATATACTTGTTGAGTGACTAATTTCTTAGTCACTTTATTTTGCATTTACTTAGCTGTGGAGCTGGTAATGTGAGTTTACCTCGTGTAGATGAATGGTTAGTCTGTGTGATGTTGTTTGTTTTTCAGAGGAAGCTTAGTATCTCACAAAAAGACACTGAACACAGGTGTAGAGTGGTGTGCACATATAGAATAAATATATGTCTCCATTCCCCTCTTTTATCTGAGCTTTTAAAAAAAAGGTAATGTTTTTGTTGTCTCTCTTTTGACTTGATCAGTTGAGCCCAGTTTTAAAGTGTAGTGTGGTAACCAGGACAGGATGGAAGGGGAAACTGATGGTGGGGTGAGATGCTTCATTGATACAATTTGGTTTAGGGGATTTCAGTAAAAAGTGCCTATATATTAGGACAAGAGGTAACGGGCACAAACTTGAACATAGGACGTTCCATCTGAACGTAAGGAGGAACTTCCTTACTTTAAGGGTGGCAGAGCACTGGCACAGGATGCCCAGAGAGGTGGTGGAGTCTCCCACTCTGGAGACATTCCAAACCCTCCTGGACGCCGTCCTGTGCAACCTGCTGTAGGTGACCCTGCCCTGGCAGGGGTGTTGGACTGGATGATCTCCAGAGGTCCCTTCCAACCCTGACCATTCTGTGATTCTGTGATATCTTTGCAGATTAAGACCAAAAGCAGTTCATATGTTATACCATGTGTTTTGCTGGAGCAGAGAATTGAACCTGGATTTTGTACAGCTAAACCTACCACCTTAACCTACTTGCTTGTTTTCTCTCTATAAACTGGCTGATTCATCTGAATTAATTTGAACTTCATTTGAAGTACAAACTGATTCATTTGAATGATTTGAATGTACTGATTCATTTAGAAATGCACATCTGACCACGAGAAAAGTAAATAGTAGATTGCATCAAACATATTGCAAAGAAGGGAAAGGAAATTCTGTATGTGATGTGTCTGAGTTCAGCTGTATTGGCTGGAGTTTAATTTGTGGAAAAAATAACTTTCTCGTAAATATGATTAAACAATGCAGTAGAGCATCTGATATTTTTCTGGTAAATGACTGGTCATGTACAAAAACTTCTGGGTCTTCCTCTTCACAAATCATTTAAATTACATCATTCCTTGGGGTTTGAAAATTATTTCCAGTATTTTTAAAAGGTGCTGTTGACTAGAGATGAGTAGGCAACTCTTCTCTTGAGATAAAATAGACTCTTTGGCTTGCAGTCCCTAATTCATTTGTCTTGCTATCAGTCACAGTGGAAGTATCATTACATTTTTTGAATCAAATGCTGTTCATAACAATGAACTCAAATCAATCATGCAATAACAGCTAACTGCTCATTTGCTTGTTAATGATATTGTGCACTCTGAGAACACTCAATTCTCAGTATCCTTGCATTTCTGGGATTATTTTAACAATTGTTGTTTATGGACTTCGAAATACTATGTAAATAATGAGTGCGTTATTCCGTCCCTCATGTTTAGGCTAGTTCCTGCTTTCCTTCAAATCACGAAAAGCTGTCTTATCTAATACCTTTGTCTATGCGGGTTGACAACAAATCCATAGATGCATTAAGTAATTCCAAGTCTCGATTTTGAGAGAAACATTTTATTTCTCCAAAGTACATTTATAAATGAATGCACTCAGGCATCCTCTTTTCTTGTAGTAAAGCCCCATTTTCAACTTCTTCATTTTTTGTGCTTACGCTGTTAGTTTCTAAGTCAATATTCATGAGGTTGTTTCACAGTTCTCTTGGAGTTGTAATGATTTGTATCAGCTGCTAACCTGTGCTTCTTCCTGCTTGTCTTTTGTCTTGTTGTCTCTCGATCCCCAGCCTCAAACCCCATTTTTAAATGTCATACAAACTTACTGTGGCTCTTTCTGCTTCGTATTGATCCTAAAGACCTCCCTCTAATGTGATGATTGTAATAAATGAGACTGTGCAAAGGCTAGGTAGAGTCTGATGAGCAAAACTGGCATATCTCCCATCTCTGGGCTTGATCCTATTTCCATTCAAGTTGGTGAAAAATCTCTCATTGATTTTAGTACAGGAAAGTCAATATTAATTTTTCCATATATCTGTATTTATAACTCTGCATTTCTGATGGTGAATTTTCCTCCTCCTGGCACAGGAGCTATGTCTTTGTCTGTGTTACCACAGCATCTTGGCAACTGAGCCAAATCTGGGTTTGGGATCTCATGTCTATTGTAATACCAACATCCAAGAATGGGAAAGAAAATGAGAAGGGGAAAGGATTCGGGTGTTACTGATCACCTTGCTGCCACGCTGGAACTGGTGAATTTGCCCACTCTGTGTTCAGTTTTATGAATTCTTAAGTGAGAGAAGTTTTCCTTTTTGCTTGGCTGTATTTTATATATATATATATGAGCACTGTGTCTGATCTCTGTGTCTGTACATATTACAATGACCCTTTTGTCAGTGACAGTGCAGTATCATAATGCTCCTACTGTTTTGGTTTTGTTTTAATTACATGACTTTGTGTTATTTACTAATCAGTCTGGGAAAGTTCCTTGAATTTACCTTACACTGTTGCATGACATGTAACATCCTGCTTTGTAGCTAAGCAATGGATATATAATACCACATGAAGTAAAGGAAGACATAATTCTCCTAAAAACATAATAGAATTCCACAGAAAATGAGCTTCTGAATTCTAGGGGCCTGTCTTGCAACAATCTCTCAAATCAAAACTTCCTTCTGTAAAACTTGATGAACTGAGTCTGTGGACTAAATCTACACATAGTTAATTTAGATTGGTATGGGCTAGCATTGCAATGCCTGCGTCTTAAGGTTTACATGATCCACAGCAAGTTAGGTGCCAAGGTGTCTAAACACGTTAAAGCAGAGGATCCATAATCAAGCAGGAAACTCGAGAAAAATGTAAGGAGGCCAATGAAGAGATACTACCTACTTCTATCCAGTATCGTAGCTTTTTTTCCAGAATATGGAATGTGGGAGGCGTAGCTGTAATGCCCTGATCTACGTAATGGATTTGAATCTTCCTCCTGCAACATCTAAAAGTATATCCCAAATGATGAACAGTTTGCTTAGAAGTGGAGGGTTTTCTCAGTGCCTACCATTGAAACTATTCTACTTTGCATAGAACAGTTAAATAAATGTTCGGTAAACCAGTGAGAAAGAGCAAGCATATTGCTGTGATTTACTGGTCAGGGCACTTGTCTGGGAGGATGGGAATGAGGTTCCTGTTCTGCTTCAGAAGTGTCGCTTTGTGGATCAGCACAACATCTGGAAAACAAACTGCTGTGCATATTGTACACAGGGAGTCCTGAATAGATTGCAGTGACTAAGTACAAATGGGTTTGAGCAAAAGCAAGGTGCAGAATTGAGCAGCAGCAGATGCAATCTAATCTTTATTTCTTGGCTAGTGCTGCTGCTCAGCGGTCTCCTTGATGACTCAGTTACATGGTGAAATCGGCTTTCTGAATCCAAAGAAAAAAAAAGTGGCTTTTATGACAAGGGAAGGTTCTTTCTTGGTAATCTGTTCACAAAGTAGAACATTAACCCGCTGCAAATCATACTCCCATAATATAAATGTCATCTTCCTTAATGTTCAAAGCACAGGTTTTACACAGTGAAAATTGGGAGGTCTTGCAGAATAGAAATGAGAACATTTTAGAGCATTAATTGACTTACAGGGTGAGAACCTCACCCCAAGCATATGGGTTTGGCTTTTTGTTCTTGGTTGGTTATAATTCTTTTTATGTCAGTTGAAGATGACCTATTTTTCTAGTGGTAAGATTTGAATCTCTAAAAAATGTACCATTCTTGTCAAATGAACACGACCTTCCTCCTGTTTCAAAAAGATGATAGTTATTTTCATGCGTATAATCTGTGGTCAGCTGCTTTCATTAAAAAACCCAAACTGTGATTTAGTGGTTTTGTAGATCACATGCAAGTAATACGCAGGCAAAAATAATCCAAGACTCCGCAAATCCAGTATCTCAGCCTACCTCTGTTTTGTAAGGTGATATGAAGGCTTATTTTCAAGAAAGAATGTTTTTAAACATACAGTGGTTACACATGTTAATATGACTGTCTGAAAGTGAAGTTACTGAGCATATGCTCAAAATGCTACCTCAGTGGGCATACTGGAGTCAGCCAGTGCTCACAAAAGCAGGTACTTTTGTACTTTAAAAGGGATTATTAGCACAATTCTAAGTGAACAAAGACTTTGCCTAAGCACTCAGAGAAAGCTTGCCAATGAAGACACAAAAGACAGGTTTTCAAAAGCGGCTATGTAAATTTGGTACCTGATTTCCATGGATGCAAATTCTGAAAAAATTGCATGAGAGGATGCCCTGTTTTCTTTGACTTGGAAGGAGCCCTGTTGCTGCCACGGTGTGTAGTGCACTTATTCCCAACTGCATCCTGGGCTGCATCAAAAGAAGCGTGGCCAACAGGTCGAGGGAGGTGATTTTGCCCCTCTACTCCACTCTCCTGAGACCCCACCTGCAATACTGTGTCCAGCTCTGGGGCTTCTCTTGGAGTAAGCGCAGAGGAGGGCCATGAAGATGATCCAAAGGCTGGAGCACCTCTCCTATGAAGACAGGCTGAGAGAGTTGGGGCTGTTCAGCCTAGAGAAGAGAAAGCTCTGGGGACACCTTATAGCACCTTCCAGTACCTAAAGGGGGCCTACAGAAAAGGCAGAGAGGGAGTATTTATCAGGGAGTGTAGTTATAGGATGAGGGGTAACAGTTTTAAACTGAAAGAGGGTAGATTTAGATTAGATATTAGGAAGAAATTCTTTACCCTGAGGGTGGAAGAACACTGGAACAGGTTGCCCAGAGAAGTTGTGGCTGCCCCATCCCTGGAGGTGTTCAAGGCCAGGTTGGACAGGGCTTTGAGTAACCTGGTCTAGCGGGAGGTGTCCCTGCCCATGGCAGGGGGGTTGGAACTCGATGATCTTTAAGCTCCCTTCCAACTCTAACCATTCTATGATTCCACAGGTCCACAGGTCATCTTAAAAACAAGTGGAACTGTGGCCTCAGGAAATCTGAGGGTTTTAATGGTGCAGAGATATACCATGTTAGTTTGCAAATTATAAAATAATTTAGGTTGGAAGGGTGTGCCAAACTTCAGTTTAACATAAAGTAAAAATAAAATTAAGTATTCAAAATTATTATGTATATTTATAAACTATTTGTCATCGTAGTAATTATATGAATGCTACTTAGAGTTGGTTTTAGAACAAATAGTACCTTTTCTGGAACTGGGGCCTATGTTCGTAGCAGCCTATCATTAATTAGTCTAAAAGACACCAATGGCTAATACTGAGGAATATAAAGATTTATAAAGAATATAAAGATTCTGTGAGCAACTCTGGGACATTAGACTGTCAGCTACTTACTGCATTTATACCACAAGTAGTGAACTACTGTCATCAGTAAGAGGAGCCATTAGAAAATCAGAATTTCTCTGTACTTGGTGTTATTGGTTGTTATCTTCTAAAGATAATAATATAAATTATATCTGAATTATAAATATGTTTCTCTCCAGTACATTTTATTTAATTTCTGCTATGATGGCAGTTTTGTGGGACTGCATTTCAACTTTGTTCTTATGCCTTTTTCCCTTGAGCCTTTGTCTTCATTGACACATTTTTCGGTTTTAAATATTTGCATTTTCTTTTGATCGAAATTCATCCTGGCTATGCTGAGTTTCTTTTGTCTATTGCACTTTCTGCTTACACACACAGAATTATACCTATCTCATCGTACCTAGCCATAGCAAAACATTTTGGTGCCTCTTCCACCAACTTCACTTTTGAATTGAATGCCTAACCCTTCGTCGGGTACTGTTGGGAACAGGTTTCTGCTGTGTCACTGACCCTGTGTTCAGTGTGTATTGTGCGCTCCCTGACAGGCTCCTCCTTGTTTTTGTGGTGGTTTTTCACTATGACTGCACAGAAGAGCTGCTGGCCTCACTGCCTCTATGTGTTTATTTGTTCCTGTATGTGATAAGAATATGTTTTTTTTTTTCATTTATGATGTAATTTGAGCCCATTTACAGTGGCGTGTCTTTGTGCTTGTGTTGGTCTTTTTCAATGCATTGGATATTGCAAATTTTTTGGTAAAATTTTGTTTCTTTTAACGTCTGTAGCTCCTGTTAGAGACACTTAAAGTGTACTTTTTAATAAAAGCCCCTCCTCTGTAACTTAGAGCATAAGTTTCATAGCTTGCCTGTACATTGGCCCCTGTACAGTGGACATTGGAATCCTTTCTGGTTTTAAATGGATTTGCGCAGCACATGAAAACTGAACGCAGTCTATTGCAGAATGGTTTTTGCACTCTTCTTTAGTAATTACATGTCATTACAGTGCTGTTTAAATGCAACCCGATTAAAACATTTTATTAGTACTTTACTACTTAATTAACAACTATTGCTGAAAACAGTCCCCATACTGAGACTTATTTCCACTTAAGCATCCATCCTGATGAAATTTAACTCCCCATTTGAAGGAATATATGACATTCTGTGGAATGTTTTCTCTCGGTTGTTTCTTGAAAGTGAGCCACTTATTTAGTGCTGAGTATCTGAAATTATTTAAAACAGGCTCTGCTTATCCTGTCTGCATAAAAATTGGAGAGACTATATAAATAAAATTCTCAACACTAATGCATTCTTGTCTGGGTGAAGAGTCTTCATCCAACAAGCCACTGAGTTGTAAAGCGTTCAGATTTTTCTGCTGCTTAATCGACAATGGTGTTAGTCTTGTGGTGCCACTACATGTGACATTTCATTTGGTCTCTTACTCTCCTGATTTGTTCAATATGTTGTAACCAGTGTAAAATGGTATAACCTGTAGATGTTAGCATTTCCCAGGTATATACACAGAGAAGACCAAAAAGGTGTCTGGGTATGGGAGTGCAAGAATGGCCAAATAATTTTATATTTGTAACAGGATATTTTATTTTATTTTAAAGACGGTATTTGATGGAGGAGTGCTGGGTATATGAAATAGTGCTCTAGAGAGTTCTGGAGTTCTGCAGAATTTCTGAGAATTAGTGCTGGGATGATGATGGAAGATCACTTAGAGCTTTCTGCATACAGGAAAGATGTGTCATGATTTTCTTCCATAAACTGCTAGCTTAATACTGCAAGCTGACAATCTTTTACATTCCTCTTTCTTTATGAATTTCAGATGGAGGAATTTAGCAGCATACATGGGGAATTAGCTTTCAAAACTGAAGTTCTGCAGGACTCGATTCTGTTCTCACACTTGTGTAAGCCAAGTGCGAGCCATGACAGAATCATTCACAGTGAGTGACACTGGTTTCTCATCAGTTTTTCTTCAGTCATATTTCTGTATTACCAGTCTGTAAGATCATGGTGGAGGCGAATGCGAAGTTTGAAGAGATAACCTCCTTCTTGCTGTTGCGTTCTTCTGTGGGAGGTTGCCGTCTTTCGAATGTCCTAGATTTTTGTCAACCATTTGAGCTCGTAGTCAGCTCAAATTTATCTTCTTTGTGCAGCCCTTGCTACAGTTGCTAACATCTGGCAGAAAGACAGGGCTGAAGGTTGGCTAAAAGTCTTTTCAGCCACTCCAGCAGGCTTGTTTCTTAATGCCATAGTTGATGGTTTTGTCTTAACTTTGGGCTTAGGCTTTATGATGGCTGTTAGACAGGAGAAAAATTATTTCATAGATCTCTGCAGGGAAACTAACTATGAGTGTTTCTACCCTAGTGATACATTAGATGTCTCTACAAACGAATTCTTATCTCTGTAGTTTCACAGCCCAGGCTTAATCCAGGGCAGGACAAACAGTAACATTACATGGACATTACTGGCTGTGAGTCAAGTTCCTGTAGAAGAGGGCTCAGGCTGTGGAGTTGAGTGGGGCAACGTGTGAAAAAAAACTACTCATTTGTGTAGGTGTTTGTAGAATTGAGCAAGGTGAGGTATGGCAGAGCTAGCTATTCTCAGCCTTTAACTGGAAGCTATATCTGTTCGTTAATGGGGGTAAGCTGTAAGTTCGCAGCTGGTCTATAATTACCCTGAACACTGTGAAGGTAATAACTAGAGTCTTTTTTTTCCCCATCTTTCCCCTCCTCCACAGGTGTCCAGTGTGGTTATTTACACCTGTGAAGAGTGAGTAAGAAAGTAGGTATAAAATGCTGCCATTCTGGTTTGGCAGTGTTTAACAATCTTGTAAGTGAGTGTTCAAATTTTCAGGTGGAAGATTGGGTCCTCTTTCTAATTATTATTTTTTTTTTCAATCCTCAATCTTTTTATCCTTATCTGCTATCCTGAATAGAATATCTAGGGTGATCATGCAAAGTGATGCTTCAGTAGGGAATTTCTTAAGAAGGATTAATTTAAAAATGATTTAGGAAATCTCATGATTTCATCAAACACTCTGCAAGAACACTGTGAAGCAAAGTAGCATGCACAGATACTCCTTTGGGAATATGACAGATCATTTGAACTGTATTTTCATTAGGAAAAAGTACTCCTTTTTATATCTGTGCAAGTATTTAGTATTATAGATTCTAATGCTCTCATGAAACCCTTCTGCACTCAGCCATGCCAGGTTTATCAGTGGGATTTTTGTCAGAGTAAGGATCATAGGACTGGACTGACAGGTGTTCATGAACCTCTTTCTCAGTTTGCTGATTGCTATTTTCTCCTAATATAAAATTTGAGAGCTTCTGCAAGTTGGAGGAGAATTGAGATGGTTGCCTGTACTAATGGAGAAAAAATTCCAGTAATTTTTTACTTTTTATGGAGTGTTTTCATTTTGTTCGTAAGAAAACCATTCTCTGGGTTGAGGGTTAAATGCATTCTTGACACTTGATTCCCTACCCTGCCTGCTGACTCACCATTTTGTTGGCACACAGCCATGGTACAGTTGTGGAGTGTGTTTACCAAGTGCTTGAATTGTAAATGGAGTGCTGTTGGATTTTCTCGTACTTGAAACGGTTGGGAAAAGTTTTAGCCTTTAAAATCAGCTATATCACAGCCTACTTCTTTAAAGCTCAGTTTAATCTTCCAATAGTGAAAGTGGCTTTATTTAAGAAACATCATTTAGAGAGGGACGGTGTCTTTGTGTCCTAACTAGTTACAGCCATGTGTGGAAGATGAATCCTGCCAGGTCTAACATGTTTTGGGATATTTCTTTCCAACTGGCATCACATTAGCATCCAGGGAAATAAGTCTATCTGTTTTATCCTGTTACATGTAAATACATGAAAAATATAATGTCCTGTTTTTCTGGTCTGATTAGCTAGGCACAGCATGGTGCTGGGGGTGGTATGGATATTATGATCACCTTGTCCATTGCTTTTTTCAGATGGGCCTGGTCACTGGCATAAGGAACTGCCAGGTTGCTTTATAGTTAATAACTTATATTGCTTTAGATGTCATTCCAGGGAGCAGCCCTGTGCAAAGGAGTGATGAAAGGTCATTATGGCAGGAAAACCCGCAGAGGGCTGGACCACTGATATTATTAAGGCTTGCTTTCAGAAATAAAGGGAGGATCAGGGTCGAGCAATTGTCGACTCCAAACCTGGCACTCCAACCAGTGGGCATGCTGCTGCCGATCAGCAAAGCCGTGCTCATCTGACCTTTACCCTTGAAACAGCAGGGAATCTCTTGGCAGCTCAGCTGGCAGGAGTTTTGAGTTGTTGCTCATTATGAGCCTAATGGGCAAAAAGTGGACTTGGAGGGAATTGTTTGCTGGAGTCTGAATCCCTGACAAACAATTCGCTGCAGCTGCATACAAAATAAACAAGTGAGAGGCTAAGATAATGCAGATCTTGAATAATTAGGCATGGAAAGAGTTTTATGTGAATGCCTTTATCCATTTAATGAACCTCTTGTAGAAAGTGAATACCCTAGAGCCTGGTAGGCAGCATATGCAATTGCTAACCAGAAGGCTGGAAGGACAGCAGTATGAAATTGCTGATCTTTTTTGAAGTAATAGAAATTTTAGCACTTATTTACAGACACATCAGAAACACATTTCTGGATGACTGTGAATAACTTACTTCTAGATTATAGTAATTAACTTAATCCTAACAAGTCAAGATTGCTGCTTAGTGTTTAAATCATTTTTCATTATAGAAACTGTAATGTTGGATGCAGCAGTTTAGCTAACATCTTAGGAGGCAGCGGCAGGCAGTTCAATAGCCCCTGTTTCAAACATGACTCTCAGTTGCAAAGAGCAGTTTCATATTTCTCTTTATAGTTGTTGACCAACATATATCTGTCTATGACCAATGTATAAAATAAGTTCCAGAGAAGTTACATAGTCATCCAGAATCCAAGTGGATAAATGTGACTGAAGGATAAATGTGAGGAAAGTTAAAACACAGCAGAGTATGTCTTTCTACTAACAAGAATCAGTGATAAAATTGAAAATGTTGAATTTTATGCAAAGTTTTTTAGACACTGCTGTTAAATTTTGAACTAGAAGATATGGAAACCTGCCTCCTGTGCTACTTATGTCTTTCTGATCAGTGCTACGTTATTTTTCGAAGATGACTACAAGATATTCTGTGTACTATTATAGTGAAGGAGTTTGCTGGGATGTGTGTCAACCACTGGGACTGATCTAGAAGCAACTGACATCAGTAGGAGGATCTCCATTGATGTTGGTGGGTTTTGACTTAGATCCACTGAATTTGTTATAGTGACACCAGTGCCAGGAAGTGATAAAGGACAGGTGATACAGTTTAGCTTAGTGTCATGGTTTAGGCCAAACTGGCCACAGGGCAAGTGACAGATGCTCCCCCCTACCTCTCTTCAAAGAGAGGCAGAGGAGGAAAAAAGAGACTTATGAGTTTAGAAGGAAGTAAACTACTTTAATGAAATATTAATAAAAATATAAAAAGAAAATAATGAAATATATACAAAACCATATCTAGCTCCCAGCATGACAATCACGTCACTGGCTGGCACTGGGGAAGTCCCAGACTGGACTCAGTGACGGACGGGAACTGGATTCCAGATCTAGATTCAGGATCAGGATCAAAGGCAGACGAACAGACAGTCCTGCTCGAACACTGGCCATTGAAGAAAGAGAGCTGAGCCTTTTATCCCTCAGCTTTTATACTGAGCATGAGGCAGATGGGATGGAATACCCTGTTGGTCAGTTTTGAGTCAGCTGTCCTGTCTGCTCCTCCCCGCAGGTGGGACCTGTCTACGCTTTTCTGCTTCTGACCCTCCAATGGGGCAAATAACGAAGTTTGCTGGCCTTGGGTGTTAGAGCAATGAGTATAAGAAGGAGCATCTCCTCATACCATGCCTTGGCATCAGCTATGAATACAGGTCTTGTGCAGAATGAACAGTCTCTGCACAATATGTTGTTAATGTCAGTAGTTAGAAGAGGCCCAGCTAAAAAGTAAAATCACTGAACAAAATTGGTCCTGTTTTACCTCAAACCAGGACAGTTAGGATTTTTAAAGTTACCCTCTGCATTACTGACTTCTACTCAATGTGGTTCATGTATTGTGGGGAAAGTGTTGTGGAGCCTTAAGTTACAGGTTTCCTTTGGGGTCATGACACTCCATTTGTGCTAGAAATGGGACATGAAGTCACATTGACGGTACTGTATCTGTCACATACAAACCTCAGGTGTTGAACCTCTCCTTCTGGAAGGGAGGATATTTGCTTATTACACGGAAATTTACTGAAGGACGTGTGAAATTGTAATTGCTAAGATTGTTCCTGACTCATTAAGTAACATTACAATTTTTGTGTTACTCATTAAGTAACATTACAATTTGATAAGGATGACATTCTATAAATTGTGTCATGATAAAAACTGTTGTAGTGATTAAGATAATTAAAATCTGCTACCCCCCACTCAACTGTCCAACAATTAGGGCTGCTTTCTAATAAGATACACCTGGAGATATGTGAGTGTTTAGATACTCCTCTATAACCAGTTTGTAGTAGAGACTTGGTTCTTAGACTAGTAAAGACTTTGTAAAAAAACCTCTTCCTTGTCGCTTGTGCATTTCTGGTCTTTGCTTCATGTTCTGTGTAAATTAATTTATTCCCTACTAAATGATAAACTGTTTCCTTTTCCCAAAATGAAAATTCCCTTCTTTCTCCTATAGTACTTTTGACAGTTTTAGGTGAAAATTATTGTGTCAAGCCAGATAGACTTAATAATTGGAATTCAACAGTTCTAAACGGCTCTATTTTTATTATACATCTGTAATAAGCAAATTTTGTAAACCCAAGGAAAGTGTATAAATTAAAGCTGTGGTGGCAGCAAAATTCAAATAATTGGAATTCTAGAGCAAATTGTTACTCTGGCTTTCTTAGTATTCTGAAACTCTCTCCATGCTATGCCTGTATATTGCTTTTGAGGATAAAAGTCAGACATCAGTCATGAACAGATGCATTACATTTTATTGAATTTTATAATCTGAGGGGATTTCACGAAAAATAAGGCACCAGGGAGAGGTGAATTCCTGAAGTTAATAGGCCCAGAATTTCTCCCTCTGACTTGTTCCTCCTCAACTAAACTGCCCCTGGTCTGACTTCTGAGACTTGATTTGCTGTGAAACCTGCCCAGTCTTTAAGATGATGTCCTTCTGGTTTTCTTAAGTGTTTTCATTTGCTGTTCATGTGTTTCAAAACCTCTCCCTGTTCTTTCCATATGCAATATTATTTGTCTGTTATTCAAAATGAGAAATGGCATGTCGTAGTTTACGAAGAGCTTTGACCAGTTTGAGTACTTTTTATATCTTAAGTGGGATTAATACCTGCCTGTTCTTTTCTACATGCGATTCATAGGCTAGTCTTTTGTCTGCTTAAATTTGTAGACCTTATTCATAGATACTTAATGGGTTCCTCTTCCATATAGTTTGTTGATTTATTAAAATTTACAGCAACAAGGACTAACATTTATCTTGTTTTAAAAAACCTCGACTTATAATACTTGGATGGATTTTTAAATTTTAAGTAATTTTTGCTTTCCTTTAAAAATGAGTTTTTTAAAATACAATTCAAATGTTGGCAATCAGTTATGTTAAGACCAAAACTTATCAATAACACTGTTAGAAGGAAAGGTGTCATACTCTGTTGATGATGAGCACATTGCTTACATTCTAGAGCAAGCTATGATAAGTTAATTCCTGAGAAGAGTCACTCTAATAAATAATTGGATTTGTTGATGGTGAAGCAAGGCTAAATTGCTCAATCCTCTGCTCTAAATAGCTGACCACAGTTATTAGGAACAGTGTCTGTCAGTTTAAAGCTAACCAATATAATGGCTAGAACATAATTCTTGTCCTTTGAATGAAGTGTAGGCAATTTTTTCAGACTGTGTTGTATAGGTGATTTGGGTAACACTGGCTCCCTGTAAGAATACCTTTCCTTTTCTGCCCCAGGCAGAAGGAATTTAGTTACTCTTCTTATCATGGGAGATAAATGATTGGAAACAGCATTCATGGATGCTACAGCCAAATGATCACCTCTTATACAAGAGACCCCATGGAAGGATTGCCACCTATAATCTTGTAGGAGGTCCACAAGGTGATCCAGCTTCAGACTGCACCAAGGGGGTTCTGGGCTGAATCTTGGCCTCCCTGGCAAATACCACTTCAAAATCAATTTCCCTCATGTGGGGCTTAAATACTGTATGCAGTATTTCTGGGCAGATATGCTTTAGGTGATGGGCACGTATCAAATAGCGGAAGTGATAATGGTGGAGAAGGTGTCCTAGAACTACATTTATAAGAGTTCTCAGTGGTTTTCTTGCATTTGATCATGAAATGATAAATGAGATGGATGATGATGAATGATTTCAGAGAGTTCTTACTGCAGTGTCTTTTAGTGCCCTGGTTTTTGCCATTTGGAAAAAAAATGTTATAATTTCTCTTTTAAAAAAAGCCTGCTGTATGCCTGCTTTCCTTTAAAAGGCAGGAATTCATGAATAGCCTTATCATATATAATACAAGGGTCTGTGGCTACTACTTCTCACACTCATTCTGATTACATCAAACTGAACATCACTGCATTGAGATGAAGTTTCAATGTTTTTATTCAAAGCAGCTTCTCACAATGTATAAATACTGCATATTAACACACATGAAAAATACAACTTCTAAGGCACCCAGAAATGTGTCCATACACTAGTTACAGGACCATCAACAAATAAATTGTGTACAATTTGATCTAGACAGTCAATATTTGATATATCAGAAGATACAAGTCCCTCAGTACTGTACCAGTTTCAGAAAATATTTACAACACTGTGATATAGGGGTGCCTGTACCCTTATAATATTATAATATGTACTCATCATTACAAATATTAGAAACTGTTTTAGTCTGTTCCATGGCGTTCTGACAAAATAACTTAAGGGCCTAATTTGCAAAGTTCTACAATTAATTATTTGTGCAAGTTCTGAAAATAAATTTACATTGACATAATTTTTGAATTTTTGGTTCTTTGCTTCATCTCAGAGGTTTGGTAATAAGCCTTACCAATAGACATGCCATCCTAGCTGAACGTCACTCCTTTCCCAATAGGTCAGTGGATACATCTTTTCCCCTTACACTTGACACGGATGAGAATGCAGCGTTTGTAGCAGAAAGAGACTATCTGATCTTCAGTACAAATGTCAAACTAGTTCACTGGCGAAGGAACTAATGCTTTGTTAGAATAATGCAATTCTTTGGTCCTTTGTTTTTATGGAAGGCATAATATTTTTATTCACTAAAAATTGAAATCCTGTCTGTGCGTAAGCAAGCTAGTGAATGACTTTCAGTGTAGTATTTAAAGTAGCAGTAAAGAGATTTAATATGGCTTAAAACATACGGTTAATTGGGCAGACACAGATAACACATCTAGGATACCGAGTACCCAAAGGTACTATGATTAAGATTGTCTATAAGTCTCTTATGTAAACTTCTTTAGTGTCTCCTAAAGAGTGCTGGCTTTAGCCAGATTTGACTTTTATAGACCCAGCCACACAAAGCCTGAGATTAAACTACTGTGGTTGGGAGCACAAATGCACAGTTTATATATAACAAAGCCCATGCTGACAAGTCTACCTATGTTGTTCAAAAGAAACAACCCGTATTACCCTTTTCACAAGAAAAACTTAAGGCCCGGTACTCTGATTTGCTAACTTTCTTACAGCAATTATTTGGGGAAGTCCTTAGTACTACATAAGCATTATGTAGCTTTAAAGATTTCTTGTACCTAATGGTAAGGCTTATTCACAAATGCAATACATTTATAAATTACATTTAAAACTGTAAATGCTGGCAAAATAATAATAATAATAATAAAAATAAAATAAAACAAACCCCAACCAAAATTGTCTGTTTATCCCTAACATTAAAAGAGCTTTTTATTCTAATGAAAACTATTGGCACAAAACCATTATATTATAGATTAAAAGAACAGTTAATAGTAGTGAAAAAGATTGCCTAAAACGCATACCCTAACCTACCACAGAAATATAAAAGTTTATATTCTGAAAATATATACTGTATTAAAGTTTGTAAGCTTATTCATTTAAACAGAAATGTACTGAAATAGTAAACTAAGCAACACTTATCTACAGCAAAAATATACATGCAGGACAACACAAAATAAATTGCTTACCTTTAATATCTACAAATGCAAAACTGTAGATTTTTAAAGATTGTACAAAACAATTTACACAAGAATAAAATAACATACTTAACAACAAATTGCATTTATAATCTTAAATACTGTGAATATTAGTAAAGGTACCCAGACGAATATGTACAGTACATCTAGATATCTGAATACCTAGTAAGGACAGAAACACAAGAGAAAATTGATTCTGATCTTTAAATAATGGAAAAAGAAGCCTTTGACATTGTTAATACTCTTTTTTGAAGGGAAAATAGATTCCATGAAAACTAGATTGTAACTGTATAGATATGAATAATTAAAAATGTTAACTATGGTTAGTGCTTGCTTTAATGGAAAAATAATTATAGAAAATGTATTTCAACCATTCCTTTGTCATAAAAAAAGCTAAGATACAGATATCTGAAAATTCAGATGAAATGATGCAGTTTAAAAGGTCTAACAACTTACGATTCTTCTCTGTTTGAAAATCTCATACGGAAAGCATACCTTCGCATTGCTGAGCAATTTTTCTATATTTATCTACAAAACCCAAGCATAGTATTGAAATAAACTTCCTAATATCTTATTAACACATGACTAGGAGTTATGGCTCTCTGGACGGGAATAAAGGAAAAAAAGGAAATTGAGGAATCATGGTACTTTCCATTGCTTTGTTTTTTTCTGAAGTCATATGCTGGAGGCCTGATTGTGCAAACATGTATGCATGTGAGTGGTTTTCACTTGAGTAATCCATCTCATTTTAACGGGACTGCCATGCAGGTGACTCACGTGCGCACACTGGCGTGGCAGGGGGTGCTGTGGCCTTGATCCAACCGAGCCTTTGCACATGCGCTCTGTGGCATTGCTGGCACGTTGTGGAAATAAGCAAGTGTTAGTATAAAACAAGTGGTGCATCTATCACTTCAGGTAGTTATTGAAAGAGTTCTGTTTCAGACGTTTAAAAATAAGTTACTCGTTCTGATAAATTTTTTTGAAAACATTTAAAACAGGCTAACTAGAAGCCAGGTTTTGTCTTTTTAATGAAGAATTTCCATGAGAACTTCTGCCTTTAGAGTAATGATTTCCTTAAAATGCAGTGGTTCAACTAGGCCATAGAAACAGCACTTCTAATTATTTGTGGAGAAAGAAAGAAAGGTTATATTAATGTGTTGAAGGCTACTGTTTACTATAATCACCTGTTCGTTAACTTTACAAAGGCTTTGTTGAAACTCTTCATGGAAATACTGGGAGGGAGAAAACCTAGCAGCCTCATTTGCAGAGGTTTAAACCATAACCAAGTCACTGAGCTCAAGGATGGAAAGCAAGTGCACAAATTACAAAGCAAACAAATGTGCAAAGCTTCTACTTCTAGAGTTTTTAATTTGGGCATACTAAAATGGCAGGTGAAGTCACAGAGCATGCTCGTGTTATTTCCATATTAATTGCTTTACTAGCAAGAAAGAAATGAGAGAGATCCAGTGTTCAGAAGTCAGTCAGTGTCACTGAAAAGTACTAGGATCACATTCTAAAATAGCAGATTGGATTTTTATCTTTATTGTGGACTGCTTTTATGGATAGCCATAAGTTCTTGTAACAGATGGTGGTGTGGCCAGATGTGGAGAGCTGGGAAAAGCAAAACAAAACCTCTCCCTCCTCTTAGTTCAATACCTAGCACCTTGTATAAACTGTTGGCCCACACCCAAAGGCCTCCAGAGCAGAAATTATCTCACACCTGAGGAATCAGGCAACTAGACTAAGGCTCATAAGGATTTGCTTTTAGACTTCAGACCAAAAGGGGATGTTTAAACCTGAAAAACAGTACGATGCCACATAACGGCACCACTCACCCTGTTACTGACATCCGGCTAACAGGAATATAGTAAACTTAAATAAAGCATCTTGTTGGCAAGCCCTTCAATGCTCCTCAAGAAGGCAGAAAGTGAAGAGAGACTTAGGGGGGACTCACTCTTTCAGAATCCACTTTTTTTTCCCCTTAACCCTGGCAAATGAATCTAGTTCATACATTTTTTGTACAATTTTGCACATAGAGGAGCATGCACGTGGCTGTTTCTTTTACTGCCCACAGCATTCTGTGTTTTCTATATATTCTTTATCTTTCTACACATTTTGCTGCTAAAAATGTCTTTGCATTCTTATGTGGTGCCATTAATTCAGTCAAGGGAAGTATGAAAATAAGATCTGTGATCAATAAACAGCTGAATATGAACACAAAATAAATAAGTTAAATAAATTCAACAAAGAAAAAAATCCTAGTAGTTTTTGTAAAACTAACTTTACATATTATACATATAAATTATCAGATTTTTCCATTACACTGTTAGAACTTAGAAAAAAATAATTAAAATATTTCTAAAGGATGGTGTTTGGGTCTACAAAATATTGTGCTGACCCAGTTTTCAGATTGAGCCCTCTGTGTCAGCCCAGATGTGTTGCAACAGCAAGAATAAGTTAAGAAGGACAGACAAAATAAATCATTACAGATGGTGTGCCTTACTGGGCCTTGGTGGTGCTTCTCAGCACATGGAATGTATACTTTTATCTGGATGAGCATGTGAAAGATGCAGCCCTCTGTAGAGATTATGTGCACTGAACAAGCCTGCCTACGTCTCGGTTACACAAAACCAAACCAGCTACAAGCAGCTGTGTAGCTCACAAGGGAATCGACACAACCATATGTATTAGGATACACTGTCACAAATTCCTCAATGATGCATTGCCTCTGCTTTTCAAACACAGGTAATGTTTGACTCTGTTCATAAGTGGAGCATTTTCTCTTTAAGTTAGGCCAAGACATCAGACTTCATAAATTTTGTCTTGCAAGTAGCTGAATAATGAATCCAGTCCTTTGGAAGAACTCCACAGCTGTTTTAACATCTGACACTCTTTCTCATTCACATCTTCAAGTCCGGATTTCAGGAAGCTTCGCATGAGACATTTGGACTCTTCCAATACCTAAAGCCAAAATATCATTCAGTATTTTATTTTGAATATGAAAAAAATATTATGCGTAATGGCATGAACAGAATTTTTACACTACTGACTCTGTTTTACAATCTAAAATAACTCCTTTGGGCACAGAAATTAGATTTGATTTACAGCCATAACTCCACTTGCTGATAGTCAGCATCTTTAAGAATTAAGGACTTCTGAGGTTTATGCATGAGTGCCAACACTTTTAAAAGGAATGAGGGATTCTGAAGTACCTTAGTTTATTGAAGGTCTGCCATAAAGTACTAGAAGGAGCTGAACTCTCTCCTGTTGAAACTGTGAACCTTTGAAATGAAAATGTGTGAGGCATGATGTATTGGCTACCTGTTTTCTGGAAGGTAGTCTTTAAGGTTACAGAGGTTGGAAACCCAAACATGGATGTCCATCACCTTTAACAAATTTCCCTCACGCATGATTTCCTTATCAAAACAGAAATTAATAGGAAAGGGCCTTTACTGCAAATACCTTAAGTTTATTTACTCACATTTTTATAAAAGTGAAATATTTTTTAAAGAAGGGTGTTAAGAAAAACAAGCACCCTCTGTGTTCTGCAGTTAGATTTGCTTAGCATATACAAGCAGCCCTAACAAACCACCTAAGGGTTTTGCAATGGCAAACCCGTTCTCAAGCCCTTAGTAATTGCTGAAAGTTCTTAAAGGCATGAACAGCAGGTCCATGGTTGCTCCCATAGTTCAGCTTGCTTTTCCCAGGCCCGTTTTTAAACACATTAAGATTGCACCCTTTAAAATTCTTTTTGAATACGTAACACCAGTACGTATCTCACAAGGATACCCAACTAGTCAAACAAAACCATGAATAATCCATAAATTACTGATTTTTTGAGGGCAGAAGATTTAAGGTAAACTAACGCAGTGTTTATGTAAGGGAGACACATACTCTCCACTCAGCTTTGTCAACACCTCCATGTTAAGCCCAGTTCCTATCTGTTTTAGGTTACAACACTGCTATTCCACTGTAGTATTTCTCTTTCACTCGAGTAAATGGTGTTAACTGCAAATCGTGGGCCCTGTGTATTTTTTTTGTTTGTTTGTTTTGTTTGTGAACAAGTATCCACAGTGAACTTAGATGAGCTCATCATATTCATTGTTTTTGTGACTTCAGCCTGATTTGCATTTAGGATCTCAGAGAGTAAATCTAGTCTTTGACAGTTTTAACTCTCATCTTTGGCCACAAATTAGCAGCAGTCCTTCTAACAGGTCTCAAGAGAAAGTTTCATTGACAGCCAATAACAGTGAAGGAAGGAAGAATTCACAGTAAGGCCCAGAGGTTTTCCCAACTCATATAATACACTTTATATCAGCATGATCAAATAAGCTTATGCTACATTTCCAGAGAGTTTCATTCTGAATGTCTTTTGTGAGATCTAATCTACACTTCATTTAATTAAAAATCTCCCGTGTCTCTACCTTCTCTTTTACAACAGGTCTTTTAAATGAAACCGAGGGGTGCTAACACAGTTTCCGGCATAGGAAGTATAGCAAGAAACTGCAACAATTTGCACTTTAGTTAGTGCTGTTTTATTGCAGCCAATATCACTTTCTTCACTGCTTTTTTTTTAATCAAGGATGTGCCCAGAATAGGAGTATATCTGCCTGAAGGGAAAAAATCTTAGGAAGTAAAAAAAGAACAGGATTTTCTTTCAACTTTTATGTACACAAAAGGAAAGTTATAATACACTGTGACCAGACTGTGTTCAAATCCCTCTGTGTCTGGATCTCACCTCTCCTTCACAGCAGAGGTTAGCTGGCGCTATCTTACCCTTCTGGTGCACTGTGTAGAACATTTTGCAGAATCAGGAACTATGCAGGTGCAGAAAAGAAGGCAGACTCAGCTGAAACATAGTAGGCCAGGACAACGTGAAAGGCAAATATATTTTCTTACTGGCCCTACTGAGATTTCCCAGTACTGTTATATACTTTCAGACTCTTCTACCTTCATGAAGGAATTCTATGCTGAAATCCCCTTTCAAAATCTGGGGCAAGGAGGTTCCATTCATATTGAATAACTATAAAGGTGGGGAAAATGAGAAACTCCATGAGTTCACTCATCCCTATCCAGATTTTCTGTTGTTAGCCTTCTTTCACAGGTATGCTTGTAGAAACTGAGGACTCACCACGTGATGACCCTTGGGAGCACACCTTACCTCTGTCAAATGTAATTTAATCACAAAGGAGTTTGATTTCTTACCACTGCACTGCAGGATGCCATTTCTTTCACTCGTAGCATCACTTCTTGGCTAAATGTTGTTGGCCAAAATACTTGTGACACTAGTCCTCTGCTGCAGGCTTCCTGCGCTGTCAGCTTTCTCCCACAGAACAACATTTCATTTGCCTGTGAAACCAAAAGATGACTTGTGATCTTGGGTTATAATTTCCTTAAAAATTTTTCCATACTTGCCTGCTATTTTCAAGATTAAATTTAAAAATGGTCTCCTGTATATTTCCATACTGCAAAAATACTTTAGAAGGAGTTTCGGTAGCTATTTAAGGATTGTGCAGGTGGCCAGAGCACAGCATGGGTTTCCTTTAAGACAAATGTGCTGGCACACGTGATGAATCTGTATTGCTGATTTTACAAGAGTAACTGTCAGTGATATAGTGATACTGTGCCAAGAGTCATGGAACCCAGTACGAAATACTTTGTGGGCCAAGTTCTGCTTTGTTATACTGGTAAAAATTAAGTGACCTTACTGGAATTATTATGGCTTGTCTTTAGAGAGCAGAGAGCAGTATCCCGCTCTGTTACTGCACAATCCTAACACAAAACAGACAAGTACTCTGCAACATTATTCTGCTGATGCATTTCTTCCCTTCTCTACAGTGATCCTGGCTTTTTCAACCTGTGTTCCATCTTTCTTGTGTACAGCATGCGTAATATATTGAATTCTTTGGTCATTTTGTGATAAGAAATTAGTAGGGAATCGATGAACTTTCAACAGATTTCATTTCCATTCATGACAATTAAGATAAACAGTTGTTTTCTGTTTTACTTATTAAAGACAGAAAGAGCATGAATTTAAGAAAGGTTCTTCAGCAATTTGAGGTGGAAAACCTTACCAGTGCAACACCCAGAATTTGCGGGAATGTGTATGATGAGCAGCCAGCTGGAGTGAGTCGGATTGTTGCATATGGTGTCTGAAACCATGCCTTCTCACTTGCCCAAACGATATCACATAGTGGTAAAATAGAAGCTCCTAACCCAAGAGCAGGGCCGTTGATAGCAACCACAATTGGCTTCTTAAATTGAATAAAAGCTTTTACAAAATCCCTAAAATAAAAAATAAAAGAAAGATCTTGAATACAGAAGTAACAATAAATACCCAAGCTTAAAGTACTTAATCTGAAAACAAATTAGAACCACAGATGAACACAATAAATGCCATGGCCCAGTTTTATGAGGTCAGAATTGCAAGATACTTTCTAGTTTGCACATGGTAAATTTTGCTCATATTTAGTTATTTAATCTTTCTGAGTACCTGGCATATTAAATAGCTTTGTATATGTTGCATATGAATCGATTAATTGGAATGCACTGACTGTTGTACTTTTTACAGAATGGTTTGGTTAGGTTTCGTTTTACTTCTGGACCAGTAACTCCTGAGTTTGTACGCATAGCTCTTCTCAGTTTGTTCCGCAATGGCTAGTATGGATTCTGGCGATCTGGCCTGGCTAAATTGATGAACATATTATAGTGTGAAAGATAGGAAACTCAAAGGTGGATTGCTGAATATTTATTTTTTTCAAAAAGTTCTCTTAAGATCAAAAGGTTGTCAAAGCTTACTGCAAGTCCCGTTGATAGACTGGGAGATAGTAAATGTTTATGGCAGAAAGAACAAGACCCACAAAGGGGAATCAGAGAGAGAGAGAAATGTTTGAACAGGGAAAGAATTAGGTGAGTGATCTGTTGAGTCTTCATCGCAAATGTCTTTGGCAAAGACATAACAAAGTAGATGCCCTTGGCTGCCTACAACAGTAAATGTGAAGCAATGGGAAATAACAGGGAAGTAACTGTGATCAGATTCATCTGGGTGAATGAACTAGAACATGTTAAATTCTGTGCAATGAGGAGGTATTTTAAATAAGTTACCTACCAGCAAGTGTGGAAAGACATCTGTTGAATGGAACAGTCTATACACCAATTAGGAAAAAGCATGAGTGTAATTGCGGGCAAATTATGGGCTCCAGCAGCTCAGTGCACAGCAGGTATATGGAGGCAAACGAGATGCTCAATTACTTTAGAAAAGAGACAGGTATAAATCAAATTCAAAACAAAAGAGGAGATTCTGTTCCTGCATTGGGTATTTATTAGGTCCAGAGTGCATCTTTGCTGACAGATTTTAGGAAAGAACATTTTGTCAAATGTGCCCTTTGATGAGTTGCAGCTCTCCCACGGAGGTCAGAAAGACCTAGACTTCTGTATCTGGGAACAGGAGGTGTGCCTGGCAGGTTAGAGTGCCAATTTGGCAAAAAATGGAAAACATACCGAAGATAAGTATTTTATTGGACTGAAGTGCAAGGGCATTGGCTATATTTTAAATGAAAACAAAGAGTCGGAGGTGACCCAGCATTAAATATTCAATGAATGAGTGCTCTTTTTCAGGCTATCTAGTAAGGAGTTGATTTTTGACCATGGGAAAACACAGAGTGAGTAATAAAGTAGATCAGAGGCAAGACAAAGAGAGTGAAATAAGGAATTTGTCTGTTTGAGACCATTTCTTTCTAGAGGATAGCAGGGTTAAGGAGACTTGTGCTTCATTTTTGTTTGCAGAAGCAATGCTGTTCCCTTATCTTGTTATTTCTTCAGTTGTTTGTGGTTCAGTAATAACTGCAGATCACTGCACCTAATCAATTCCAAAATTTTGAGATCCTTAGTAGATAAGCAAGTAAGTCTTTGAAGCAGGACTACAGATGGGAACAGTGATATGATGAGTGATAGGTAAAAAGAACAAACTATGGATAAATGGTGGCAGCAGATCTGAGGACCACGTGGAGGCCAAAGAAAATGGTGGTGTGGAGAAAAGCAGGAAGCGTGTGGTGGTAAACGGGACTGGAAGTGAATATGGAAAAGCAATTAGGGACGTGGAGAGGAAACAGATGATGGGGAGGAAGAACAAAGCAGAACACATTAATGGAGGGGAAGCGTTGAAGGAGATGGGAAATCTTCATGTGAGTGAGCAAGGAAGGGAGGACCTGGAGATGTGGAGAGAGTGGAACAGAACATTAAGAAGGCACAATAAGCCTCTGTCATGAGGGGAGGATGGGGAGCACAGAGGATGGTACAATGGATGGGTATAGAACCAATAGATGGAGTGGGAGGCTAAAATATTGGGAGCTTGTGAGGGGAACAAATGCCTGCATTTGGTCTACAGAAGCTGCAGTGTCCAGCACTCCACTTCTCTGTGTTCCCCGTTTGGTACGTTATTTGTTTCAGGGAGTTGTCTTTGCACCCAGACCTGGCACGTTTCCATGTCTCCGAACTGGCAGTTCACACATGTAGTTGCTGGGCTAGAAGACCCTTGTTTCAATTCAAGTCAGTCTTTGGAAAGGACTTAAAATTGTAACTGTTGTTGCATTGTAGAGCCAGAAGCTCAAAGACAGGAAGAAGTGTCACACGCAGAAGGGTTTTGGTTTTGCTAGAGGGTATCTGGGAAGCTGCCCATTGAATACACTTTGGGCTCCTTAGAGACCTCTGCATTGTTGCAGAGATCTTGTTGCAGGTCAGGGCTCATAAGTATGTCAAAGGCTATAAAGAAGTTGAGGAAGTAAAGTTGTCCTTCCTTATTTTCTTCTGAGCACACCCAGAATTTTATGTAACGGGTCACATAAAGATGCCTGACTGATGATGCAACAAGGGAGGCTGATGCTGGGAACGCCTTCCTTGAGTCTTTCGACTGCAGGGCTCTGTAGGCCACATACGCACAGTTGCAGTGCAGCCTGTCTGCCTGCCTTTTCCCTGCTCCAGCAGCACAATGCCAGACACACGTCTGGATGATGGCAGCTCAGGCTGTTCAGTACCTGGAGAGAAGCTACAGTCACACCTGTGAGCTGCAAGCCCCAAAGGCTGTGTATGAGGGCAGGGGCCAAATGAATAAATCATTCATGTGAGATGAGACTTGATGGATACTTAAACTTCAGTTTTAACTTGTGATCAGCATATGAGATCCGTACTTTAGAAAGTGGAAACACACGGTAAACAAGAATTTGATTTCATTTCGATATAAGTCTAACCTGATGTAAAGCAGTGGAGGCAGAGATCCGTTAATGTGTTTTAGGACATCCTAACCACTGAAAAAGCGAAGTGTACATTTTTTTCTACTCTTATTACAGTATATTTTCCATGAGTTGAGTCCTTTGTTCAAAGAAAGCACAGAGAGTGCTAAATGGAAAACGTAGTGCATTGTTTCCAGAAGTACAATAAAAATCTATTTCCAGTGGGCCTGAAGCCGACATTCTCGACAAGGAGCAGTACATAGTACCAGTATTTCAGGAGTGTTCTGGGAGTCCAAGGATGGAAAAACTGAGTATCATAGTCTGGCTTACACTCATTTAAATGTTGAATTGATAAATATACTTGTACATTAAAAGTGTGTAGATAGATGTATACATATATAACAATACCTATCTACACAATATTTACATGAATAATATTAAATGTCTATCTTCTAATGAAGTGTGTGTGCCTGTGTTTTCAAACAAGAATAGTGATGTTCTTCCCTCACGTTTTTTTTAGTTCCACATTATTAAAAATCCCTCACATTAAAAAAAAAAAAATAAATTAGGATGTGTCCTTCAAAGGGTTTTTCTTTTTTAAAATATCACTCCATGATATTCAAGCATAGCTAGGGTCTTAAAAACAGGTCATAATTTATTATATTTAAGAAGTACATTTTAAACTCTTTCAAAATAATTACTACTATGAGAATTTCAGAAGTATTAAACTGAGAATCCAAACTGACCTGCCGTAGTTCTAAGCAAGATAATTGGTGGTTAATACATGTCACATAACAACTAAACCTAATCTTGTGTTATACTAATATATCCAAAATATAGATCTGTTGTAAAAAAAATTCTTTAATATTCCTTTATAGAATTGTTGCATAAAGTTTTAAAGCTCTCAGAAGAATAATATTTATTTGCAGGAAGTGGGGGGGGGAAAAGGGGACTAAACCCTCTCCTGGTATAGACTGGTGAAATACCATTGGCTTTCGTGGAGTAATGTTGATTTATACTAGAAGATCTGCCAAATATGTATGAAGTATACCTTGTGGATAATGGAAATATTTGGTGATGTATTGTGAAGATTGATTTGTAGACTGCATGTCATGAACCCTGGATTTCTATTAAGGTAATGTAATATATATAAGGAAAGGCACATTTTAGTTATGAAAATAAAACTACATTTACATATATATTAAGTAATTTAAGTTTAAGAAAAAAAGTGGAGACCCTTCTAATAAGGTTCTGAAATACAGTGGCAGATTGCTCTTTCAAAAGAGTATGAGTAAGCCATGGATTCCCATTTGTACTGAAATTCATTAAAATGATGAACATTAAAACAAGTAAAAAATCTGCCTTTCAGGAACCACTTTAGAACATGAAGCAACAGCTAATTTGGAAAAATAACAACAAAGTTGTATTTGAATTTGGAGGAATGATTTGAAATATTAAATACAGAGAAGTGGAATAAAATAAATCCCTATGGTTATTAGCACTGGAATAAATGTGCTTTCTTTTCTAATACGGAAAGGTCCAAGGTTCTTACTAAACAAATTTGTAGGACCATAATTAGTATGCAATCAACACTTAAATATACAACATTTTTGGACCTGATAAATATCTTTATAATCACACACTGCATTTCATAATTTAGAGATCATAGGTAAGCTTGGGTCACCTTATAGCTTCTGCAATCCTAGTGCTTTCCTTTCTTCTGTCATTGGATAACCTGCCAATTAAATATGAGTAATCTAGGCCACTACAGAATACACTTCCCACTGCGCTGAGAAGTAAGAGTTTACTGTCATCAGCTGATGCATTGCACAATGCTCTCCGAACTTCCTTCATGATCTGTGGATAAAGAAAAGTAAACAATTCGACATGCATGCCGTTGCAATATCATTTCCCTAGTTTTACAAACCTTATTGATTTTGAGAGACTTACATTTTGGGCACTATTAATACTTAACATCAATTATATATATTAATATAATTTTAATATACTTAGAATGATAACACTGAGAGTTTACAAAATATTTTATCTTTGTAACTGCTTTGTAGATGCTTACTGATTCAAAGGGTTTTTAGGACTTGGCCATTCTTTGCTTATTCTATGGGAAATTCTAGCTAGCTTATGCTGTTTGATTGCAATTTAATAATTTCAAATAACACTTTTTTATTTTCATGGTGTATATTCAGTGTACATCACTGTATCCTCAGTAACATGGTTATCACAACAATAGCCTGTTGACGTCAGCAGGTTGTAAGCAAAATCTATAAACCCCAGTTTTCAGTTCTTCAGCTACTTTGGTTTATGACTTGAACCAGAGCAAGGCAGGAAAAGAGGACATCATATACATCAACATGACAAATATATTATTCATTTTTCTGTGGTCAGTGATATTGTTAAAGTCTACAAAAGTTAGAGCCAAAAAGCCACTTGAAAAAGAGGCATTTTTACACTGATTTACAACCCGATGAAGCTATTAATTGCACCATAAATCAAACTTAATCAAAATCTGTATAGAATTGAGCTGCTGGTATTGTAAGAAAATGGCCTTTCATCTGAGCAGAATTGTTTTTTCTAATGATTTTTAAAAGGAAATATTATTTCATAAACTTCTGATGGGTAACTTCTTGTTTGGTCACAATTCAGCATACTTTGTAAGCTGTAATCAGTATCAGCCATTTCAGATTCTCCTCTTCTCTTTAATGGTTTGCTCCTACTAAAGTAGGGCCATGAGTTCATCTACTGTGACACTTCCTATGCTTAAACACACTGATGTGTCGAAGTACTTATACACAGGGTCCTGGCGAGTCAAATTTTCGTCTTCTGCACTGAAAGACTTCCTGTTAGCGTAAATTTAGGTAAAAGATAGCAAAATGTGGTCGAGGGATTAAATATAGTTTCCACAAGAGAGAAAACCAAGATCACGCTTATTTTTGTTCACTATTTTCTGTTTCCAAACATTCTTTAGATCTCTGAAGTGCCTTATTTAAGAAATGTTCCTGAACACAGAACAGACACCATTCTAAGTAGTCTTTTATTAGAAATCCTGTGGCTTGTGAGACCAAGCTTGAACATGCATATTCAAGCCATGTGGTGCAATGCTACTTGCCTGCTTTCCATACGTGTTTGCATAAAAATGATTGTCACTGGCTCTTGAGACCGGGACATGAAAAAGCAGGTGGTGAACTTTTAGATGCTTCACTTTTACAAGTGCACTTCAGAACGCCTGTAATAACCGAGCGTGTGACAGTGGGTGGAAGTGAAGTAATTCAAAGCAGCAGAATTTGGAAGTGTATTTGAAATTCTTGTGCAGGTACAGAAATGCCATCAGTGAATTTGCAAGTGCCGTTTATTCTCAGAGGCTGTCTCAGCCCTCAGTTGGTAAAAGCATAGCAAAAGTGCCCATTTTATAAAGGGGAAACAAAGGAAAAAAACCCTAAAATCTCTGTTCAAAGTTAAAAAAGAAACATTAGAAGGCGGTAGATGTTTGAATAAAAAAAGATACATATTTTTATTTTCCTAGTTCCATGTGAATGCCAGATTGTCCTCTTAGTTTATTTTAAATGTTCTCAAAATCTGCTCTTTCTTAGGGAGGATGTATAAATAATATCAAGAGGACATCAGTCAAACATTTTTATATACAATGAGGAGTGTTGCTTTAAACATGATGCCAAGATAGGATCCTCCGTTCAGCAAGTTTCTTTACCATTCCCCTTCCTTCAGTGATATTTGCATATGTATCATTTCTTTGATGTTACCACTGCTGTCTTTCAAACACATCATTACCACAAGAAACCTGTCACTTTTGTATTTTACCCCTCATTGATTTGGATGGCTAAAGCTATCTAGAAGTATAACAAACTTTTGATCAGAGGTTATACTACTTGTTGGAAAAACCAATATTCTGCTATCACTGTTTTTTCAATGTTTTGGAGAGGGTGATATTAAAAGTCCATTATTAGGAATTGATTTGTCAGATATGGTTGAAAATGGAAAAGCTTTGAAAGTATTTTGGATAGTATTTTTGAGCAGGAGTGGAAATTTAGTTCCACTGCTCCACTAGTTTCTAGCAAAAGAAAACAGTATCAGAAACCAGGAAACCTTAACGTATCAGTGTTTTCAGCCTCCAAAAAGCTTGGGGTTTGTTTTCTGTTTGTTTTTTTGTTGTTTTTTTTTAAAATATCTGTTAAGTTTGTCATTAACTTTATCATCAAAAGGTTCTCAGAGGCTCATTGGAATACACCAATGCCAGCAAAGTCAATTCTCCCTCCCTTGTTCTATGCCATGATTCCTTTGCTGGTGCAGTCCAAAATTCACCTGCTCAGCTTGCCGCTCAGCCTAGTTCTCGCCAACCCGCTGTCCACTGTTGCTTCCAAAGGCCTTGGCATCATGGCTTTCCTCATTGATTATCAGGGTATGGGTATTTCTCTACAGATGTTTATATGATTATAGGAAAGCTACTAACAGTAAAATAAAGATAAAAAAGATGGCTTGTCTGTAGGATTGCAGAACTGTGTATTAATCTGCAATACTGTAAAGCAAATATAATTTTAGTTCAGAATTGCTGTCTGTTTTTAAGAACAAATTTCCATTTAATGCGATACTGAATTCAGTTTGCAAATACAGAAATACTATGTGTCTAGTTACATTTCTTTGTCAGATTCCATGTTCTTTTTCTCTCTTCCACAGTCGTTAAACCTTCCCTTATTTTGGTATAACTATGGCATTTGTTAAGCTAAATTTTACTTTCTCTAGTGGACCAGATCTAATATTACTATTTGCAGGGCTCCACAGCAGTATTATCCAGTTCCATGCTTTTTAAAATGAGCTTTTTCGTGGTCTTTTAGTTAATTTTCAGTTGTGGGGACAGTATTTCTATTCAAATACATTTGACTAAAATTTCTGAGAAAGTACTTACCAAACAGTATGGGCCAGTTATTTAGCTTATGATAATCTATTGAATTATAAATTTAGACCAGGCCTGGTGCTTCACTTACTGTTTACCGAAACCGAAATATATGATAAAATTATCACTTTCTTAAAGGTTGCTTGCTTTTTTTTAATCCTGTCAAGAAAATAAGCCGGTAAGGTCTTTAATGGGACACCTTATATTGCAAAATAAACATAAAATGCTTAAAAACTTCATTAAACTTCTAAGAGCTTATTTTAATGCCTTTCACTGGATGTAGGAGATTTTAAAAGGCTTTTGGTGCCCTTTGCTTTCAATATTGCTTACATTCAGGGGAAGTCAGAGAGCTGGGAGTTTATTACCTTAATTACAGAAAGTATCTTGGACACAAGTCACTTGTTCATATAAATAGAAATACTAGTTTAAAAGGTTAACTTCTCTGGATCTCTAAGGATTCACTGTTGATAGACTTAAAGGTAAATATTCTGTAAATATGACAGTAAAACAAAATTTTAAAGCCATTCAGTTGTTCTTAGAACCTCTTCCACACTTATACCTTTATACATAAATACACTTTTTGTTACTTACTGGCTCTTTGTGCAAACAGATTTTGAGTCCTTTCTGTTTGATAAATAAAGGACTTCGGAACCTATACGGCTGGCTTCAGGCAAAAGTACTGGCCAAAACCCACAATTTGTCTTTGTATGAGAGCAAAAATACAGATAACAGTAAACTTGTATCTGCCTTTTTTTTTTTTTTTTAAGCTAGGAAAAGTTGTAAGTAAAGAAAAGTGAAGGCAAACCAGTGCTCCAAAATGCACCTGGTAGAACTTCAAACCCTGTAATTCTCATGGCTAGAAATTTGAAGCCTGATTCTTTTGTATGAGGAGTGTACTTGCGGTAGTTTTATCAGTCTTCAATGGAAACATTAGCTGTTTAGGGTATGTTTTGCTTTTAATTCAGGGGAATATTAATTCCTAGCTCTATTAGTAGTGTAAAGTAAAAACAGTGGATGGATCCATTTAATCTTAAGTTTGAAGCAGAATTTGGATCCTTGAAAAGTGCTGAGTTAAAACAGCATCATCATTGGAGGAAGAACTTTAGAAGCACAGAAGCAGCAAAACACCCATAAGAGAAAATGCCCTAATGGAATTTATAATGATGAAATATTTTACATATCTATTTTAAAAATTAATTTTAAAAGTAACAAGCCTGAGCCCCTGAAATAAAAACAAGCTATTCTGTTTCATGACACTGGTTTGGAAGTTTTATAAGGTCTTGTAAAACACAAGAAAGAATTTCTATAGTGCCCTGAACATTTTGTAGAAAAAACTCAATTACTATGGTGGCACTGAGCCAACTTCAATCAGTGCAAATGCTGCAGGAAGGCACATCAGCACATTTCATGCTAAAATCACCTGCACAAAGCCACAGGTGTGATGTGGTTACCAAAAACACAGGATGAAGATTCAGGGAGACTTCTCTAAGCTTTTTTTTTTCTTGGTATAAATAAGTTCTTCTTTATTTTAATTAAATTGGCGTAAATAGCAGAGGCCAATGGTTGAACACAACTATTAAATTTCATCTGAAAATTAAGATAAAGCACAAAGGGAAGCAGGGTTTTTTAGGGGTAAGAGTGACTTTGTATAAGCTTAATTTTATAATGATTGTGGGTAGTGCACACCTTTTCTTTTTTTCTAACATAGATGGCCGAGAATAACCAGACCACTATTTTAACCACACCAAGTAGACCCGCTCTGAGTAAATTAGTCATTTACTATTTGGCAAACATAATTTACTGAATTTACTGAATGTCTAATAAAGCTTGAAGTTAGCATTTCTTTTGACAAAACTAAACACACTTTCTTCATTTTGTGGGAATTTTGTGTTTTTACTTTTTATTCACTGGTGATAAATGGTGTCAAAACTGAAAATGTTTTAAATGTCCCTAAAATACTCTGTCAGTTTGTCTCAGCTATGGCTGTGGATGACGAACTGTAGGGACAAGGCATTCAACGTATTCCTCCCTCCAGTTCCTTGGCTTTTTGCTGTAATTGCCAGCAGGGATGTGGAATTGCCAATACTGGAGGTGCTGGATTTTGTGGTGTGAATGATCATGGGCTGCAGCCTGGACCAAGGCCAAAGAAGTCGTTTCATGTTTGCCAGCAAGCAGCCTTCAGAGAGCAAGAGCTTTCAATTGCTCTCAGCCTGGATGAGTTTTAAACAGACAATCTCAATGTGGAGAACTCATTACCTTGATTAATTCCTGACCATCCAGATCCTGGTCAGTAATGTAGTTTTCTAAAATGTATTTTCCCAGTTTTTGAGTGAGCTTCAATAAAGGTTCTAGAAATAGTCTATGCCGGTGATGCAAGAAGAGGACTATTATATGCTTATCATTTATTCTTCCACAGAGGTGGGTTCCCGGCATATTGAAAATTTTCAGAGAATGAAATGGATTGGTTTGGCAGACCTGAAGAGCCTGAATTAATTCACTGGCTAGAGCATTTGAACACTGCTGATGCAGAACAGCACAGCCAGCAACGCAAAGGTATGTCTGTTCAGCATAGGAAGTCCTTGATTTCATACTTCTTCAGGCCCTTGACCTCTTTGTTTAAATTTCCTTCAGTGTCAATTAGTGGTAATTAATACATGGATGGAATGGTGGATTTGATGCAATCTAATGTGTTTAAGGTATTAGTATTAAAAACAGGTGTTTGGTGTTCTGTGTTAATTACCAAGGTAGTCCTTTTAAATATCATATAGTTTAAAAACTAGGAGTGATAAATGTATGTTCCAACAGTTTTAACTATTTCGTATCACTCTGTGTATTAATGTCCATGTGTAGGTGTGCACATGGGAAGGGGAATCAAATGTAGGGCCCATCATTGCTGCCAGTGGTTTTATCTGAAGCTCATTACAAGTAATTAATTTCAAAGTTATTCAGTTTCTTATTCAATAAAGTAATTCCTCAGAGCTACAATCTACTTTTCCCTTAAATGGTGCTCAAACTGACATTTCATATGCTCTTATCTTGAAGTTACTGTATGAGCCAGAGCTGCACTGGCGTGTCTGGAGGGCAGAGAAGGTAGAGATCTGCCACACTGTGGGCAGCTCATGGAGGAACTCTGCAGAAGGCTCAGACAGGCAAAATTGGTGCTGGGAGGCAGCTCCTGTTGTTTCCTCTCTGATCTATGGTAACTCCTTTCCATCAGGCCATTAATGCCCAGGTGGAACAGGGCTCAAGCATGTTCTCTGCTCTCCAGGAGCATCCTGATGGAGACATTTAGTGATGCCCCCTTTGTTCTAACATGGCAGAGGTATACCAGGGCATCACCACCCACTATGCTAGGATCACCGGGAATGGAAGGGAAAACTTCTCAGCCTTTCCAGTGACCAATATAGGTACTGGAGTAGTACAAGAGACAAGGCTCAGTCTGACTCTCAAGTGTATAATGACTCAGTATATCATGACTTTATGCATTTCAGCTGAGAATAGAGCCCCTGATTGGTTAAGAGTTCACAAATAAGGACTCATAAAGTGATTTACAGAAAAAGCAATTAGGGATCAAGGTATACTTTTAGAATTAGTGTCTCAGGATATAGCCTGAAATTCCTCTGTATGCAACAACTGGAGCACTATTTAAATTAATAAAATGAAAAAGACCAAATTTCTCTAAGGATAGTAAATATGAGTAACTTCAACATGCGAACAACTGCTTCAGACAACTCCATGCTGGAAATACTGTTTCTGCCATTCCTTTCTTCTAATTTTCAGTTTCAGACATGTAAATTAAAAATTATTTTCCATTGCATTTTTTTTTGAAAGGGATCCCAAGCATGAAAATGTTAGATATATCTGAACTCTGTATTTCTTTTTTAAGATAATCAATTAGGATAAAAATTCATAAAATCCAGTTCAAGTGCAGTGTTTCCAAGATAACCCAAACATCAGGATAGCTTTCTTGGGTTTTATGGCTACATGCTTACCTCTGGAGTCAGTGCATTGTTATCTGAAGTCTGACTTGACAGCAAAATATGGGTGAAACCATCTTCTTTCCGGACTACAATGTCCCTGAACCGGCAGTTACTTTCATTTTGACGTACGCTGTATCTTAGTCTCTTATCGAAGACATAATCTTTCTCCCCATCTAGTTTCCTTTTCACAGTGCTGTGTAGATTCAAGCTTCCATTGGCCAGAGAAGAACCTTTCAGAGGGAAAGAATCAAAGCATAATTATGTCTATACCTTCAAAGAAATGGAGTGATACTTTCTATTACCTTAAACATAGCTTGGTATTTACAATAGCCTCTACGTAATAAATCTGATAAATCAAAAATATGCCTGGCTAGTCAAATGTGGCCTCAAGCCATTCTTATTATTCTGTATTGCAACATGCAGTACTTTCTGTTCTCTGATCAGATAACCTCTACATCCAAGAATTATATAGCATGTAGGACTGGTGCTCTTAACGGGATTCAGTTCTGCTTTGAAGGTGAAAGCAATTGCATCATAGTCTTTCATATGAACTTGGGGTGATCCTTGAATTCACAGGAAAATTTTAATTCAGCTTTGGAAGAACTTGACATGACAGGCTTAGTCCAAATCCCATCTTTCAAAGTTATGTTGTCTTCCTTTATGGTGACCAAAATGTCATTATCAGTTTCAAATGAAATCTGAATAGGCACTTGTTGCGCATCTCTATATGACAGTAAGTTAAGTGAGTTCTCACTAAGCTGACACAACTGCCGTTCTCTTCCACGTATCCTTGTGGTTGGCATTAGAAGTAGCAGTTAGCCATCCTCTTTGCTCTGATCCCAAGCTTCTGCTCATTACACTTTACAGTAACAATAATTACTGACTTTTGACTAACAGATATGATATTAACATTGGACTTTGTACATAGAAAATATTAATGCTGATGACATTTTGGAGGGTATCCAGCAGTAGGGAGAAAAGGGAACTATGACAAGAAAGATATAGTTCCTCCATAAAACCACCAAATGAGAGTAATAGTACATCAATTTTAAAAGACAGTTTATTCTGACTTCCACTGTGTATGAACTGTAAATTATTACTTTGCTTATGTTTACAGTTCCTCTGTAATAGGCAGTAAGTTATGATCACTAACAAAGCTGAGCTGCAATGTTGAAAATAACTTTACAAGATTTTTATGCAAAACTCCTTTTCTAATTACAGATGTTTCACACTATTGCCATTAAAAGTAAAGCAAAGACAGGTTGTTGAGGAACAGAGATTAAAGTCACTCTCTTCATTGAAATAGTTTCCAGATATGTTTTTTATTTAAACAGACATGAGCCCATAACATGCCATATTTAAGAAAGGCCAAGAAAAAGCTGAATGAAAACACCTTTGTTTGTTCCGTTCTTTCTCCTGCCAACGCTGACCTGTTCCAGCTTCTGGTATCAAATAGCCAGGAATTTTTAAAGGGCAGATGCCATGAATATTAGAACACAGATTTAGATTTTAAAGTTTAAATTACCACTGTCCAATTAAAAATACTCTGTTGGAACAGAACTGAATGGTCAATTCATAACAGATTACTCTCAAAACCAGTCACTTGCCCTCATCTTGGATTAGCTATGTTTCAACTTGACATAGGTAACTGAAACTGTCTGATACTTCTCAGTTGGCAATGGCCTGTGGAATTGTTCAGTGTGTACACACTGCAGCTATGATATGTGATGTTGAAAATATATAGAGTGCTTAATAGTATTGAACTGGTGCATCATTTGGCCTCACCATGTAATGCGTGCGTGGTGTACACATATATCTACACACAGAAATGCATGTTTGTTAAAAAGCCTGCTATTTCAGTCAGTCATAAAACTCTTTTTCGTTGTTAAATTAAAAGATACCATCAAAAGCATTGCCTGCATTATACTGAATAGGAGATTTAAGTGGTGATATGCAAACATGGACAAGTTACATTAGATCATCAAGTTGAAAAAAGGCATTTGAAGACAGCAGAATTTGAAATTTGTTGTCTTGACAAGAATTATCCACAAGTGTAGAAATCACCATGTGCTTGAATTTTTAAAATTATGAATAATTTCTTATGGCGCATTTCTGCTTTTTCATAAGGTTTTGCTACTGCATGTATTTTGATATGTATTCTTACAAACAAAAATCAACTTGTGAAATTACTAATAGAAAACTAATAGCATTGGAAATAATATACTGAAACAAATTAATTATTTGACTTAGGCAGACTTTTAAATATTGCATTTTTATCTATTCAAACCTTATTATGTTGCTTGACCCAGCAATAAACTACTAAGATGTGAAGAGTTAAAGTGTAAAGAACTTACAAAATCAGAGGCACAAATGACCATTGAATGGAAGGTGTGTCAGACCAACTGTACTGATTATCTACCTAGTGTTGAAGATTATGCCACATCTATTTTAAATACAGATGCTGAGAGCACGGTAGAAGATTAACTCACACAGATAATCTAGCTCAACAAAAAGCCTCACAGTAATGATTTTATTTTAATTTTTTGTTGTATTCTTTGTTTGAGTAATGTATTCAGTTTGTTAATTAAAAAGATGATGTAAGAAACTATAGATCTTATACAAATATTTTAACTGTATGCATCCCAGCTGACAGAAATTTAACCAGAGGAAAGATCTAAATTAAATTGGAGATAAACATAAATGGAAAAGTATAATTTCCAAGAATGGATGATTAACAGAACATAATGAGTAAATTTTTGTTTCAGTGTATACTGTATATCCCTGTAATCTTGCTTAATCTGATAAACTGGAGAAAATGATCAGCTAAATCCAAAGACAACACTCAAGTGAAACCAGGCCAACAGAGCATGTCTGTTGCATGGATGTGATGGAGCTACTGAAAGTTTGCTCTGGAGCAAAGAGGCATTCTCAAAGCAATCTATACTGTGTGTGAAACAAATTAAGGATGTTACAAATTAACTAAGGAAGCTTTAGGTACCTCTAAATGTGGTTTACTGGTTAGTAGTGAGCATTTGATGCTCAGTCTCAGTACAAAAAGAAAACAGAACAGGAGAAAATGTTCCTTCCTTTAGTGGGAGTTTAATGTAATTATTACCTTGTTTTTAATCAGCAGTAAAATTTTGGAATACCTAAAACCACAATGAGGTTTAGAAGTTTCAGTATTTTTAAAGGGAATTTCAGATATTCCCAGACCTCTGGTGCATCTAGTAATCCTTCTCCAAGAATGGCAGTGAAAGATGCTATTTAAGGAGAAAACGCAAGCTTGGCCACTTTCTGCAGTCCTTTCCCCTAAGTTTGTATAGCACTATGAGAGGATTCATCCTTCCTGCTTCCTTCAGTAGTTGCTCATGGACATTTTCGCGGATTTCTCTAATCCCCTTTTGAGCCTGTTGATGCTGTCTGTCTCCACAGACAGCCTCCTGTGGTATGAGTTTGAGAAGTTGTGTAGCCACTACACAGAGAAAAAATGTCTTTCATCTGTGCTTTTATCTGATGTTCTACCAGTTTCAGTGAGTGGTCCCTAGTTCTGTTATTGAGGGATTTAGTGAACAACAGTTCCGCATTTACTTTATCTGAGGCCTTGATGGTTTTGTAAACTTTGATCATATTCACCCTCAGCCTCCCCCTCTCCTGACGGAAGCCTCTTTTATTCCTCTTCATCGTTTTAGTTGCCTGTCCCTGTATCTTCCCTAGTACTCCACTACTGTCAAAGGGAACAACATGTAACTATGTTACCGCTGCTGCTGTTGGTACTCAAAAGTGCCTAAAGACTCCAGATTGAGTCTGAGACTGGGGCTCCATTATACCAGGCACTGCAGAAAACACAGTAGAAATTTATAAGCTCAGGCAGGCAAAGAGTAGGAAAGGAAAGAGAGAAAAGATCGCAATGAGCCTCACATCACTCGATGCTTTAGAGGACTCAGATCTCCCCATCTCCTTCCACTGCTTCTATCTGCTAGAAGAGGACACCTCAAGCTACTGTTATTTTCAGATACATCTTTTCTTAGTGTTTCATCTCAGGCAGTTTAATGGAGCAGTCTGTGTGCCACCATGCTACGTAGTGACCCTTGTGCTGGTACAAGTGTGCAGGTAGGTAGCCATACGGTGAACTACCCTGATGAACTGTTCTGACTGGAAATTCAATCTCCAAAACCATGGTTAATTTTCAAACAGATCAGGTTCACCTTGTAGCCTCAAAAGTACTAGAACTGGTAGAGGGGAAGGGATGGGAATCATGATCAGGATACCATGGGAAGGAGGGCTGGACTGTTCCTTTTGTTAGCAGCATGCATTTATGCTGAACGGAAAGGAACATGGAGCTAAGGCTTTAATTCTTCTAGGTGAAATAAACCATGCTCCCTTACTCTCCCTGGTAAAACAGCATGGCATTCCTCAGTCTTGCCAATAGCCTTTCTCTGTCTCCTTTCTGTCTTTCTTGTGGGTAACAGTTAATACTGTACATACTTAAAAGCAGTGTTCTGTTGAAAATTTACTAATAATCTGAGACTTCTCCAGCTAAGAGAGCATCTGTAAGATATCTAAAAGTAATGAGTTTTTATCCAAACTGAGAAAGCAAGCATGTTTGATTGTCTTTTACTGCCAGTATTGCTCCAGAATAAATAAAACAGAACAAGCTAAAAAAACAAGAGGAAGCGGTGACTAAGTTCATAGAGAGTATTTAAATTAAGGGCACCAGGAGACTACAAAGATTTTCGTAATGGAGAAAAACAATGGTTAGTGATACATGACAAGCAAAAATTCTTCAGCAGACGGTACAGGAATAGAGCAGTGTAGAAAAAGGAAAGAGAAAATTAAAAGGGGATGGTTTTTGATGCTGTCAGGAAACTTGACAAAACAATCACTCTCAATTACAGTATCTGGAGAGAAACAGAAATGTGATACCAGAAGTCAACAAATATCATCAGAAAGAACGGTACTGTTAGCTCCTGGGAGCATCAGTGGATGTTCTGCAGTTTTTCAACATTTTCCAATTTGCAGACCCTTAAATAACTGTCAGTAAAGATGACTCTACTCTCTTTATGATGGGATGTGTAGAAGGTGGTAGAGAAGTTTTGGTTAGAAAGGTCTGTGTCGACTTCAGCAAGGTCCCAGGCCTCCACTAGGGTGCATATATGATTTTCTGCATACATTTGTAGGTACACAGTCACCTTTCTGGGGTAAATAGCTTACCAGTGAGACTTTTATCTATAGGTTGAGCAGGAAATGCTCATACCCAAGTGGATGTATACACAAAACCAATCACAGACTGGTGGAAGTCCATTCAAGGAGTCATCAAAAACTAGTTTTCAAATTGCTATGTGGCATACCACAGACAAACAAAATAGATATTTTTTGACTAGTTATAGTTTATAAATTACTAATTATATTGCTTGGTTCAATAAACTGGTAGTTAAACTTTATCATAATATGAAAGAATACTGGTTCAAGTTGATGGGTTTTGGAGGCCTTCAACCATAGGAAAACACTGGTAGCAGAGCTGGGCCTACAGCTGCGTTTTCAAACTGTGGGGAATTTTCCAAATCTAGGCTTCATCTCAAGACCAACTTAAAATTTCTATATACATTTTCTGTGCACTCTTACACTTAGCTGTGAAATGACTCTGACATTCCTTTGGACTCCATATAGGCAATCTCAAAGCTGACACAAATGACTGCTTCATTGGATTCTGCACAGGGCTGCCCGGGAGCCCCAGCTTCTGGGAGCCAAACCCAGGTCCTCCAGGCTGCCTCTTTGTTCTACTTATAGTGCCTGGGAGCCCTGTGAGCGTTGATGGGGCATGCCGGGCTTTCGACTTCCAGACTTTGTGGCAGACTGCCTGAAACCTCTGGCATAGCTGGCTGCCTCAGAACAACTAAACGTGGGAGTCCTGCCAAACAGACTGCCACATTGCTCCCGGTCTCAGGGGACAAAGCCTTGGGACCTTGGCTCAGATTTGGAGAAAGTTTTGAAACCCAAGATGTTTGGAACAAAACTTCTGTTATTCAACAAATTGGCATTTTTCTCTGAAACTTTCTTCATTTGTAATATGTAAAATTTCAGACCAGTTTTAATGTGACATCTATCCTGATTAAAATGAGTTTGTGATGCTAACAGGACACACGGCAGAATCACACCGGCATCTTCTGTGCTACTTCCCTGTGAGTGTGAATACTAAGGGAGTTCAGTAAATTGTTGGACTTGTTGGAGAATAGTGCAAGTTTCTTCAATTTGACATTTCCAATGATGCAAAATCCTGTATCAGGAGATGTGGCTTCTCTCAAGCTTGTAGGGCAATATTAGAAAAAAAGCTAGTATTTTTATTTTGACCCTTCTTTCACAGTTTCTGTCAGCTCTTACTTTGGTAGTCTCATCTCTCCTCTTTGTAGTTTTCTCCACTATGCATGTGCTGGGTATCACACAGCAAGACTGGAGGGATTTCTGACCTTGGGAGTGCTGCTGAGTATGGGTTTTTCAGACGGGAAACAGGTAGAGATTTAAAGATCTCTTGCTTTTGCCTACCCAGAGGTCAGAATGCAAGGCAGAAAGGAGAGCAAAATAGAGAACAGAAGTGATGGATTTGGAGAAAGCAAAAACCATCATAAAGAAATGTTTTAAAAGAGCTGCATGCATCAGCTGTTAGGCCAGGAGCCCTCTGTACATGGCAGAACACCTGGCTGCTTAGGCAAAGCAGCTTTCTACTGAAATAGAGCTCTCTTACAGGGATTAGTCAAACAGGGGCTGGTGGATGCCATTCATTAGCTCTTGTGGGGAGAAATGAAAAGGTCATTTGACCTTTACAGTTCTTTGTGGTCCGTTAGTTCTTCGTTAAAAAAAAAAAAAAGATTCTAAAATATGGGAATTGATGCATTTTAAAGATGCATTTGTATAAGAACTTCCCCAATGAATAACATAAAACAAATGATTAAAAGAACTTCATTAGAAGCAGTAAGAAAGCAAAGCAAAATAACTTTATACACATCTGTAATTAGATGTGCAAGTCTTTTTAAAGAAGCAAGTAACTTTTTAAGCAGTCTTATATGAGCTCAAACTCATCAAAATACAAAAGCCTGCTGCACTCTCAATTTTAAGTGTCATTGACATCGTCTGGTGTACTTAGGCATTTAAAGCTGACCACACATTTTGCTGGTTTGGGAGTCTTTAACAAGATATTTCATGCCGGCATTGAAAGATGTCAGTAGTTATAGCATGTAACCAGTAAGACCAGGCAAGGTCAGTTCTACTTCCCAAATCCAGTAGTATTTGTGAGGTTGCCAGTAGGGTAGAAAATGGAAAGTGGGGTGATATAATTTATGTTGACTTTTGAAAAGTTTTTGGCAGGGCAAGTCACAAGAAGCTGTTAAGGAAATGAGTGCTATCATGGCCTATAGAAAGTGCCTAATAAAAATAAATAATTGGAACAAATGGTTACTTTTCATCATGTCAAATGACTAGTAGTTGGCTGCCCCAAGGACCTGCCGAAGGATTAGTTTATTTAATGTATGTATTAATGAACTGGGAAGAGAAGTATGAGAGGAAAATTTGAAGGGAATACAAAATAAGCAGAGTAAAAACTAGGAAAGACTTTGAAGAGCTTCACTGAGTCATAAGAAAAAGGTGAACTGGCAACAGTAAAGCAGATTAAATGCATAATGAAAAGAATCATACATATAGCTGTGTTCTAAATTAACTGTAACCAGCAAGAAAAAAACCTACAAGCAACTGTGTATCACTCAATGAAAACCTTTATGCAGTGTGTAACAGCAGAAAAAATAATTCTTAAAAGGTTGTATCGCTACTATATCAGTAAGCAGGCAGAAATCATTTGGAACAGCTCCTGCTGTTTTTAAAAGGTATTAAAAAAAACCCACATGCCAAAGGCACAAGAGGGTACAGAAAACTACCAGGAATATGCAAAGACTTCCGTGTGGTAGGAAGGCTAAAAAGGCTGGAGCTGCCTGATTGACAGGAAGCCTCCCACTTTATCCCTTCATATAAGGACAAGAGCTTATTCAATGAAAGTAAAGGTCAAAAACCCCAAACAAAGCCCCAGCCCCCCAAAAAAATGATGAAATAAAATGTGCATCTCATTGTCAACTCCTGGAAATTACTGCCACAAAGCACCACTGAGGCTTTAAATTTGGTAGGATTAAAAAAAAAAAAAGATTGGACACGTATGGATAATGAGAAGCTACTTAGTTGTATTAAGCTGAATAGTATTTATAGAGAACATAAACCTTTATTCTTTGAGAACTAAGCCAGTCAGTAACTGAGGATTAGAAAGAAATTTCTCCTATTTCTTCTTGTTCACTTCAAAGCTGTTTGTACCTTCCGTAAAGTATGTCTGGTGACTTCTGATGTATCCAGTCACTATCCGAGACAAGGACCTGGCAGTGCTTCGTACTCCTCAATATGACAAGCACTAATACTGAGGAACTTGAATGTTATTCAGCCATACTTACCCGGTTACTTTAGCAAGAGTGGTATTAATTGTGTTTCTAAAATAATCCTGATCTTTCTAGACCATTGGGTCTGAGCACAGGTAACTGAGAAATGATCTGTTACTTGGTGATACACAAAACCAAAGTTGCAGTATTATATGTACCTCTGCTGCCTCGTCATCATTTCCCCACAAGGACTTTACACTGCAAAGGCATTTAACAAAGCCCACACTGCTTCATGTCACTCCGTGAGAAGCGGAAGCAGAGAAGCCAACAGATAAAAAAATGGTATAACGTATGGGGAAAGAGTGTGAAACTTGTTTATGTGCTTCTCACTGTATCACTTGTGTAGCATGACAACAATTTTTCCATGAGTGGACTCTCTGTTTGCAGTTGCTGCAGTTAAACCCGCCCCCCCCAAGACTGTAGTTTAAATTACATACCAATTCCATTCACAACAGTTGAATCGTTACTAACTTCCAACACGCTGGGCAAATTTTGTTCTCCTTCGTGATCATTTAAATCCATGTTTGGCTGTTGTGAGCCATTCCCAAAATGTCTAGAATCTTTTTCATGAGTGCCATCTCCATTCTGCAGACCATTATGTGGCTTTTTCAGTGGCATGATCTGTAAACCACTGGGAGTAGTTCGGTAAGTCACAGTTTTAGCAGCCCTGTCATTAGCAGATGCTGGCTTTGCTGCATATCCTCTTTTCTGTTTTTGAAGGGATGGATTAATTCTCTTCCTTTTGTGTGTTGACCCTTTAGACTTCCCAGATTCAGAAGGTCTATGTGATATTTTCTCAACAGATGACCCTCGACTTTCCCGTAAAAATTTTGGAGCGCTGGCCTGTTTCCCGTGTCTCGATCGCTTTTCTCTAGTAACATGTAGTCCATTGAACTCATCAATAAATTCCTCACAATGTAGTAGATGATGTTCAGGTTCCCAGGTGTCTTCATTGCTTCCGTAGCCTTTCCACCTGATGAGATATTCCCATTTGCCCTTCTTGTTCTTCCTTTTGTCTACAATCCTTTCCACCTAAAAGAAAAAAACAAATGTATCAGAAAGAAAAAATAGTTTGGTCATGAAAACTCTATGTTCTTCATCTACAGCTAGGAAAGTCTCCCTGACATTGCAAAGGCACCTTAGTATTCATGAGATTCTCCTAAAATGTAGTGCCTAAAGCATGAAATGACTCTGACACAGAAAGCCGACCCAGGCTAGCCAAAATGCAGCCCCCTATCTTACAGGTTAAAACTTACCTTAATTTCATAGGATGCAGTCCAACACTACCTTCCCATTGGATCCGATACAGACCATGCTGACTGCTGATGAGAACCCACTTGGTGTGAGTAGAAACCACTCGAGATAACATCTAGGAATCAGTGTTAACATGTTCCTACTTGACAAAGAATTCCCATGAACAGACCTGGCAGTAGAGGAGAGGAATGCAATAGCCCCCGAGAAGTGAGTCCATTCCCCCTTCCTTAAATTTTAAGAAGAGACATAAATACCTGATGAAATCTGATCTGGAACCTGCAATAGCCACAATGTGAAGAAACAAGAGAGGGCCTGAAGATCGTTAATGAAAGCATGATTTCTTTAAAAATCTGGTTGTAAAATGAGACTATTACTATTACATTCCTCAGCTACCTCTTGTTTGAAAGAGCTAAATAAAGCATCTTTTGCTATATTGTCAGTTACTGATCATTCTTCTGAACCCGCTCATGCATTATGCACCTGTAAATAACCCCATACTCCTTTGTGTCTTCAAACTATCTTGAACAGAGAACTGATTATAACAAATTACAGTATTTTACACCAAAGATCTTATCTGCAGTACTGTACATCCACTTTGCTACTTCCAACTTATAAAAATATGTATTTTTTCTGAATGCAATATTTGAGTAAATACACAAAATCTGTGAGTGCACCAATTTAAAAAAAAAAAAAGCAAATGAAAGGGACAAAGGCAGGATTCTTATGTAGAAGTAATTAATTTCATGAACCTATGCTAGAGAATGTCAGTTTAAGGAACATTTCTGCATCAAGGGATAAGGGACTATATCGGGACTGCAAGCTGAACGTGCATTCACAGCATCATGCCGCTGTGGAAAGCAGACTGTACAGCTGAAGAAATCTTTGTGCTATCTCAGCACTGGCAAGATCTCAACTAGAGGCAGAGTGCATATGAAAACCCGATCGGTGGACAGCAAGACATGGGTTTAAATTGCATCAAGTGAAATTTAGATCAAGTCATTAGAAAAAATGTTGTAATGCCAGAAAATTGGGTTATGATGAAAAAACCTTTTGAAGTGTCTCCCAAATTTTATTTTCCAATTCTTTAATTTTTATTTTTTTAAAAATGTGTCTTATGAGGGCTAAAGATGCCACTAATGAAAAAAAAAATCATTATCATTAACCAAAAGCACTATTGTTACATTAGAAAAATAAATAAAAAAAAAATAAATAAGTGGATAGCTAATGTAATAGCTTTCATTGCTCTTCAAAGAAAAATCATCTCACGTGAGGAACAACAGTGGAATCTGTATGGAGAATTTAACCTTGAAGAAGGGCAATCACAGCAGTGTAAGTAATTGTTCTTTTTAGGTCCCCTGTTAGAGCAAACCAATGGATTAATTCTGTCTGTTCACTGGCTGGAACTGTACGTTCATAGAAATCTTGGTGGGTTCCCCAAAGGAGTCTAAATGTAATTAGCAACTAAACATTATACTTCTATCTCAATTCATTTACATGGGAACAGTGCTAAGATACCTGTGTCTGAGTCATAGTGGACAGCTTTCCTCCATCTCCAGGGCACTCAACTGCCGCATCCCAAACAGCTCGTTCCTGTGTTCTGTCTTATCAAATACCTGCACAGAACCACCGCAGAAGCAAAGCAAGGCATCCTCTTGACTCTGAATTTAGCACAATCCCCTTCAGGATTGCTCAGTGTGGCAAGACAGTTAACTGAAGCTCAGGCAAGGCAAGTTTGAGATCATTTGTCTGAAAAGAGGAAAAGTCCTCACAAAAAAAATGAACTGGTATTTTTTTTGGTCCTCATTTGGGATGTGCGGCTTTCAATTGTCAAACTAATAGACTTTTTATGATCTTGTTGACTTTATAGAGAGCAGCTGTCCAAATTATCCCTGGCTTTAAAGTACTTCTCATCCTCCTATGTGAGACTACCCAGAAAGACTGTACATTGAATTGGGGGATTCTGTAGTGGCCCGTGGTTGTCTGTGAATTTGTTGCTTTAATTACTGCAGCTCACTAAACCAAGGAGCAAACCAGATATATAGATATGTCATGGGGAAAAAATTAAATTGCTGCTAAACTCAGTAGACTGTAGCTATGATGACTGTAGAGAATTTGGTGTAGTGCTATCCTGTCTGTACTAGCTAAACAACACACGCACTCCTCTCCCTTTTTAATTCAGGAGTTTGGACCTGGAACAGAAACTCTGAGTCAGGTTGATGCTACCTTGAAATAACTGCTTGCTTTCGAGGGATTACACCATTCCATCCCCCTACTTGCTCCCTGAAGGAAGAACCTCAGAAAGGATGGACAAATACCTTGACATTTTCAGAACTGCATACAAAAAGCATCTCTTCAACCTCACGTTTTTTCACTCATCCGCATATCTTTAAATTTGACTATACTGATTTTTCATTTTCACATTGTTGCTATTCCACAAGGAGGAAAAGTGAAGGGAAGAGGAGAGCATTTTTAAATATGGAAAACACTCAAGTATTTTGGTGATGAGGCATTATGCATTTCAATTGAAGGATAAAAGGAGAAAACATGAATGTTCTTTGTTCCCGGGAAACAAAATACTGGCAATGGAGAATGTGATTAACCAGTTCAACACATCAGGAAGGGAGAACGAAAGTATATATGAAATTGGGTCAAATTTAATAAATGGTTTCAGAACAAATATTCAGAGAGTAAATATATTTGGGAAAGACTAAGCATTGCATTACAGCATTTTCAGAACAAAAAAATCAATGTTTCGCTTCAAATTTAACTAATGAAACTAAAATAATGAGGGAGTAAATAAACTGAAGACAAAATGTTCTGTTTCTGGTCAACCCCCTTTTCAGTTTTTTGTTTTGCTGGGGAGAAAATGAAAAAAATGTGGGTTTTTCCAAAATTAGTTGTTTTCTTTGAGTTTTTTGGTTCAGCCATCGTACCCACTGGCTTGATTAATGATGCATAGAAAGTCTGAGTAGATATTTGCCTCGTCCTCATTACTGCCTCATTGTTCATCACTGAATGCATTTGAGGGTAGCATCAAGCATACCTGACCTCTCAACGTGGTCCCTTTTCTTTCTGGGGGCTTTAAGTTTGTCATGGATATTCTTCCCCTTCAGTGTCACTCTGTTCCTTCACTGGATACAGTGAAGTGCTTCAGTGTAGGCATAAATATCAGATTTTTACCCACACCTGGTACTGTCTGACCCATTTTCCTTCTATTCACAGTCCACAGTAATCACAAACATCGCTATTGTTTTTTTTTTAATTATGTATTTTTTTTTTTAACAGTTAGTATATAAAGTAAGAATATGAATATTTCTGCATTTACTTAAGGTTTCACAAAATCATGAGAGTTTTCTTAATGGAAATAATTCTGTGACAGCTAGTGATTAACAGATATAATGCTTTCATTCCTTCCCTAGAATAAGCAATACACAGTTCTGAGAATATGCAGAAAGTATCTATGGCTTCAGTGTCTGATTTTCCATTTTCCCCCTCAGTTCTGTCTTTAATGAGAACCAAGTAACATCTTCCCAAAAGTGATCTTGGTAGTTACAGTTTGCCAAATCTTTGAATTCACTATATTCGTTTTGGAAAACTAAGCCATTAAATTTAATAAAAGTGAAATGACTGCAAACAAAGTTTGCAGGAGTATCACAGTTAAGAGAGTGCTAGAATTGACATATACCATTACTTGCCTGGATTTTCTCTCTCCTTGCCCCTCCTGGCTAATTCTGGATGAATTGAGGTGCTGATGTGTTACCATATAAATATGTTGAAAGAGAACAAATAGAATGAGACCATGGCATCTGCAAATGCATTTGCAACACAATTTTTAGTTTCCAACTAGCCTTAAACCTAGCTCTATACACAGCTGCGCGGAGTAGGATGAAAGTCATAAATGAAAGCCTTTAAAAAAATGTGTTGTATTCTAAACTAAACGTGAAATAAAAAAAATACTAATCAATTATAGTACAAATATGTAAAGCTTCATAAACTTAAGTGTTGTGATCTGGCAATCAAGTGCTGATATATGCAGAGTACAACACACATACATCTTCCTTCATGGAAGATTCAGGGTCAAAATAACTCATTTAACAGAGCAGTGTTACTGTCCACTTATAAAAAAAATCTAGGCTAAGTTAAAAAAGGGTCATTTCTATTGAATTATTTCTACAGATCTAACTGTAAAGTCGGGGCACAATATACTCATCTCACAGTTCATAGGAGCTCTACAGGGCATAAACAAAAATCCTTATGCTCCCAGAAAACACCTTCCAGGAGATAAGTAAACTTCCAGAAAGGTTTGGAATATTGCATATCTGCTTAGCGATTTCCAAAATAAGTATATGTAATCTCCGCTTGTTTGACTGTGCATATTTATGTAAACAATTTCAACTGTAAATTGTGATGCTCAGATGGTCTCTGTTAGCATACTGTACAGACCAGCAAACCGATTTCATGACATACATGAGAAAAACTGCTTTTCATTACTATAAATTACAGGACTTGTACTGTTTTATGTGTTTTTTTTTCATTGGAGGTCTTTGTCCCATTTTGTGCCTCAGGGTGTTGGAAGGGTATCTGAAGAAAGTGCCAAGGAAAGAAAGGCAGTAAGATTTCTGAGATAAAGGCCATCTGATTCAACATGTTTGTCTTTTAAAAATTCATTATTGCCCAAACTTCCTCCTTTTTGTTACCTTCGCTTTAAGAAATAATGTATTTCATTAATTGTAAATCTCTTGCTTGCTTGCATTTGTAACTTATTTGTGTTTCTCTTGTATTTGTACTTACTTTCTCAAAATCTGGTGATTGGAGCATTTGTTCCAGATGTATGAAAAATATGGCACCATATCCGCTGAAGCAGTCAGTATCATGTTAGAAAAATAAGAGTGGAATGGATGCTGGGTCTCTCCTCAGAATCTGACCCACAGTTTAAAAACAGTAGATCCAATCAATGTGCCAGCTGTGAAACCCCCCCAGTAGTACATTGTGTAGTTACCTGCAAGGTAAAACTGAAAGTGAAAGGGCTCGATAGTTATGAAAATGAAAGGGAAGACATTCCTCATCTGAATTATTCACAGGCAAAATATCAAATGACATCTTCCCAGGAAGTTCAGTGAACACCCTGTTGATGTCAAGAAGACACTGCTTTTTATTCAGTTCTTTTTTCCTCTTTTTAAGCCTCGTATTAAACATGGCTGCAAACCACTGCGTTAGGTATATGTGTCCTCCAACACATACATATGAAGACTTACAACTGAATAAATACTGTCCAAACCCCTGCTGGTCCCTGTATGTAAGCCTGCCTCTTTCATCTTCCTCTCCCAATGGACAGCAAGACCGTAGGGACTTCCTGCTATGGGATTCCATGGTCCAGGTTTGTATAGAAAATCAGAAGTGCACTGCAAGTTAGTTGTATTTTACAGTAGTGATGCAGCAATTAGAAATTACTGCTAAAAGTGGTGTTTTCACATTCCTAAGACTTTTTTTGGACCCAGCATTTTGCCTGCATAAGTACACCGTTAGCTACCGTCCCTGGCACCCAGATACTTAAAAAAACCCAAAACATAAGCCTCGCTCTGTGTTTATGCAAGCAACATGATTTTCTCTTCGTGTGAGGGGTCTTCTGGCTGAAGGAGCCTGCCTTTATTACCAGTTTGGATCAAATGAAGCCCTGGCTGACAGCCTGCAGAAAAACAGCCAAGCCCAGCTTCCATGTTGACTCATATCTCTAGTGACCGTACACCATTTTTCTTGGAAGTCCCACCTTTCTCTGAAATTCAGCCTCACCAAAACTGAAATTCTGCTCCGGTCTCTCGTTTATTTCTAGCTCTTTTGAAAACTACCCTGGTGCCACATCTCCAGCTCCACACAAAGGCTGTGTTTTCTCCCTTGATGCCATCTGTCCCTGTTGCTGACTCTACTAACAGAACCCATTTTCATGCCCTTGTCTTCTCGCATTTTGTTTATGGCAGCTTTCTCCTGGTCAGAACTTACAGTGCTCAAATCTCCCACTCTATTAAAACCATTTCCTTCTCCCACTATAAATTTAAGGATGTAATCTAAATCAGTTTCTTTTATTAGGCTATTTAAGTGTATGTGTTTAAACAATATCTGTGGTGGAAGTGCCACAATCATTGTGTTTTTTGGAGCAAACAGGAATAATAATATACACAAGAATCTGGCACTGGAAGAAGGGCATTTTTGTATAGACTGATACTGTCTCCTGGGAAAGGACTGGAAAAGGAAAATTGGCAGATGACACAGGGACCAGGAAGGGATTTCTTGGTCAACATGTGTAGTCCCCGTCATTGTAGGCAATTACAGGATATAATCATATCATTACATGATATAATATTTATTGGATATGTTCATGATACAGAACATATTTCTGCCCAGGCTGATTGTAGATAGGCTGCACAGCAAACATTCTTAAATGAAACGATTTCATAAAAAATATTTTAGTTTGTCATTTGGAAAACAAGACAGTTTTCAAAAGTGCAAGAAAAGTGCTCTAAAAATTAAAGATATTCTTTAGCAGTAGGTTAAGGTAATCTTGACCATGTTCTTTATACGGAGGAAGAGCAGGATGTTTTCCTTTGCAGACCAAGTGTGCGCCCGTGTCATCAAAAGAACTGTTATGCAATGGGGGGGAGACCTCTTTAGGTCTGTTCCTCTGTAAATGGTTTAAATCCCTTTCACTTACAAACATTAATCAACACATACAACATCTGTAGAAATCCAAAGAACACAGGGCTTTCTATTTATTTTAAAGCATAATGATGCATTCATTTATCAACCCCCCTTTTTCTTTTGTACAATAAATCAGTTCATTATTGTATTTCAGTGTTTGTATTCCTTAAGGAAAGGAAAGCAAGAAGCAGGGCATACCAAATTCTTGATGTCCTTTATGTTAAAAAATGGTCAGTTCTGAAAACACCCCCTACAAACTTGTTAGCACAATTTACTTCAGAATGTGTCTGTTCGAATGCTATCTAGAACCTTAGAATTTGACGATAAATGCTTACTTTTATTTCAGTACTAAAGTACAGCTGGTAATTTCTACTATATGGCTAAATGTGTTTTGTACATTACAGTGCACACTTTAAATTTAGAAACAACAGATATTTTCCTGATTTGTAGATCAACAAAGGAAAAAATAAATGCTGTTCCTATTTACTATCATAAGAGATTTAAAAACACAGTGTATGCTCCTAATCGAAGAGAACTGAGACAGGGATAAAGTTTGCTTTATGCAGAACTGTTCTTACACAGTCTATTTCTGTGACAAGCACAGATGACTAAAAGATGAATGAGAAATCTAAATTCAAGGAGACAAAATATTTTGCTATGTTCTACAAAGAGCTGGCTGTGTTGGACATATGTATGGCTCTCAGCTTTCTAATACTGTGAATTACCTCCTCAAATGTTTCGCTGTTGAATTCAATGGGATTCTCCAGTTTTATACCATCTGAGAGTGTGTATGGGAAATGTGTGTGGTTATATGAAGAGTTCAGCACAACCTCGTAAAGACCACATTCTGCCTATGCTTCCTTTACAGTACTGCACATCAGCAGAGTTATTCCCAATTTACTTAGATGCAAGTAAAATCAAAGTAGGAATCCCCAGGATTTAAACCACATGGTTTTTTACTTTTATTTTAAAAGCAGTTTATAGGAACAGGAGCAGGACTTGAAAAGACTTCTAAGCAAACCCATGTTTATGTAAACATATCACAGTTCTTTCAGTAAAACTGCCTGGATTTTGTTAAAAACACGCAAGTTTCCAAACAGGTGTGGAAATGTGAAAGCGGTAGTTAAAAAGTAAAAATGTGACTATCACTAAAGGTGCTTTTCACCAACAATAAAGCAAGTCCTGAAATGCAGGAAGCAGTTATTAATTTACATAAAAGCTGCACCTGAAATCATTAGAAAAAAATTACTGCTGTTTTCTTTTATGTTCATTTGCAGTTTGTTCTCCTTTACCTTGTTCAGACCCAGCTTATTTTAGTGTTCTCTTCTACAGTTCACTCAGTTTTTCCTCTACCATATGGGCTTCTTTCAGATTCAACTGAAGGCAGGACTTCAGTTCAACACTTTTACACCCATCCCAAAGCTTAGCCAGAAGTGAAGATTCCACATGAAAAAAATACAAAGGTTCAGCTAAAATACAGTATAAATAAATATTTGAACTACTCTGCTGCACCACCACTCAGTGACTCATTGCTTTACAAATGCTACTGCTACAACTGTCATAAAATAACCCACATGTTCTTGTGTGGTAGGTAGAAAAATATTTTCTTAGCCCTTTTACAGCAAAGTGGTAAACTTGAGCGCAAAGAAGTGAAAGCCGAGGTTCTGGGGAGCTGGTCCTCACTCAGTGGTTTCCATAGGTGCCTTAGGATTTCAATGTGAGCATGAGCTTCGGCTGTCCAGAAGGGCTTTGCCAACTTCGGGTTGTGTGGCAACTGAGAAGACCTGTCCGAGGGCAGGTTGCTGGCTTTACAAAGCCTATGCGTCAGGGAGAAGATGAGAGACCAGAGGAGGGTACAGCATGTTGGAGGGGCTACAAGGCGATACTGGTCAGTCCCAGTGGCCACTGTACAATGCCCTCTCCTTACCAAAGTTTTTGAGTGAATTTTAGAGTGATCTTTGAAAGAGGACAATGTTATAGCTTTGCAGATATTTCGAAGGAACATACCCCCTATTGAAATGATGGCATGGTAAAAATTAAATCTCCGTGTTAGAAAACAGAACAAATGGACAATTAGAGCATGTATCAGGTAGTTACTCCAAGATACAGCAGATACAGAATATCCAGTGACAAGATTTGTTTTCTTACTACTGTATACCAGGAGAGACAAGTATTTTTGAAATGATCAATACATCTTTGACAGAGCAGTGAGTCAAAAAGAATTCCCAGCCTACAGACCTGAATGAGGAGGAGGAAGGTAATCTCTCCCCCGTGACTGAGACAGGAGGGAGAGGAAAATGAAGAACTCTGTCCGTGTTGTATTAATGGCTGGACAGGGATAAGGAGATGTCAGAAGGATAAATCATAAATCCATTTCGTGCTTTCTATCCAAACCAGAATAGGAGGCAACTGGTTAGGGGCATCCATATAGCAAAGGCAGTAACAGTCAAATTTGCGACTAATACCATGCAGGGATAGGTTTTGGAAGGAAAGACTAAAAATAGATAATTTTATACAATATAGAAGGCTGAGGGGCGATCCTTTGAGTGAAAAGCTGAAGTAGCAGTTTGTAAAGTAGAGAGATAATAACAGAAGTCACGAAACACAAAGGTTTCTTTGAGAATTCAGTAGCATTCCTCATTTTCTTGGTTACACAAATGAAGCTAATGTGATGGCAGAATACAGAAATGAGCCGCAAAGAAAGGTAGAGCAGAAAAAAGGAATAAAGAAACATGCTTTAGGCAACCATAACGGCATGATAGGGAGACAGAATTTTACAAGTGAGTATCCAGGATACCAGTGCAACATCACAGAAAAATGGCACATAAAATTTCAAAAATTATCTGTGAAAGAGTAATTGTCAAAAAGGAAGAATAATACATCGTTATCCCCTCAGAAATAGCATTCAGATGAGCAGGGTCAGTAGGCCAAGTTCTGGCCTCAATTATGGCATTGGTTTTCACTGCAGATTTAATTTGTGTTCGAGATCTGAATTCTGTCCAGTGAAAAACCAGCTTACTACTGGTGCCTGGAAGGAACTTACTATCTTACGGAGAGTAGTGAAGGCAGTTATGAAAGCTGTCAGTGTTCATCAGACTGATGCATTTGAAATCGTCTGAGAGTGCAGCGAGTTCGAAATCTGCATTTTAAAAGTGGGGACAGTGCTCGAAACGGGGAGATGCAAAGGCATAAAAGCATATTCATTGATTTAATGTAAGAGTGTGTTCTGGAGCAATGAGATGGAGTCTGTGTAAGAAGGACATTTGCTTACAGTGTGGATGAAAGGCCTAATGCATCTGTGCTTGCACAAATGTCTGCAATGAGCCAGACTGACTGCACCACCCCGTGTGGCAGGCTCTGGCCACAAGCTGCCCTGCACCTCCTCTGGCCGTGGCAGCGTCCCCCGGGAGCTGCTATCAGAGAGGCGTGCTGCGGAGGAGACAATCACAGGTTACCCTTCTGCTGTCCTCGGGCCCTAGATCCTCTTGAAAGCTGACTTTGGCAACAGATGATCACCATTCCTTGACCTCAGTGAGTCCTGTTTCAGGCTCGGTAATTCACACAAGCTAAGGAAGTGTTAATCGCTGAGTTCTTTTAGATGGTCATTATTCCTGATGATAGGGTTTCAGCCAAGTGTTGGCAGTACCTCCAGCCATAGGGGTTGCTATAGACCGGAACCCATTACTCCTTTCAGGGAGGTCCCCAGGAACACCGCCGGGGTTTCTCTGGCAGAGAGGTTCAGATCTCGCCATCCTGCTCAAAGCGCCTGCCAGATCACGCCAAGGGTTACTGTGGAGACATGTGCCACATCTCCATGCTGACAGCTATCTCCTCTTTCTGTTGATAGATCCTGCAGACGTATCAAGCGTCAGGGTGAGACTGGAACTCTGATGAAGCTGAGGAACCGTTTAGAAATGTCTGTGCTCGGAGCAGTATTGAATATGTAAGTAGCGAATATATTACTGAGGAAATTTTCCATGTATTTGTTAGTCAGATTCCAAACTTGGCAGTTGCGTTAATACCTCAGCTGCTCCTGGATGCATTTACAGCAATGATGTGGCAAAGGGCTTTGTTTCATGTGCCTCCGTAGAATGGGGCACTATATTTTTATAAATGTAGGGTTTCTGAGATTTATTCCCTACATTTGTCTCACTGGGATTAGGGTAGTGTATGGTCTCTCTGTGGCACTATGCCAGTCACAAACGGAAGCCATGGAAGGCTGCAGCTGTCTGCTTGTTATTAATTGAGGGTTAGTGCAGAGACCAACACACGTTGGTACTCCAACACCCATACTGTTTTCCAGATACTTTAGGAATGGAAGCTTAAATTCACACTTTAGTATAAGAAGGCTCTGGGTCACATTTAATACTAAGATCTCACGTGCAAATGGTTTATGAAATTACAAAAAGGAGTTTTAACAAACGGCTAATAAATTGTGAGAGACTCTTACAAATCTCGCACCTAATTAGTCTTCTAATTCTAATGAGTCCATGAGAATCTTCTGAAGTCCTCCCTGTCATCCCTAGCACAAGCTATACATGTAGTCAAATGCTGGAACAGATGTTCAGAGAGGCTGTGGAATATCCATCCTTGGAGATACTCAGAACTTGATAGAACAAGACCCTGAGTAACCTAATTAAGTTATTGCTGCTTTAAGCAAGGGGTTGGATCAGATGATCTCCAAAAGTCCCTTCCAACCTAGATTATTCTATGATACATACATTTTGCCTAAAACATTTACTAATCATTTACTAATTCTTTATTAATTCTTTTCCACTTAGAAAAGCACCTCCATTTGGAAAACTGAGTTCTATGCAATCTATGAAAGTGGGTGTATAAAATGACTCAATTAAGCTGAGTTTAGATTTACCAGGCAGCTGGAAAGGAGTTTCCCAAAAGCAGCTCTGAACTTCTTTCTTTCCTTGACCTGATACCATGAGGGTTTGTTGACTTTCAGGTCATATGGCAAAAGCAATCTGTTCTCTGAGATGTACAAGGGAGAGATGGGTTGGAAGACCAAGGTCAGCTGATCACAAGGTTCAAAACATTTTCTTAGTCATTAAATGGACATTTTTTAATACTGAGATACATTGTGAAGTAATTATTCAGTGTATTGTCAGTGCTTGTATGAACATTCAGTATTTACGGTGTAAGCAGAACAAGGAATGTGCTAAGCTGAGGTGTGAACATACAACATGCTCCATGATAGCAGCCATATATTTGCTCTTCATCCAGTCTGAAGGAATTAAATACAGGGATAAGAGGCATAAGTTACTATACCTTTAGCACAAGGAGAAGAGGAAACATGCTAATTAAAGTATACTTGTAGTCCTTGTACCTATGCTGGAGGTTTGTGCAGAGATAGTAACTGGATGCTCCGCAGGACAGGATGCTTAGATGGGGCCTGAAACTCAGACTTTCAAGGACTAGGGTGTTTCTAGTCCTTCTCACCACCTCAGCTGTTATCTGCATTTTTATGTGCCTCATCTAAAAAGAAGCCCCTCTCTGTGAAGTGATTTCAGGCCTGGTGTTGAAAATGGGAAATGTGCATTGAAATAGTTTTTATGCACAGCAGTCTACAAAATGAAGACTTTGATGAAGCAAATCTGCTCTGAAGCCTACTGAGTAACATAAAAACAGGAAGAAAACCCCAAGATTAACTTGTGCTGAATATCTGCGTTTAGTATTTGTGCTAGCTGCTGCTTGTATTTCGCAGTTTTGTAGTACATTATGCAGTATAATGTCCTGACAAGATCAAGAGGTTCCTAGCATACTCGGGAGAGTCGTAAGATGAACACACATTTCCTTTTGCTGAGAAAAAAAACCACACCTGGATGAGATGGCTCTGGAATTACATCAGGATTTCTGATCACATGTCAACTTTTCTTTTTCTCCAAAGAGCAGTTGTGTCCAAGGGCATACACAGAAAAAATAACATAGAAATAAACAGTAAAACACATGATGAAGGAGTGTTATATTCTTACTACTTCAACAGAAATACTGATATATATTGGGGAAAGCGTTGCTTTTATGATGCTTTCCAGCTGTAGCCTAATAAAAGAACATAAACCTCATCTTTTTGGAACATTTTTAGGGATATTATCTAAACTGATAAGGTTGATAAACTTGGTAAGAAGAAGAAAGTCTCTTATGTTTTGTGTTTTGAAGAATTCAAGATGATATACACATGATTAAAGTGTTTAGTTTAATTCCAAGGAAACAAGAAACTTCAGGTGGTCATGGAAGAAGGATTTAAACAGACAGTTTGTCTTTAAATAATCAGAGAATTTCCCTAGGGAGTATGTATTTCCCCAATTACTACTCTGAAATGTTATTTTCATAGTTACAAAGCACCATGCAAATCTATCCTACTAAATGGATACTAATGATCATTACTATTATTTAACAGCATAACAGGTGGAGCTCGGAGCAGTGAGCACTTTCCTTTAATACATAGTATGCCACAATGTTTTACTTGTTCTGAAAATTAAATGCTCAGAATACGCTAATCACAAAATCTAGTATAAAGTGTCTGTCAGATCAGCGCTAACGATTGCTTAGTGTGCCCCAAAGACAAAGATGTTAGTTGTGCAGTATAAAAATTTGGTGTTATTCTGGAAAAGACCTTGCCCTTGGCTGTTGAATGTCACATGCAGTATTCAGAATATGCACTGCGCAGTTCAGGGCAAATACAACTCATGCAGTACCGTATGCTACATTATCTTTACAATTTCTGCCTTGTTGATTCCATTAACACACACAATTACAGATAGGCAGGGCAGATTTTAAAAGGCAAGTTCACACCTGTGAATTACTTTTAACGGGAATCTGAGATATTTTACAACACGTGTAAGGATATATGCTAGTTAGATGACAGCCACTGGGGAAAAATGAATGAGGAACATCCTTTAGTTTCTCTCTCCCTGGCTAGAAAAATTCTGAAGGTGACAGTGAGGGAGAACAAAGCGCATGAATCACCTGTACATCTCCTACATTTTGTTGGAAATTTTTCTTACTCAGATGAGCACTCTGAGGTGTTTAGTGACTTTCTCTGATGGCCATATAATATGAAATCATTTTTAGTCAAGATAATCAAAATGTCTGAAATCTTTCCACTTTCAACTGTTTGGTGATGTACTTTCTTATTTTTTTAAACTCTTCATAATACTATACGTATTAACAGTGGAGAGTCCTGTCCAAGTTAATCAATAAGCCACTTCAGTTTTGTGTACGGAACATAATTGAGTTTTTTCTTCAACATAAAAATCTATTTGGCTTCAGGTTTTTTATGGTAGATATTTAGAGAGCAAAGAGATTTTTCAAGCTCTCTTCTACCCCAGAGTTTGTATTTTAGGATCTAGGTTCTTTCCCCTGTCTAATGCCTGTCTAGTTAGAGGACTCACAAGTCAGCAATATGAAATCTAATTATGTAAGTAATTGTAGGCACTGTTCAATGAATGGCATCCTGTGATAATCTAAATATGCTGCACGTACAGTGAGGAAATTTATAATTCTAAAGACTTAGAGCCTGAAATAGTTTGTTATTTGTAACAGCATAAAGTACTGAAAATTTCTGCCATGTGAGAGCGATATGCACTTTATCACACACTAGAACTCATGCTTGGACAGTTGGTCACCATGCCTTTCTTCAAACTATAGGATTTTAACCACTGCCTAAAATAAAAGGCTAATAATATCCTGTTCATTAGACATTCTAATAATAATAATGGTGAAAGAGACTCTGCATGTTTGAGTTTGAGCTTTCTAGCATTTTAGGTGTTTCTTGTGTAGTATAGTCTAAAAATGAAAAATACGAAACTGTTAAAATAATAGTGACTTCCAGAGTGAATGCCGTATGATACCACACCATTTTTTTCAATGTGACCAAAGTTTTCTTTTTTGACAAATGATTAATCTGTGGTTATAGAACATTCAGGGATGTAGTGTATTGATAACATTTTGAAAGAAACCTACAATACAGATCTAGAATAAGTTTTATATGCCATGGCACCGAAGAAGTACCAATGCCCTTCCATTTAAGAGGAAACCCATGTTCCTTTTCAGTATGATGCCCCAGACGTGATTATTTGTCTGTTGTGGCATTATTTACAGGCCCCCAGATTCACAGATTTGAAGGCCAGAAGGGACAACTATACCCATCTAGCCTGGCTTGGGTTACACAGGCATGTTTTTCGTTCAGCAGGTCTGCACCAGGTCCCAAATCCTGATTTGATTAAACAATGTCTATTAGAAAATCATTGCATCTTATTTTGAAGTGATTCAGAGAAAGTACACCGTTGCTGTTAGTGAGTCTAAGTGCTACAAAGAAAATGCTACAGCCTTAATGTTAAAAAGTGTGTCTGATTTCTAACTTATGAAGGGTAAACTTTGAGCCACTGGCACCTTTTATATCTCTGTTAGCTAATTTCATTTTCCAGACGTTAAATCCTGCAAAGTGTTTTGCAGCTAGCTGAACAGATGGTCTCCATATTTCTTTAAGCTTTGTAAAATTTGGGTGCTAATGTGATGGCTCTGTCTAAAATTTTGTAGCTGCTTCAGAAGCCACATTCTAAAATTTCATCATAAGTGTTAGGGTTCCTCACTTGTGTTGAAAGTTCAAATTCAAATTATTTCGTATAATTTTGAGGGACAAAATTTTTATGAAGTGCAGGACTACAACAACTGCATTCACCAGATCAATATGAGTCACTTATTTTCTCTGTTTCATTGCTTAGAAAAATAATGCATGTCTTAAAGATGGCACAATTTTGACCAAAGAAAAAGGAAAAATGAAATGTAAGGAAGATGTGCAGTGTTCAGTTCTCTTCCCCAGTTTTATTCCTGCTATGCAAGAAGTTTACAACTTATTGTCTTAAATGTGTACCCATGTGTTCAGTCATATGGACAAAGAGAACAGTTTTGCCCTGTGCTATACTGTATCTTTGCATACAACTATATAATTACCCACATCTGTCTGCAAACTGCTTTACATCTGCACAAATCTGTACCCTTTCTGAAACAGGACAACAATATCCTCATTCATTTGTGAAAAATTCATGTGCTAAATATTTATTTGACTTTATGTAGAGTCATAATACTACGTAAGTGCAAAACCCTAAAGTAAGACGTGAAAGAGAGATGATGAAGGGCTTGGAGCATCTCCCTTATGAGGAAAGGCCGAGAGAGCTGGGACTCTTTAGCCTGGAGAAGAGAAGGCTGAGGGGAGACCTTATTATGGCGTACAAGTATCTCAAGGGTGGGTTGAAGGAGGATGGAGCCAGGCTCTTTTCAATGGTTCCAAGTGACAGGACGAGGGGCAATGGGCACAAGTTAGAACACAGGAAGTTCCGTTCAAATACACAGAAACACTTCTTTACGGTGAGGGTGACAGAGCACTGGCACAGGCTGCCCAGGGAGGTGGTGGAGTCCCCTTCTCTGGAGATTTTCAAGACCCGCCTGGATGCAGTCCTGAGTAATGTGCTCTGGGCAATCCTGCTTTAGCAGGGGAGTTGGACTAGATGATCTCTAGAGGTCCCTTCCAACTCTGAAAATTCTGTGATTCTGCGATTCTGTGAAAGTTACACATGCTGTAAAAATTTAATAATCTACCTTTAAAAAAATTACATTTTTCAGTGTTTGGGTTTTTTAAAGCCACATGCTATGAATTAAAAAATACTAATTAAACAAGTTAAACTAGAACGCTTTAGAAATGTTTTGAAAACAGGCATATAAAGCACTAATCAAATATAAAAAAGTTTAAATACTTTGAGCTTACTGTTTTGTATATATTTTTATCATAGTGAAGTACATTCAAGTGTTTTTATCCAAAGGATTAGTATTCTTTGCATACGTGTGCTGAAAAATAAGAAAACAGTTGGTTTGGCTGACCTGAGAAACCATTCACTAGGCACAAGGGATTCACCATAAGCTGTGTTGTGGGAAATGAAGAAGTAACAGCATTTTCTTCTCAGCCTCAAACTTATTAGTTTGTTGAAACTGTTGGGGTATGTAAAAGAACTGCTGTCACTTTAGAGCAGACAGCGAACCAAAAATTACGTGATTTTCTCAAATGAAATTCATGACTAGTGAATCAATTTCTACTAAAATAAACCAGTTCTGCATTTCAGAGATCAGGGAACTCCATGGGGTAAATTCAGTCAGTAGTTTGCGTTAGTGGTCCAGGGCAGCCAAGTATGAATGAGATTTTCATTCACTGATGAAAGTGCATAAGCTACACTTCCCTGTCCTTATAATACTTTTGTAGCCTACATGAAAGAGGTACATATTAAGCCTTATTTTGAAGCTAAGTTTTCTGTGGGCTCAGCCATGGACAGCCTGTCATACTTTCCAGGTCTTCCTATGCGTGGAGGCAGCAAAGAGAGGCAGTGGGGTCCCAGAGGGCCAGAGATGGGCAACGGGGGGTGCGGGGCTGCCCCATGACTTCTCAAAGACACAGCCAGCAACATCCAGGGATAATTCCACTAGTGGCACAAAGGGATGGGATGGGAAGGGAAATGCACAGAAAAGGGCTGAGGACAGACTAAGTGCCTTAGAGCCTTCAGAGTAGAACAAGCGGTTTGGGATTAGGAATGATCTTGAAATCACTGTACATATTGCCTAAATTGTATGTCCCTACTGATGAAGAAAGTGACTGCCTTTCTTGAGCTACACACAGACACAAATGAACAGCACAGATCTATCATAAGGAAAGGCACAGCAATCCTGTTGTGTTTTAGGATGCCTTCATTTTCCTGAAAGAGCCACCATGAGCATTCTTGAAAGTTGTGAAAATTTTCACCTGACGGTGAGACCCTCAGGTATCTTTTGGTTTTAGATACCTGAAAACCTTTTCAAAAGGCTTCATAAAAAAGGAAGGGAAAGAGAGCTTTACCAAACAGTAGGATAACATAATAGTAGTATAGCACTGATTTTTTTAATATACATAAATTACATTCCTGTAAGTTACAGTAGAACCTAGCATATCAGACACTGCCCCATCATCTGAGTCAAAAGCTATAGATGTTGTCTTAGTAGAAGTCACAAAGCATTACACCACTGGTGGATTCTGATATGTTATTTAAACAGTGCTATACTCACAGCTATGCACAACCAAATCTCTCTAGTGCTGTAACGAGCAAGGTCAACTTAGTTAGTTGAAGTTTTGGGTTTTTTTTAAATTACTTTTATAAAAACATTTAGCCCTAGGGCTTTTCATTTTCTTGGTATATCTACCACATTTCTCAGCTTTTGGTAAAAGCACACTGGAATAACTTCATAGAAGTAATTTTTTAGTTTTTGAGTGTTCCAAAGTAGACTGCCCAAGAATATATAATTTACAATGCATTTCCATTAATAAAACTGTACTGTAGGCAGAAAATAGGTGTGATAGTACTTTTCTTTTAAAATGATACCAGTTCATCACCCTGAGTCATTTTTAGGTTTCTTCGGTGAATGTTTTTTCTGCAGAGGAGGCCTGAGAGTTTGCTGGCTGGCTGAGTCTTTCCTCCTGTGTGTTTTTGGTCCCAACCACTATGGGAGATAACGTGTTAGAAATCCTTCCCACAAGCAACCTTTAACTTTAGGAGGAGAGGGTGAGAACCCTGCTCATTGAAAGACAGAGTCTCATCCAGATGATACCCACTTCTTTTGATGACAGTGATTACATGACATGGCTGACTGTGATGAGGAGTTGACTGTAGAGTTAATAACTTAGATCTCCTTCCATCCTGCTTTGCTAAAAATGAGATAAATGATGCCGCAATGAATTTTGCCCTTTGAAGGTCAGTGTCCACACTGCACATGAAACGAATCCTTGCCATTCATGTTTTACAAGAACACTATTAACATTCATGAATGTTTCAGCTTTAACCATGTGATGAGTTTGGTTAACAAAAATGCTAAGTTCTTATCTTCTGTGCATACTTATTTCACAAAGCAAATCAGCTTGTTTCTACAGGAGCATGAACCTCCTGGACTCCTGTGAATGTCTGAACATGGTGACCTGGGGCAGTGGAAGTCATTTGCAGTACGTTGTCATTTAAGCTCCATTCAGAGAAGTCTGATCAACTTGACGCTGAAAACAGCTGCTGTAGCGGAGGAGCTACTTCTACCAGGGTTGCTGAAGTTGCTGAAATTGGTGCAGTTTTTTTAGAGCTTCATAGTGTGCAAGGCTCAAAGGTCACACTGAGAGCGCTGCTTTGGAGGACTGAGAACTCCAAAGAAACTCTCGGTCCTACATAGGACTCATTAAGCTCATTGAAATAACATGCAGTCCTAAATGAGCCACAGCTTTACTTCCTCTCTGTTGTGGCTCTTGAAACTCAGAGTGTGATTCCCTCACACAATAGCAGCAAGAAGCCACAGATCGAAAGCAGCTGCCACCATGTCTGCAAAGGAGAACATGCTTCTAACAGTCTGCAGTTCCTGTCCCAGAAGTGCTGCAGCTACCGGTTTACCCCATTCAGACATGTCTCTGTTTGAGTCAGAGGTTCAAGTAACCTTCTCAGAAATGGAGCTGAAGACTAGTCACTTCAAAAGAAAAAGAAAATTAAAATACCCTGACTGTAAACCAGCCTTGGTTCATCCTCTGTCTCCCTCAGGTACGCTGTGTCTGTCACTGCAAAGCCCTATTACACTACTGTATAATCAGAGGGGGAATGAAAAGGTAGGTCTTGCTATCAGTTCTTCCGTGAGATCTGAGGCTTATCATGCAGTTCCTCTGCTAACCCCGAGGCTTACTACTCAAGTACTTTCCAAATCTTGAATAAGTGATATATCAAATACTAAATATCTGTAGGCAATCCCCAGATATCCCCTCGATGCCTGTAAGAGTGTAAGCGTTTAAATACACCTCCAAAACATACCTTTGTGATTCTCAGTACTAAACAACATCCTCAGTGCGTAACCCCGCACTTTGAAAGATCAACTGTCATTAGACTGCAACTTTTGATTATCAGAGCTGCTTGTGATCTTGGAATGGCTGCATTTTGGTGGTAAAGGGAACAACAGCAGCTGGAAACGAAGTAAGAGAGATGGTTAGGGAAAGTTCTGTTAAAGCTGTTCTTAGCTGCACAAAACCCTACAATTAATAAGGGAATCTAAACATTTTACAGAAGTGTTATGTTAAGGTAGAAATTATTTCAGTTACCTAAGGAATTCTGCCCTGTGGCTTGGGGATAAAACAGCATTAAAGAATGTTGTCCTTGGTTTGTGAACTGTACTTTGGACACATATCCTGAAACAGACTGTAGAAAATCAAGGGGTGTGTACTCTAAGATGTAACAGAAATGCAGATTGCATACCCAAAACAAAAAAAGTAGTTTACACATCTTAATTGATCAGTAAGCAAGACTTTTTTTCCTTGCATGCCAAATAGACTACAAGAGCAGCAGTTAATAGCAGGGGAGGAGAACTGCATCGTTCATGGTACATGTAGAAGGTCCAGTTCACGTTAAAAGGAGACCTGCCTTTGTTTTCTAAACACAGCAGGTTGTCAGTGGTATTTGATATGAGTGGACGAAGCACAAAAAATAACAGCAGCACAGTTGCAGAACAATTCAAATCACAGCCCACAGTAGCTTGTCAATAAGTGGTAACCATGCACACACTGCAATATTTGATACCACTTCTAAGAGTGAGAAACGTGGTATCACTGGCACTCACTAGAAATACTCTAAGTAATGTCATGTCAGAAAGCCAAAGCGTAGGATGGTCAAACAATGCAAGAAAAAGATGTGGCATCCTTTGTGGTGCTGATGACAAAGCTAGGGGACACATTATTCAATTGGGAGAAACAGCAATCTTCCATCAATTCTTCAAGCAATTCCTTGAAGCTTTCCGAGGCAGCAAGAACAGTTCATACAGGATTATGAACTACAACAGGCAGTCCACATGTTGAGCCATACTGTTCTTCGATGAAAGTGCATTCTATCAATCAGCCTAACGAAAGATTGATGAGAGTAATAATCCAAAGCTTGTGATGTGTACAGGGTGTCTTCCTTGGAGCTTGCAATTTTGGTTATCTTGATCCACTTGATAAATGCCATACAACATTATGTTTGCATAGACCTTCGTCAGCAGGGAGAGATGACAAGGCCACCTTGGCACTCCTGCTTTATCTCTCATTTCATGCAAGTGCATGCCAGTGCATGGGAAAGGCAGTGGAAGTAATTTGCTGCTGGTGAGAAGGCAGCGGGGGAGACGGCAGGAAGGCGGCAGATGAGCCTCCTTCCAACGGCCTCCAACAGTCTTTGTGGTGGAGGACACAGGAGGTGCAGAGCACTCTGATACTCCTTAGCTGCTGTCAGGTCCCACAAGCAGCCTGGCCGCTGTGTAGTCTGATGGTGTATTTATACTTCAGCTTCCCTAAAGTACTAACCCATCAGTGTTACGTACAAACCAGCAGGTTCTGAACCAAAGGGAAATCAGAGGAAGGAGCTGATCCAAATCACCTGGGCTCTGAAGGCAGTGCTCAGCCCTCTGATGCCAAACAATTTTGCTCTGAGACACCCACGGTTCCCACAGTTAATTGATGATTGCCACTCCTGACACCAAGAGACAAATAAAATGTGGCAGTGAGAAGGCCATAAAAGCCAGCCAAGGGCCTTACCCTTTTTATTTTATTAAGAAACATGAGTGTTTCTGTGGGTGTAAAGTGCCTTTAAGACTTCTTTCTTGAAGTATGTCCATCCTTCCTGGACTCTTGTATCCATAATCATTCTATGATTCTATTCTATGATTCTATGAAAGAGACGCTTCTTCCCCCGTATATGTAAAAATCCATTATCAGACACAGCTTTCTCTGGGGTGTCTGTTGCATCATTTGTGTATCATCAGCACACAGATGATTAGGGCTTCTATTGTACATAAGACATTAAAAGGCCATGAAGGTAAATAACAGGAACATTCAGTGTTACCAAGTTTTGGAATCTGAATTGTCTATTTTCTATTTAATTGTGTGTCCCACACTGTGTTTTTATATATAAAGACAGAAAAGCAGTCATTTTGCATTTGCACTGTAAAAACTTAATTTTTTTTTTTAAATATTCACCTCTTCTGCAGCCAAAGAGCTGAAGCTGATACCTATTGCTTCTTTCAGTTTCCTCTTACTTTTATCACTGTTTCCATACTGTGGGTATTTTGCTGACTACACAAATACTGTATACTATTATGTATTAATCAGCAGCATATAGTCGTATTAGGTATATAATAGTGACTACTTGCAAAAAACATTGTCAAATTCCTCATCACCTTTACCATCTCTTTTTCTGACTGTTACAGTACATTGGTTCTGACATTTCAGCACAGAAGAAAATTATGAACGAGTGGTAATGTTTAATTACACAAGAATGGAAGCTGCTTTTCAACTTTTCACATTTTTGGATTGTGAAAATCTTCAGTTTGTGCACCCAGACTCTATTACAATCTTGCTTCCAGTTACTGCAGCTGAATTGCAAAGTTTTAGCTGCCCCTCATCAGCCAGTATTTATTCCTTCAACAACTTCCAGATTATTTCCCCTGCAGTCATGTGAAGGCGTTTTAGTACATAAAGGTAGTTTTCCCTAGAATTCCTAGTGCTTAATTTGGGTTCCAGAAAGTCTCCATCCTCCTCCCTATATGGATTTTGATACTTGAGTCATATTCCTATTTAATTTGAAGCTATGAATGTTGTACCATTACTGAACCTCAAAGGTTGCTACTTCCTCTAAGATAAGTTCAACCACTTCTCAGCAAATAAGGTCTTCTCATGCTGTGTCACCCTAAATTCATGCATTCATGTTTGCACCGGAGTCCACTATTCCTTCCTTACATTAATTAACAAAAAACTTTGTGATCATCTTTGCAGTCTAAGAGTCTCAAATTCCGTTTATGAGCCCAGTAAGCATTACTGTGCATTTTCTTTCCATCTGAACTGTATTTAGCAGGAATTCCCCAGCACCTCTCCTGTCAGATTTCCTGTGCTAAAACACCTGAAACCTATCGCAAAAAGATTTCTGAAAGACAAATTCATCGGGTGTATTAATGTGATAATGTGATTTTATATTTTGCAAAACAGTTCTTTCTCCAAAAAAGGAAATTATTTAATGGCTTCAAAAATATTATTAGAGCAAATTTCAACTGCATAACATTTAAATGAAAGCCTATTACCATAGTCAAACAAATTTTACAAAGTAGTCTTTTGAAAAAACATGTAATGTCACACTTTATTTTGTAATATCTCTCTTATTACCAAGACTAATAAGATACATAAGCAAAGCTCTCTCCTTTGTAGTTAGCCTGACAGCTGAGAACAGTTTCCAATACCAGTGCTCATTGCAGTGACTGCAAAGGGATGTCAAGAAAAGGTAATTTTGTATCTGTGAAAGAATTTAACAAGTTGAGCTGTCCAGTTAGAAATTAGACTGTTTATATTTCAGTAATCACCCTTTCTAGGAAAAAAACCAATACAATAGCAACTTGATGGGTTTGTTAAAACTTAGTAGCTTTTTAACGTATATTCAGGTAAGCCCTTTCAAAATTGATAAATGTTTATTAACAACCCTGTACAGCATTAAGGAAGCCTACCAAGACCATCCAAAAATGTAAATACAGAAAAGTTGTAGATAAACCCTTTAAGATGCTGAAATGCTTTTCTCATAGAAGTAGGAGAAAGTTGGTTTTGTTCATTAGAAACACTTTATTACACTAATATAACTTTCTACTGACTCGATCATTTGCCTTATTCTGTGCATTTACTCAAATGTTTACTAGTTTATCTCTTTTACCCCAGTTATTAGCCAGAGCTATGGCAATGAGCCAAAACTTCATTTTTATTATGCATGTTTGCTTCAATGTTACTTCATCACCTCCTCCCTTCTTCTACTCTTTTGTTTGCTTCTACCTCCTGTTGCGTCTTGTTGGCAATCTACACTGTCAGGTCCCTAAAACAGAAATGGACTTACTCTGTGTCTGAACTGGAACCCACTACTCTGATTTGTCCTTTAGTTTGCAAGGACACTAATTAACAATGATTAGCAATTAGAGTACCAGAATACAACTTGTAAGGCAAGTATGTTTGTGATCTCTGCAGACCCTATCAACATTTTAGTCAATACCTATGTTTGTTTAATGACTGTAGTAAGTACGGAACTAAGAACTGCCATACGAGGTCAGACTAAAGGTCTGTGTAGCTCAACATGTTGTATATTCTAATAGAAATTAGTACTGGATGCTTAGGAAACAGCATCTGTAGAGTAAGTGCTGCCCTTGCTCTACCCTCCTAGCTTCTGGTGATTAGCAGATTTTTTTGTACTGAAAGGTATAGAGGGACCTATCCTCCAAGAAGCTGTTTTACCATTCTTTGAAACCATTTACAGTTCTGACTTCCACAACATCCCATGGCAATAAGTTCCAAGATTGAAATACTGGGAAAAAGTACTTCCTCTGTCTCAGTCTTCTGTCTAATCATTTCATTTGCTGCATGCCTTTTTTTGTGCAATGAGAAATCACATTCATCACTGGATTAACTAATCATCCCCCATGTGTCTTTTCCATAGTATTCATATCTTCCTCAATCACTTCTGCCAGCCAGAAAGTTGTCATAAGGTGTCTTTTCACTGACAGCCAGTCTGTACCCTGCTGGCCCTTCTCTGTGTTATTTCTAGTTCTGTGTTCTTCTTGAAGTGGGTGCAATACTGCAGATGTGGAAGCACAATGGTATCCCTCAGTGACAAGATGGTGATCATCTTCCGTTTCATTCTCAATTGCTTTTTTGAATAACACCCACAATTCTCTTTGCTTGAGGTTTACCTCTGATAAACAGTAGGTTTCAACTCCCATTAGGAGCGGAAACTAAACCAGAAAACGTGTTCCATCTGAAGGGAGGGCAGTCACTACTCTCCAAGAGAGTTCTGTTATACAAACGGTGCTGTGCTAAATGGGGATCACGGGGAGATTCACTTCAAAAGCATGCACCTGATCCAAATTTAAATACTAAAGTAGACACACCCAAAAACTTTCCACAACAATTCCAAGATCTCTCCTGAATTGTAACAGCTTCTTCAGGACTCATTGTTATGCATGTATAGTCAGGATTATCTCTCCTTTGATCATTCAGCTTGCATTTATAAACACTGTTTCAGCTGCTCTCATCCAGCTCATCACTGTCAACCTTTCTCTTGACAATGCTAATAATAATCTATAAATTATCAGCAGTAAATGGAATTCTTTTCAAATAATTGATGATTCCGTTGTATAACACAGGTCCCAGTACTGATGTTTGGACGCTCTATCATAACTACCCTTTGTTGCTTCTTCTCTGTGAACCAGGTAGTCTAAGCGATGCCCAACCCTTGTGGACCACAGCTTTGTTTCATTAGCAGCCGCTCCTGTGTGATCTCACCAGAAGGTTTTTGAAAATCCATTACACCAGTCAGAGCCATTTGTATCTACATATTGACTAAGAGTTCTGCGACGTGTTACTTTCCTCTAAAAATTCATGTTAACTCTTCTCCAAACCAAGACATGTTCACATAGATGTGCTGATTCTATTTCTTTTGATAGGTGCTACTAACTTGCGTGCAATGGAGCTCAGACTTAGTAGTGCGTAGTCCCTTGCATCCCTTCTTAATCCATTGGGTGCTGAGCACATGTAAGCGATTACATTATTATAAGATGATTTCAAATAAACCCCACAAAATCTAAATAAATGCAGCAAAGTGCCTTATAGAAGAAAATATCTTCATTGTTCCTGTTTTGACCCTCTGAAGGAATGGGCTGCGAGTTTTGTGGGTAGTCTGTGAGAAATCTAGCAAAGCCCAAGTGGAGCAACTGCTATTTTCAAAGAAAGAAAAGTGTCTTTCCGAGAGATGTTTTCAATACTGTTTTTGCTTTATTGTTTTGTTGTAGCCTACCAATCATGTTGCTACTGTTTACAATTCTGCAAGAGTCAACCTATTTCCCCTTCTTTGGTAAGCCACAAGAAGAATAATTTTTTCCTACACAGGTCAATCATTTCAAGTTACCGTGAAAGTTTTTAGAGACATAATAGACTTGCTACAATATTTTATATTACGACTGACAATGAGATAGTATTGAAATAGCATTGGAATCTACATTTTCTCTGTGTAATAGAAGAAAACAGATTGAAGCGTATTTCCCTTCAGCTTTGCAATACTACCAGTCTAAAGTTTTGACAATAAGAGTGTGACATTGTTTTTCAACAGGCCAAAAGGACTATTTTCCTTTTGTCAAAAGCAGAATAGTCTTATTTACATGAATGTAAATCAAGCCAGCATCCACATATCCCACTATTAGTTGCCCTACATTGCAAATATTTCACTTTAAATTGTTTGATATACCATAGTGTTCTAATACTTTAAACACAAGGAACGGTTAACTATTTAATTAATCTTTTTTGCCAGTGTCAGGATACCAGTGTCATAAAATGTGCGGTAGAAATTGTCTGAAAAATACATGGGTAGGGAGGAACAACAAAAAGGGGTTGCACTGATGAAAACGTACACAGCCAAGAAACTGTAATACCGTTAAAAGTCAAATGAATGGACAAAGAAATGCTATTTAGAGCATAGCTGGCCATCACAATTACTCCATTGATTTAAAAAAAAAAAAAATTAGTCAATTTCTTTCAATACTAGACCACATTTAAATTTTGCCATTATTTGAAATCCCTCTCTAAATATATACATTAACTTCCAGAAACAATTACTAACCAATGAGTTTACTGCCGGGTTTTAATTTTGAATCAAAGACCGACCAAAAGTAAAGCACTCTATTTGTCTTTCAGAAAGTATTAGAAAAATGTATGTTGTTTTAATTTTCACATAGGTGGGAACACTGAACCTGGACAGCAAAGGGAAGCATGTTCAGTTCAGTGTCTTTGGTGGTGGGAAAATCTTCACTGCATCCTCAGACTTTGTGGAGTGATACAGAGTGTATTTTCAGTAGCCCTTCCAAGCAGGAGTATGCTTATGATGTGTATCTTGAGATAAACTACACTTGATCCAGATAAAACACCTCATCAGGATTGTAACAAAGCAGTAACATGGATAAGGAATCAATTGGTTTTCAGTATCCCAAAATATGCCAAGCAGTTTACAATGTAATGAGGAAGTTGGATTTGTGGTAACAGAGTGACGTTGTAGGTAAACAAGACAGTCATTATGTGCATTGTAATGTTCCATATGCGGCTGGACGCTGGAATTTCTTAGTAAGATAATGAATATTGCCAGAGTTATCCAGTTATGCTTTTGAAACTCACTCGGTATCTTTAGTTTGGAGAACTACAAGACCTGGGCAGAAAGGACCTCAGGTTAACTCTTGGGTTTAGACCTCGCTTTAATCTATTGTCCAGATGATTGCACAGTTTAGGATCAAAGAATACTGTCTGCACTGCAAATCACACCTAATTTGGAATAGAGTCCCAAAAACTTTCATCAGGCAGAAATCATCCAAGATTTCTATCGACTGAGGTCGATATTGGTCACAGGTTACCTTATTTTGAGGACAGCTGTCTTCTAAAAACCGATTTTGATAATAGATCAATGACAATGTATAAAGAAATAGCTGATTCTTCGAAATAGTTGTTAGGAAAGCTTTTCCACTGGAAAGAAAATAAGGTGTTATTTACAGATGCTTAGCTGGTGGGAACAAGCCCGGTATTACTGAAATCTGCATTGAACCCATAGTTGCCATTCTACAGAAGGGGCAGGTGCTTAACTCTCTTCTGTACTCCCCAGATCCTACCTCAAAGTCACTGTTTTCTCCTTGTTAAATCAGTCTTGTTCCTTCAACATGGAACTGTTATATCAATAAAGAGGTTGATTTAAGTTAAGAAATAATAACGTTTATGCCAATATACCATCTTCTTACAAGTCACCTCTGTCTTAGAAGATACATGTGTGAAATACTTTAAAAATAGATTTCTGCTTTCCAGTTCAATAAGCAGGTTTAAGTAAGTGTCTCCAAAAAAGTGACTCCATTGAAAGAGATGCAAGATGGAAAGCCACTATGCTCAAAAACTTGCATTCCCTCACTTTTACAAAATCATTGTAAAACAATGATTTTCTAAATTCTGCATCCGCAAACCAAACCTAACCTCCAAGAGTTCAGCCGTGTTCTCTCCAATCTGCATGTCTCCGCATGTAATAAAGATTCAGCAGCCCAAGCAGTGCCATTATTATCTTCAAGTTTTGACTTTGCTGGTACCTGAGTGCAGGTATGAATGGGAGATGTTGTAACTCATCTGGAAATACATTATCTTTCCGGTGGATCACGTGCACTAAAATAAACCACGGCTCATTCTTACACAGCTGCATAAACAGACTATGATTTAAGTGAAACTTGTCACTATGGTGGACAAGCCTCCTATCCACAGGCACTGTACCATGTCAGTGAGAAGATGCCATTTCTTAAAACATCACTTTTCAACAAAGAGGAATGCAAAAACTGCTGAGTTTTATTATTGTGATCCAAAAATATATGCATGAGACGGTCCCCTTCAGAGATTTAGCTATAATCTTTAGATCACTTACCTAAGGTGTTGTAATATAATCTGACATAATGTTAAAATAAGATTTTAGATTTCAACATCATCATCCCTGAATGTCTAATTGCATTCATTGTACATAAACCCCTAAAATATTAAATAAAAAAGCAAAGCATCAGTGAGCTTCATGAGCATCTCTATGCTACTGATAACCGATTCATATATTCATTGATAAAGTGGAATTTTATTGCAGTAACGGGATGCTCTGTGCTAGGAAAAATAAAGTTAGGTGCACCGTTCACATTGATTTTTTCCCCTCTAAAGCCATCTCATATACTTTTAATACCAGAGCCTTTGTGAGAGAACTATTTGGGTTCAGATAATATGAGAACTAAATTGTACATGAAAAATAAAAAATATTACTTCAAATTACGGACAACTTTAATGTGAATCAACAAACTTGGTATTTAAGAGTAAATACATTACCCTTTCGGTTTGCTACAAAAAATTAATGAGGATTTCCTACCAACACATCCAACAGTGTATTTGAATCATAAAACAAAATAGGGCTCACTTATTGAAAGCCACTGCGAATACACTTTTGTCAGTCCTTAATTTTCAGGTTACCTCTTATGAGAAAGGGGGGGGGGGGGGGGGGGAAGGAATATTCCATGAGTCTTTCACCCACTCAAAAAAGCTTGAAGTCATAAGCACATGGTGAAGCAAAGCCAAACTAGTATTTTATATAGCCTGAGAATTACACTAAAATATATACAACATTCCTTGTTAAAGGAAAAAAAAAATACTCAAAAATAAAACTTCAAAACTAACTTCTACCATATAATGGTAGTAACTCTCTTTTGATGTCAAGTGTCTTGGTTCTAATACACAAATCTAGAACTAATTACCGGCGAACACAGAATTCCCAATGGCTGTTCTGTTGCTTCTAGAATAAATTGGTACCTGTTTCACAGTCCTAAAAGAAATATAATAGGAGGTATTTCACCTGATTAGAAGCCATTTCTAACTAGAAAAAGGCACCTAATTAGCCAAACACTGAGATTATTTTGTCTATGATCTTACTTTGCTTCAATATAAAGGTGTTAATTGAATTTATCTTTAAGTTTAAAAGGTTGAAAAGCGTTTTAAAATAACACAACAGTAGAAGATGAATGAACTGAAAGAATAAATATGCACTCCTATTTCCAAAACTTAAAATTTTATACTTAAGTTTCCTGAGTGCCACCAAAATACGAGAAGTTTGTATAGGTAATGCACACTGTACTTTTTAATGTGCTTTATCATGGCTCCTAGATCGTGACTGGCTTTAACAAAAATAAATTTGCCACCACTATAAATACTCCGAATTGCGGAAGTAATTATTGTCTTATTTGCTGAAGTTCAGTAAGACTCCTTGAAGGACTCACATATTACTAATGCAGTCAAAGAGGAATCAGGAGCGTAGTATACCTTTGGAATGTCACCATAAGCCCCAAATTATTTATTTACACCAATAGCCCTGATTTATTTTAAGTTAAAATCCTGGAACTGTTTAATGGTCATCCTGCCATGCATATAATGTTTTACTTGTTCAGGAGGACAGAAAAGAATTCTGTATCCAAGCAAGAATGAAGGTGTCAGCTCTGAAGGCACAAATGACTTCATCTCACCTGCTAACGGGTGTGGGACACCACAGCTGTAACAGCTTCTTTCTAATGAGTCCCTTTGATACAGTTGGTTTTCTGGGACAAGAAGGAGCAGGGAGGCAAACTGAGTCGTTTTTTAAGTGAAGCTACTACCATCTACATGCTTGCTACCTACTCGACATATACACTCTTCAGCATTCTAGACCTTTCTTCTGACCTCCATCATGGAGAACTTCACAGGCGAGATACAAAATGTAGACGGATTGATAATCAAAGCCCTGCACATAATTTTTCCCCGCATGTCTCACACATAGATGAAGATTTTACACCATGAGCAACTGAGAAGGTCGTATTCCAAACACCTCACACAACAAGGAACGAATAGACGTACTTCCACTCACCTGTTCTGGTGGATACAATTCTTCCATGTATACAACGATAAGCAAAAGTAGTTCAAACAGAGTAACAAGGAAAGGAAGTGATTCAGAGGCTTTGAACCACAGTACTAACAATTCACATTCATCCATGCAGATGTCTGCAAAGTGACCGGGCCTAAAACCGACTGCAAACTGGGTTGTAACTCTGCTCTCTCACAGAACACCTCCATGCCCGGTGACTACCTGAGCAGCATCACCCATATGCCACACGGCAGTACTCAATGCACAGCCCACATCCAACTGCCAAATGTCATCGTCTTATACCACAAATATCATAAAAAAGCAGAAATTTTTAATGATGAGTAGGAGCTCAACCAGCACGGCTACCATTAGCCTAAGAGATACTAGCTTTATTTCCTTCCAGAACTAATCCACACATCTGAAGATAACATAGACAAGACCAGGCAAAGATCCTCTATGCATCCCATAAGTTAATAATACAAAATTGTATCACAAACTTTTTCAGGTCAAAGTTGATCTTCACAGAACTCCCACTGGCTACACCACAGTCACAACGGCAACACAGTTGACATGCAATATCCTTAAAATGGCAAAGAAATATGACAGCACAAAATGGTGGGGAAAAGGTCAATGATACTATTCAAATCATCGTGTACTTCTGATAATTTAACACCACGCAGGAGAGCGTAAGTGCTGTTCACTTGAAGGGAGGCCTGTGTTCCACTCAGCAAAATAGACCTAATAGAGCAACATCGTCTCTTAACTATGACCTTTGTTAAAGACTCTGAAAGACCATGACAAAGTAAAAACTGTCTACATAAAACCTGCCAGATCCTCCACTTCTCTTACTGAAGACCCTACAGCTGGTCTTTAACATCATCAAATGGAGAGTAAGTCCAACCACATCCAACGAACTGCAGCAGCAATTCCACACCCAAGCACACCCCGATGGTTGAGCAGCACCTAATCATCAGCACCCAGCTCTGACTGGAAGGCGATTGTTTCTGTCCTAGCCCTTAAACTGCGCGCTCCAGACAACCACAACACAAATGGCCATTTCACCAGGGAACGCGAAGCCCGAGGAGGTGCTCCACACCAAGACGTGTAGGACATCCAGTCTTGTTAAGTTTTTTTAGATGGTGGACTTCCACCCTGGTTCCACTAACTGGAGCTGGATATTTCAAACGTGGGGGTCCAGCCTTTCTCATTTTTAATTTCTGCCTTTCGCCCTTCTCCTTCTCTGGCCCAGGAAGAGCGGCTAGACTCGTTCTCAGTTTGGGCACTAGAACTGGGTGCCTGAGGTTAAAATTTGGCTGGGGCTCGCCGACTGCCTGCCAGCTCCTTTTTCTCTCTCCCTCCCCCCCGACCTGGAAACCGGGCGGCCGTCGCCCGATGCATCGCGGCTCTCCCCTCCGCTGCGGCCGGGCGGGGGGGACGGGACGGGGACACGCACACGCCCCACATGCCGGGCTGGGGAAGGGGCTGGGGGGGTGGTCCCTCCCGCACCCCGGGCTGCCCGGCCCCGCCGGAGCGGGGCCCCCACCAAACTTCGCAGCCCGGCGGGGTGCCGGGGGAACAGCGCGGCCGCCCCCCTCCCTCGGGCCCGGCCCGGCCCGGCCGCCGCCCCCGCAGCACCCCGGGAGCGAGGTGAAGCAACCTGGCGCCGGCTCCTGCACTTTGCACAGCGGGCGCAAGAGCCGCCTCCATCCCTGCGCCTCCCGGCAGCGCTAAGGCGCATTTTTTCGCACTAATCTGCACATTCAGCACGTCCAGAGCGCCTATGACTTTACCTGGACTTTCTCCACTCTCCGGGCTCATCACACCGCGATCGCCTCCCCATCCTACCGCTAACTCTCGCTCTCCTTCACTCCTTCCTCCTTCCCTCTTGCAAGGCCTGCTAAGATCAAGCCCGATGGAAAGTAGAGAGAGAAAGAGAGAGAGGCAGAGGGAAGGGAGGGGAGCCGCTCCATCCCCCCCCTCCTCACCCCCCCACCCCGGCACACACGCCAGCCCTTTTCCACCCACCCCAGCCCTTCCCTCGGCGATTTCCTCCGCTCTTCGGCAACTAAGAGGGCTCGGCGGAGCGGCTCCCGAACGCGCCACCGCTGCCCTCCGCGCCGCCCCGGCCGCCGGCGTCCCCCCCTCCAGCCCCACCGACTCCCCCCCCCCACCCCTGCCCCGCGGCCCCCCGCTACCTCGTAAAGGTCCCCTGAAGCCATGCTGGGTTGCGGGACTGGGCTCCTCCGCGCCGTCTCCCTCTCTCCACCTCTCCCGCTCCCCCCCTGCTCGCTCTCTCTGTTGAGTAAACTGTGTTTTGCAGAATGACAGGCTTTGGGGCTGGCTGTGCGCAGAATCAGAGGCGAGGAGAGGCAGAGAGGCAGGCGGCGGGGCTGGCGTAACCAGCAGCAGCTCCGGGAGCCGCGTCTCCCCCGCGGCGGCGGGGCCGGCGCACACCCCCCACCCCCCCTTCCCACCCCGCCCGCCCGCCGCCACCCTCCCCGCCCCGGGAGGGGAAGGGACACGGGGAACGGGGGAACGGGGACCAGGACGGGTCGTCGTCCCCCCCCCGCCCTGCGCCCTCCGGCAGGGAAAGTCCCGGGGCTGCTCGGGAGGGCGGCCTCCTCTTCCTCCTCCCCCCCACCCCGCTCCGAGCCGGGAGCGCTTCAAACTCTTTCCGCGGCCAAATTAAATAAATAAATTTTTTTTTTTTAATTATTAAAATAAGGATGGGGTGGCGGGGGGGGGGGGGGAAGGGAAGGAGCGGCCGCGCGGCGGGGAGGGCCGCGCCGCCCGCCCAAGGTCACCGCGGGGAGAGGCGGGCGCGGGGCCGGCTCCCCGCCGCCGGCCTCGGGCGGCCCTGCCGGCCACCTTCCCGCCCCCTCAGCGCCGCATGGCCGCCCCACCCGCCCCATGGCCATCGCCGAGGAAAGGGAGGTGGTGGGGTCCCTTCCGCCAGCGGCCCTCCTTCCCCCACCCCCAGAGGGGCAGCCTGAGGAGGGCGGTGGGCTTCAGGGCCACTGCTCACCCACCCTCCGCTAAGTGGGGAGAGGCCTCTCCCGCTCACTTGCAGCCATTTTGCAAATTAGCCAGCCCTCTCCAGGAAATGGAAGCCACCCACCTCCAGCCACCTGGTCTTCACGTGGAGGCACTGGGTGGACGGTGTTTTGAGGTGGCTGTGGGACGTGGGGTGGCACAAAGCTGTTGGCCATTGCTACATTGGCACCTTCTGGGGCCTCTTTTGTGAGGAAAAGGTCTGCCCCATAGCCACTGGCATTCTGGTGGCCCAGCATGGCGGCTTACCTGAGGGAGGGGCCTCTGTGAAGATGGCGCCAAGCAAGCCGGGCAACATCTCGACCTCCCGCCTGCTTTTATCGGTCATCACTGCCCAACACCTCCTGCTCGGGGATTCCCAACTGAGGATGTTACCTCGTACCAACTTGGCCATGAGTGAAGACGAAGTCGCTCGTCGTGAGAGGAAGCCCTGCTTTCCACCAGGCACGATGGAGTCCTGAGGAGACAGGAGGCGGCGTGCAGCAAAGGGCCCTTGGTGTGACGCCATGGCCACTGCGAAGCAAAGGGCTGTGCTTTGGTGGAAACCGCTCAAGTATCGAGTCGTGTTCCTGCAGCTTCACACTGTGAAGGATTTGTTTTTCCAGGTAAAGCGTTGCTCATCTGCTCAATATTATCTTTCTTGATATGAAGGAGCGCCATTAGGGTGTGCTCTGACCAGCTCTTCACACCTTGGCTTCTACACCCCATGTTCTCCCCTCATAGCTGCCCAGTGGTAGGCGTTCCTGACACCACGTGCTGTGCAGTCTGGCTTTGCCATGGTCATGGCTTTCGTTCGTTTTCATTGTGTTGGCATTTTTTGTCACTTGATTTCAGTCCTTTGTGTAACGCTGCACTCCACGTTGACGTGGGACTTGGCACTGCCCAGGCTGAGCGGTGGGTTGGAGCCGGTTATTGAGTATAAGAAGTGGCTCGGCATGGTTAATAAATGTCACTAGTATCGAGCGCTGAATTATTTCTGAAATTTCATTTATGGCCAAAAGCCCTAGCGCAGTCCAAGTGGGGTGAAGCTGAAGACTCTTCCAACTGAGAGGATTCCTGTTTGAAATATTGATAATGGGTATTTTATTTTGAACATTGTCACCTTTTACCATGAAAGTAGGAAATAACACATGCACATCCAGCTCTTGATTGACCCCATCTCCTGATCTGTGAATATTACCTCTGGTGATTATGAACTTGCCAGCTAACCAGTTTAGTATTGACTTACAGTTCAATAAAAACTATCTTACGGTAGTGTGGAGCTCAAAGATGTTTATGGTTTCTGTGGTCTGCTGGGTGGTGGGATAATGTTGAATTCCTAAGGACAAGCTACTCTGCTTATGTAAAACGACTGTTTTTTCATCTTCGCTGAAGTAACGGGAGGGTTGTTCTCTGCTTTCCTATCTGCCAGCCATATTTGGGTTGTTGGGATTTGATATTTGAAGAGTAAAATCTTGAAAGGATTAAGAAATACTGCAAATGACCCATGCCTTTAGCAGTTTTAGTAATTAGTGCAGAAAAATTTCTTAATTCCCAAGAAATGCATTACTTAATAATCACACCCTATAGTTTCTTCTTGATAAATCAATTATTTTGTCTTGTTGTAAAGTGACTTTTATTGTTTACAGTAGTGAATCAGCTCTTTGGAGTGCTCTTTGCGCAGAATATTCCATTGATAAGTAGACATTTTAATACATTTCTCTTCAAAGTCTGGTTCATTGCACCTATTACTTTGCTGCTTTCCACAGCAGTAAACAAAATGGCAGTCAAATCCAGTGAGTCATTTTTCAGATGCATTCCAAAATACTCCTTCCCTGAAACTGTTGGCTTTCTTCATAGTATCAACTCTTTCCAAAGGTGACTTGAATGAATTAAAAAATGTCCCTTCCCAAGCTATAGAAGAATATACATCTTTTCTTTCCAGACAGGTCTAATAATCAGACTGTTCTTTCTGGGCTTTGCTGTTACTCTGCTCTCAGACAGCTTAACTTAGAACAACCCACCCTGCACCATATTGGAAGAAATCTCCATGACCTGGTCTATGTTGTAGTACATTTCATTTCATTTTACAATGTTTAGAACACATTAACACTGTCAATATTGTTGTTGTAAGATTTACAATCCAAACAAATATTAGTTTGGAAGTTTTGAAAGGATGAATGCTTTAGTGAATACTTTGAAGAGGGGAAACATCTTTTTCCTGATTACTCATTCCTTGTTTTAGAGTACACAGTCCCTTGGGATGCAGTGGTCTGTGAGTCAATAGTGAGGAGCAGAAAGAGGACTTTTGCGATTGTCAAGCCCAGGAAAAGTTGATTGTGGTTTCAGTGTATTTCCCTGTCATTTAGCAGAAAACAAGGTTTTAAGTTTTAAAAAATACAAGTGACCTTCATTTGCCCAGCAGGTCTCTATTGTGACTAGTCAAGTCATGCGGTATACCTCTCAGTCTTTTGGAAAAAATAGAAATATTTAAACTTACTACAATTTTTTTAAAAGTTTCTGATAACAGATTTTCTGGAAATACATATTTTCCAATTTTAATTGCCTTTAAATGGAAATATCTTTACTCTGAAATGAAATTGCTGCAAAATCCAGATTTTTGTACAAATTACAAACTCTAAACTCAATGTTTTTGCTAAATATGTGATTATTCATTACTCTTATTGTTTCGCCGCCTTCTCCTATTTCCCATCCCAAGAGAGCAATGCAAGCAAGGGAGGCATTCCAAGTACGATACGTCACATTTGAACACTTCTTTTGGTTTGGAGGATGCTCTGGTTTCCACTACTTTAATTACAGGAATTATCTCTCAGACTGAATAGACTTAAACCCAAAACTATTATATTTCAGAAAGCTAAAATACGGTTGTCATAGCTGTGCCATTGATTTGTTATCGATTGTTTAGTCAGTCTGTCCAGTGCTATGCAAATACTGTAGATACTGTACAGTCAATAATACAGTTCCCCCAAGGAGCGTACAGCCGAATTTTGGCAGCCAGCTCTATGAAAAGTCGCTGTAAAGGACTGCATTGTCTCTTGAAGAGGAAACTGAATGATGGGCGAGAATAATTTGGTAAATGGAGAAATTGAGAGAATTCCTCTGCTAAGGTATGAAAATTAAATGAGAAAAGGGTGAAAAAAAGGCATGAGTGAGAGGAAGGAGAGAAGGATGAGGAACTAAAGGTGAATGCAAGGAGAAAGCCGTGCAAAGCCTTGGCTGTGTGAAAAAATGGGAGGCAAAAGGGAATGTTTTAGCAACAGCAACTGGAAGTGAAAGCGGGGACCAAGGTCACAAGATGTCTACCTCTAACCAAAGAAGGGAGGTTGACCAGAACATGGAAAAAGCCAGTGAGGGTGAAAATGAAAGACAGTGTTTTAGCAAGTTCATAAAGGAAGAGTTGACAGGAAATAGTGAGTAGCTACAGCAGGCAGAGGAGAGTCGCTTATGATGCCACTGTTCTGGCTGGGTGATAGGCAGGATAATGGATTTCCTAGAGCTTGGTACCATGATGGCTATATATTCACCTGTTAGGCCTGAGAGCGCGCTAAAATACTGCAGGAAGCTTGTCAGAAAAATTATCCAAGATATGAAGTCAAATAGGAGTTGCAAAACAAGATGAGGATGTCCTTAGGGTACCTATAGTATCTAAAAATTAGAGAATAGATGAACGTGAAAGGAAAATAGGAAGGTGCTTTTTTTTTTTTTTAAATAATCGATTTACATTATTTTGTGACAAGAAGAAGTAGACTCGGGAAAAGCCCAATATACTTTGCCCTGTGCTATGCTGTCTTTGCAAATAAACAAGTAGTTGTGATTGATTGATTCTGAATCTAAATTAACGTCTTCCTCCAAACCCTTCTTTGGATCTTGTAACATGCAATTACTTATCGTCAAGAGGAGGCATTTGAAATAGAATGTGAAATACCACAGTATAATGAAACAAACAATAACATATAGAAAACAAAGTAATGTGTATTTGTTGGTGTACAGCATATGCTGCAGAATAGAACTTTTCTAGGGTTGAAAGTATACTTTAATGGCAGTTATTCTGAAAACCATCTTTACTTCTTACAACTTTATGGTTCTGTTGTATTAAGTATGGCAAACATAGTTTTGCCTTATTTTGGGAAGGGGAAAAATGAAACTTTGACCAAGGATACATGAAAAAATGGGTGCCAGCTAAGATATAGGGAAGAAGATTTTAATACAGTAATACTTCATATGGGAATCCATATGATGCAGTTGTATATACTTGTCACTATCCATCTAGACTTAGAAAATAAGGATGTCCCATTGCTTAGCACATATTTGCTTGTTGGTTACTTTCAATGGGAAATATTTCACATTAAGTATAATGTGTGCCCTGGTTCTGTGAGCTGATTCATGTGGTCTGTTGATTTTAAGAGATCTCTGTGCAAGAATGAGGATCAGTTCATTGCAGTAATTTTAACAGACTGACATCACGTGAAAAAGAGTGATGGAGAAAAAATTAAAGCACAGAATGGTATGTCACAGGAGAAGGAAACAGAGATCATGTACACCATTGCAGGAAAAAAAAGCGAGTACAGAAATTACCCTGCTAGAGGAGACTTTGCTGGAAAAACAATATTTTCCAAAACCAGGTGTCTTGGTTTCAGTTGGGATAGAGTTAACTTTCTTACTAGCAGCTGGTATGGTGCTGTGTTTTGGATTTGGGATGGGAAATAGCATTGATAGCCCACTGGTGGTTTTGGTTGTTGCTGAGCAGTCAAGACCCTTTCTGTTCCTCACACTGCCCTGCCAGCAAGCAGGCTGGGGGGGCACAAGAAGCTGGGAGGGGACACAGCCGGGACAGCTGACCCCAACTGACCAAAGGGATATTCCTTACCATGTGGTGTCATGTTCAGTATATAAAGTTGGGGGAAGAAGAACGAAGGGGGGGACACACGTTCGGCGTCCCAAGTCACCATTACACCTGATGGAGCCCTGCTTTTCTGGAGATGCCTACCAATGGGAAGTAGCAAATGGATTCCTTGTTTTGCTTTGCTTGCGTGTGCAGCTTTTGCTTTACTTATTGAACTGCCTTTATTTCAACCCAAAAGTTTTTTCTCACTTTTACTCTTCCAATTCTTTCCCCAGTCCCAGCTGGGGAGGGTGTGCGAGCGGCTGCGTGATCCTATTTGCTGGCTGGCGTTAAACCACGACACCAGTACAAGCAGTGTTCCATAACAGCAGTCACTGAAGAAAACCTGGTAGTGAGTAAGACTTTGCATCAGATAGAAGTGGCTCAGAATTGGTTTCTGGTGTGAGTCAGCAAAGGTATGCTTTCCATGGATTATTATCACAGCCACGTAACAGCCGTTGTAAAAGATGCTTTACCAGGACACAGGCTTGTTCTGGAGCATAAGTGATTAGGTAGGGCCTCATTCAAAAAACATGGAAACGATTGGAAGTATTCTTTTAACCTCTGTGAACTTAGGTGCCTTCCACACCTGTTCATCTCTCCTTTTTCTGGTTCCTCTTGCTATACAGTATCATTCACCATCTTACTTTATGAAACTAGAACCATGTCTGGCAACAAGGATTGAAGTTAGTTGTTATTGCGTCTTTTCTTATGTTGAAAATTAAGATAGCTTTGTCTTTGTCTCAACAAATTGATTCTTTTGCCAGTACCTCCCAATGACACCAAAAATAACGTCTTTCCATGTTCTGCTCGCTCTTGTTTGCAAATGTCGTTTTTCCACCTGACATGTCATAGATAATAGGAATGTGCCAAAACATTCCTGTTGAAAGATTTGCTAACTTTCCAACTAATGCACAAAAAATGGGAAAGCATAGATCATGTAGCAATAAATTTCATATGGGAACACTTGTGTATACAGAGCTTTCAAAATTGATGGCTCAACAGTTGAATTTTCAACGGATTTAGGAGATCATGATATACATGAAGCAGGAGCAAATGGCATACGTGGTTTTCTTACATTGCTGCATATCCCGAACATCAGGTAAGAGTCCAGTATTAGAGACTTTATGGCCTTATTTTTATGTGGGTAGAAATAGAAGTGTGAAGTGGGTATCTCAAGTGGTTTCTTCTGTTAAGCAACAAATGATGGTGTGTAAACACCTAAGAATGTTATAAGTTGTAATGCAAGGTGGGATTTGAAACTTGCGCAGTGCCAATTAAAGGAAGTCGGGATAAGTTTTGTTAGTATTAACTGGACAAGGTGTTTTAGAATCATTATAAAGAATCCATAAATAGCAAGATGATAGAAAACACTGTTAGATTTAGCTGACTGGAAGATTCTTTTAAGGGAAGACATCTTGACAAATTCAGTATGGTTTACACATAGAGTATATGTAATATTCAGAGCCATCACAGTGTATTACAGCACATTAGTAAGCTAATGGATTTTTTCCCTGAAACTTTGCTCTATAAAAATGGCACTGAACTAGCAAAATCTACTAATACACAAATATGCAGGGTTAAACATCTAGGTGTATAATTTTGCTATATTAAGCAATACTGTGTTTTGTGATTTATTTTTTTTTTTTTTTTAATCATGGACTCATCTTGTATCTCTGTATTTGCCACTTACAATACATCCTCTGTATAGCTAGGCTGGTCACGAGGGCTGCACAATGAAAAGGAATATCACCGCATGATTATAACAATAACTCTGAAACTGTGCAAAGACACATAACATTTCAGAAAACTAAAAGAATAATTCCTTACTAATGAGAGACAAAATGGAGCCTGATCCATTTATGGACACGATTACATAATGTCCATACTTGTGAGGATGGAGAGCCTGAACCAGAAGGTGCCTCCAAGTCTGTTTTTCTGGGTTTACAGGCAAAAACTCCATAATACACTGGAAATGTTTAAAAGATACATACAATTATTAGAAAAGCACAGAATAGTGGTGGTTGGAGAAGACCTCTGTGGATCATCTAGTCCAACCGTGCAGCTCAAAGCAAAGTCATCTAGAGCACATTTGCTCATGACCATCTTCAGTTGGGTTTTGAATGTCTCCAAAGATGGAGATTCCACAACTTCTCTGAGCAACCTGTTCCAGTGCTCAACCACCCTCACAGTAAAAAAAGTTTTTCTTATATTTCAATGGATATTTAAATTAGATTTCATAAAGCTAAATTTAATCAGTTTATTTTTTATGAGATTTCTAGTAAGTATTTTGAAAATGTTTTAGTATCTTGAATGTGATGATCTGAAAACTGAAATGTATCACGACTTGATTATTCTCAAGATCATGGCAAATTGCATAGTGGGGGATGAAATCTGTATCCCAACTCTCAGGCCCTTGCTCCAGCAATTGCTAGGGTTATCTGTGGCATTGTTTCTGATTACATTCTTTAAGGAGAGACTTCTTTTTGCAGTTACAGGATTCTAGGGCCCTGGGAAATTAAGTTAGATTTCACTCAAGAAAATGCATATGTATTGTATTTGAGTATCATAACACAGCTCAAAATAGTATTATGAGCTAGTAAAGGATTAACTACTCCTTGCCTGGAAATTTAAAACAAAGGGCTTTCAGATCTTGACAAAATGGGAAAAGCTCATTGTGGTACTGGGAGAAGTAGCATTAATTTTGTCTAATTTTAATTTAGAAATTATTTCTATGCCTAGTTAGCTAGAGTTACTAACGGCACACTTTTTATAAGATGTATGTATTTAGAGGGGTTTTGTTTAGGAGCACGGAAGCTAAATTTTAAAGGAATATTTTTCTTTTGTTATTTTGCTAAGATGTTTTATGTTTTGAAATAATCTATGTTATATGGTGCCTTATCCTACAGGCTGCACTTTAAAAATATGTAAATACATCATGCATGTTAATTATTTTTTATTATAGATGCCTTTAAATACAAGCTAGTGGAACTCTCCATTTACATATAAGGGCTGTTGCTGGGTTTGGTAATGTCTCTAAGAAGAGAATTATACTCACTGTGAATGAATATGCAACAGGCGCTACATTACAGTACATACTTAACTATGCTAATCCTTAGGACTACTTTTTAGGGTAAGGGCTATAAACCAGGCCTTATAGGACCTACTCTTTGCATTGCATTTGTTTGTGGGAAGAGTACGCTTCACAAGCATACGTACCCAGTTTTTGACAAAGAACTTGCAAAACGGTAATGTCTTGTTCTTAGACTTTATTCTAATTTGTTTTATACTCTCATTTTTATTTTTAGACATTAAACATTCTCAATTTAGAATTATCAAGAATTTAACTCTATTTAGTTTTTGCACCTTGACCAGTGACTTTTAAAAATTTTAAATCCATTTGTGGTACTGATTTACAAATAATGAACAGTTTAACTTTTTTTAGTGTCTCTAACAGAGTGTGTCAGTATAGATGAGATGGCAGCCAGCGCACGTGTGGTAGGCATGGACTGGCCCACAGTCTCCATAATAGGGCTTTCTTAAAACGAAATGGACTGACAGAGTTAAAAGAAGTAAATGAAAAAGCCTAGTTTTAATTTGGAAGACATTAATTTATCAGTGTGAATCAAGAGTAATTATTGAAAAATCACAGAATGTAAAACCTGAGTAGAGATGAGAATGAGGTCTGTACCTCTTCACTCAAACCCAAATTTCCTACACGGTCTGGTTGGAACCAAGCAAGTCGGAGCATATTAAAAGCCAGAACCTGAAAGCTAGACTTCCACTGAATTTAAAGTAATGACTTCAGTATAGCAACAGCAATTCACCTTCCCTGAAATTCTGGCCTGGAGTCTTTAACTGGAGGTAAATCACATATTGGTAGGAACCAAAGGACTTGCTCCCAGCTCACCTCTCACCACTTAGTGTTACTCCGTGTTATTTTAGTTCAATAACAGTGCATTAATTTTACTTCTTCATCTGCTCTCTTGGCAGCATGTTACTTCTGGTTCAGAGTTTCCTGAAAGCAGAAGTTGTGTTTTTGTTTCAGCTTGGCATTCTGGTCAGTTGTAGTTGTAATTCTCATTGACTTGTATTAGTGTGTGTTCCCTCTATTGTTAAACAGTTAGACAAACCAAATAAGCCTATCTAAACTTACTCTATGGGACTACGAGCTGAGTTTTGTATATTTGTGAGCTCATGCAACATACTGTTTGTAAGTATATGATACAGGTAATTTTTCATACAAGACGTAGTGCAGAATATTGGTACTGATATCATTGGATAGCAATCTTGGTTTGGTTTTTTTGGTATCTTGGACAGCCTCTCTGTTACACTTTTTTTGTGCACAAACCGGTCCATTCTCATTCTAAGGCTGGGTAATGAAACATGTAATTTTCTGTTCTAGTTTTAATAATGCAGTTTCAGAGCTTGTTTCAACTAAGTATCCCTCTGAAAATTGCTGCCCAATTCCTTATCACTGTTTTTGCTCATTTTTCCTCTCTAAGAGAGAAATCTTTGACAGCCTGTTAGCCCTGTGGACTGAAATTTAGTTCTGTTCCGGCAGTAAGGGCAGATGTCTTAGGTGAGTACCTGGCCTCACTGAGGCTAGTGCAAATTTTAAATTGACTTAGAGACTGGGACCTTGCACCTGATGTCACTATGCTACGTAGGAATAATTTTGTACCCTTTCAACCTTGTTGATGCAAAGCAGTGCAGTGTGTCTACATGCTGAAGGATACGGTGTGGTAGCATTTGGGTCGTTAAGATGGTTGCGGAACTGAGAATCTCATGGAAGGGGCTGAGGGACAAAGGTTGGTTTGGTCCAGAGAAGAGAAGCCTGAGATGGATGTAATAGTGGTCCTAAGAGGTGGTAATAGCGAAGACGTGGCAGACTTTTCTGAGAGATGCACAGCAAAAGGATGAAGGGCAATGGTCACAAGTTGCAAGAAGGGAAACTTTGACTGGGCAGAAGGGAAAAAAACCCACAATGAGAGAGGTTAAGTGCTGGAAGAGATGCCCAGAGAGGTTGTGGAATGTCCGTCATTGGACATTTTCAAGACTGAACTGAACAAGGCCCTGGATTGCCTTATCTAACTTTGAAATTAGCCCTTCTTTGAGAAGGTGGTTGGACTGGATGACCTCCGGAGGTCCTTTTCACGCTCAGCTATTCTGTAATTCTATGAAACCAGAGGGAAAGCTGAGATTTTTCTGCTTGATCTATAACTGCCGTTCTAAGGATTTTACTCTTTGAAATTGCAACTGTTAACATCATGTCAGTACATAGTTATACCAAATAAAAGTGTTCAAATTACCTTGTGTGGGTGGAGGTAATCTGTGCAGCCTTGAACTGCAAATAGTAATTAAAAAGGGTGGTAGCAGAATGTATCCTGTGCTAGAGCTCCTGTTATCTGCATTGCTGTATGCTCTTTCTTCACTGTGTTGTGTACAAGTACCAGTGCAGCTTCAGCTGAAGGCAGGCTGGAAGCAAGCAAACTTAGGAGACAATCCTGAACTGCCTGTGGTTGTTGTGATACTGCTGTACTATGCAAGTGTGATTTTCAGCTAGTAAAACACGCCTGCAGTTGGGCATTTATCGTTTCTAAGAGGACAGAGTCTGTTTTCTACATTTCTGTGTTCATTCATATGCCTTTATAATTAGCTTTCAGGCTATTTCAAAGTCTGACTCTTGAACTTTTCCAGAATGTTAGCAATACAAGTCTGTTACAGGGCAACGTAAGCCAAGGATATGATTGTTTGATGGCTACTTGATGATTCTTGTGTGTACCTGCCAACATTTGACATTCAGAAAGTGGTAGAGTTGGCGAATGTGCCTGGACAGTCTTTCTGCCTTCGCAATCTTGGCGCTGTTTGGTTAGCAGCAGCTGCAGTCTGAACAAGAGTTTCTTGGAGGGTTCAGTGCTCCGTATGACTGTTACAAGGGGTAGTTTCCTTGGGTCCTCAAAGCAGCACAGCTGGTGCTTGAACTGAGCTGTCCTCACTGTCCCTCTCAACCAGTACCATACTGTGTGCCACCTTCCCATGCATCTGCACAAAGGTTGAGTTGTAGTTGGATGCCAGGAGCCAGGACTGATTCAGCCATACCTATGGCAGAGATGCTGCTTTGCTCCTGGCTCAGGGCCATAGCTGTGCACAGTGTTCAGCAGCAGTGGCCAAAGTTTCCTCTTCATTCACATACCATCTGCCCCAAACCACCCCCATTCCCGTCCACAAGTATCATCCCCTTGCTGCCCTGTCTGTAAATCCTGCCCCAACCCACCCATGATGTCTCACCGTGACCAGCAGCGCCTGGGGGTGTGGTGCTGGCTCCTGTGGTGTTCTTCTCGGAGGTCATGGACAAGCTGGGCTGTGGACTCTGCTTAATTCATGTGATCGCTTCAGTGGTTCTTGTGTCACGTGGTGGTGACAGCAGCAGAGACAGAACTGCCCTTGCCTCCTTCTGATGCAGCCAGTCATGCTCAGTAGCTGCCTCCTTGCTGACTCTATCCATGCAATCAGTCAAAAGACTGAAAAAGCAATTAACATGGAGGAAAGCTCATTAAAAAAAAGTAATCTGCTCCCAACTAGAAAAGGAAAATATGCCCATGAAATATGTTTGGAGTCTTGAGTTTCAGGTCTAAATGAACTGTTACCCATGTCACAAAACCAGCCACTTTTTCTGGCAGTCTCAAAAGACTAATACTAGTGGATATAAAACCAGAACTTCTCTGTCGTGTTAAGTGGTGGTCTGCTTAGCCCAAGGGTTATGCGTATCATCTGTCTACTCTTGAGAAATCCATGAATGTGCCTCACTCCTTATGGTTGTTAGCTGTCAGCTTTCTGGGATAGTAAAATTCCGAACAAGGCAAATCTTGCTCCTTTCACAGGATTATTAGGATAGAAGTAACTCAGTTCATGAGCTGGCTTTGACAGAACACTGAGAACATGCTACTGATTTTAACTGTGTTCGAAGGTGGCACCCTTGTTTCCACTTGATGGTTAGAAAACTTATTTCTACAAAAACATAGTGAGGAGGAGTAATTTAAAATGTAGTAGCTATACTGAGCTATCTCCCTTCAGGAAATCCAGGTCAAACAATATGCTTTTCTCTCAATAGTATCTCATGAGTGAAGGCAGACGTGGAAGAGATTGCATGTATGGACAGAGAACATGTAAAGTTACAAACAGAAACTGTATTTCTTGTCAGAGGACAGAGACTACAGATGTCAGGAGCCGCTAAGTAGTCATTGTTGGGGCCTACAGCAAAAATGAGCAATAACAGATAAAACTTCTCTTGATCTCTAAATCAAGTGACTAATCAGCTACATTAGTAACTGCTCCTTTGACCTGTGATTGGTCTAGAAACACAACACCTGATGGCCTTAAAGGCTTTTGGTATATACTCTCAGCTCTCTTTTTAGTAAAATAACTCTTTTTTCTATTTTTTTTATTAAGAAGTAGTTTATTGCTGCAGATTTCAGAACTACCTAAGAAGGGAAGAAAAGTGGGTATCTGTTGAAGAGATGTAGCAACCTTGTCCTTCACCTAGGTTAGTCTCCGTAATGTAATATTTAAGCAACAAGTCTCTTGCTAGGTAAAACGTATTGCTATTGTCCTACTGTGGTGTCTTCAGAATGTATTTTGTAAAGTTAGGCTGAAACACAGAAGTGGCACATTGTACTTGATAAAGCTAGATATGAAGGATTAATTTTCTAGTGTATGTGTCTTTCTTTGAGTATGTCCATGATAGATGACACGACAAGAGAGTCCCAACTGCACTCTGAATACTAAATCATTTATAAATGCCATTGATGAGTATTCACCTTTCAGGTTGGCAAATGCACTGATTCCCTTGATCTCACTGTCTTTCCCCAATGCTTCTCAGCAACGGACTTCGATGAGAAATAGTGGAACAGTACTGAGGCTCCTCTCCTCATCATCAGATGTGTTCACTATCCGAGAAGGAGCTGTGGTGCTTTTCTGATTTATCATCCTGAAATTTGTTTACAGAGAGAAATTCAGGGTAAAATTTATAAGGAAATTTATTAGGAAGAATAAAAAAAAAACCCAAACAAAACAAAATACGCAAACCCTAAGAAATAAAAGATAGAAAAGATGTAGAGTTAAAATTCCTTCTCTCAGATCAACACTGGTTTCTTCATCCAGTGCTTTGTGTTACTAACTTTCAAACGTTCCCTGTTTTGCAGTTTACAGGCTCTAACAAATACGATTATTAAGGAGCTTTTTTCTAATACTTAAACTAATGTTCCTTGTGGTTTTTTTGCATCAAAATCAACATTGACTCACCAAATGTGATTATATACTCTGTTTTTTTTTTCTTTCCGATCATTGATGCTGTATTTTTCCCACTTCTTTTCCCAGAAATATGTTTATTGTATCCATCATGAAGTCCATTGGTGATATAATTACACCAATCTTTGTGTAATGTGTTGTTGTATAGACACATGTCCCATTACTTCTGTTGTATAGGCTGTCACTAAACTTTTAAACCGAACCCCCTGTTGGACTTGGTTAAAACTCTTTTGCGAGCTTCTGGAAAATTCAGGCTCATTTCAGTGGCTTTTTAGTGGACATTTAAGAACCCTTGATGTTTTCTGATTTTGTTCTTAGATCAAATACTTCAAGAGTTATCAGTTCCAGAAGCACCTGAGAAATAAAGAAGTCTAAGCTTGCACCAATGTTGTCCTACTTCTGTTCCCTGGTGGTGGTGAGCTCCAAAACCAGGTGCATCTGCAAGACTTCTGCTTTGTCCTTTTCTTAATTGAGATTATTGAGGAATGCTCAGTGAGTTGGGCTAGGGAAGACTGATGTGGCAGCTCTAGATTAGTCATGGGTCCCCGGTAGGTTTCAGGACTTCCCAGTATGTCACGTACCTTTACTTTTGCAGTGATGCAGACCTCCCTCTTTAGGATGCCCATGGGCCGTTAATTTTTGCTGTGCTCCTGAAGCTCATTAGGGGAGTGGAGGACCTATTTTAGGATAAGGAACTAAAAAAGCCAGCATAGGAGGAGAAAAACTGAGAGACAATATGAATACTTGAGGGAATAAAAAGAAGACATGGAAAAGAGCTATTTAAGCTAAAGGGCAGTATTTACTTACGAGAAAAATGGGTCTAAACTGGCTGTGAACATATTCTGGCTGGAAATGAGAAGAAGGTTCTTTAATTATATGAGGTTCTGGAACAGCCTACAAGTGAGGGAGTGGGTTCAGAAAAAGAACACATGCTTTTAAGGTGGAACTCAATACTTTTATGAAAAGGATTATATAACACGGTGCCTACGGACTGCCTCTGATGACTCAGGAGATCCCTTCCAGTCCTACGTTCCTAAATTTTCCTGAGCAATTCAAGTAAAAGAAGAAAATGTCAATTTTAAACAATTTGTAACTCGGCTCAGCCTGAGTACAATTCAATGGGATAAAGAAAAGGCACTTTTTTAGCTTAAGGGCATTCTGCCTTCTGCATTTCAAAGGCCTGTGGCAACCATGGTAGCTTGTTAGAATAGTCGTAAGAATCTTTTAAAATACAAGGTTTTAGACATTCTAAATCTGGGACCTACCAATAGCAATAATAGCAATAGCAATAACGTTTAATGTCTTTTTAAAACTTTCTGAATCCTCCCCTCTAACCTAAGGGAGGAGGAAGAACAAGCTCCATTTTCATCATGTGTAGAGGGAAGGATTGGTGTAATCCATTTAAAGGAAAATTATTGTGCTGATGTGAATTATCTGTGGCCGAAGACTGGTCTGTAGCAATTACGTGTGCAGTACACAAGCATTGTGGAGACACATACCTGGACAAGAAGTTGTAAGAGGTGTTCTTCTTCATTAATTTGTTGGTAAAATGCTTCAAATATTTTACACAGAAATTGTGTTATGTTTACTAGGTCCAGACCATTGGTTCAGTAACTAAATTCTCCATGCCCATTATGCAAACTTCCTTTATTGACACATGCAGCTTGTAACTGATTGGAAATGCTGTAGAACTCTATGCAAAAACTAGGAGATGATAAGATATGTACTAAACCATGTTCTTGTTTGCAAGCTTGTCTTTCAGTATTTGGGATTTTCTTGTGCACTAGGCTCACTAGAAACTCTTGCTTTGGCCTAGATTAATCCCTACAAGCAGAATACAAATTACTTTATACTTGTGGATTAAGAGTCAGTTAATGAGGACAGTTGGTATTGCCTCTTCAGTTTGGCTGAGTTTCTTACGAGCCAAAAGCCTTTCCAAGATTGCAGTTCTCACCTGCAATCTTAGCAGCAAAACCCTTCTGAGAAATAACTAATCAGTGCATTCTCTTCCTGGCCTAATTGCATTTCTCATGAATCAGCTAAACCCACTCTGGGACTTCAGCAGCTATTTCAGGGCCCCTGAAGGGAGGTGGGGATTGCAGGAAGCTTGCAGCATTGCTCCGCTACTGCTAGCAAATTTATCAGTGTCAATGCTTTCCAGACTCGTAGTCTGACCATTAAAACTAGTTGTTGCAAGTAGGACATTTTTCATCAAAACTTCTTTTTCACTGGAAAGAAAATGGCTTTTCAATTAAATAGCACTTTCGGGATGGAAGAAGAACTTTTGTTGGTACATTTATTTCTTAAAATCTGAAAACATACAAATGTTCTCAATTCTGATAATCAAAACCATGTTTTATACAGGCCCCCTTCCCGAATTTAATAAAATATTTTTGTCTCTGATTAAAACTTTCCATGAAAGAAAAAAATATGGCTTCCCAGCTGCTCTATACTGTTTGGGTTTTCACAGGTGGAGTTTGTCTGGGAGAATTTTGAATCCCTTACAGCTGCAATAAATAGGGTAAAAAGTACTTGTAATATTTGCTGAGTGTCTATCCTTGCTCAGCGTTAGCCAACGCTTACAAAGTCGCATTTCAAAAAAAGCAACAGAAATTTAATGTTTCTGTTGTTCTGTATTGTAGTACTGGCATTTTCTATAGTGAAAAGGTTACCTTTTTTGTATGTTACGTTTCTATGTGAAGAATGTTCCAATTTTCAGCTAAAATGTGCTGAAAGAACTCTGGCTTGTCTTTTAACATCCATTACTAAATATTTGAATTCTCCAAAGCGCAGGAGGATACTTTACGCTGCTAATGACTGACTGACCTTTATATTAACACCACTTCGAAGACAGTTCAGTGGCTTACCTCTTTAGCAAAATTAATAAATTCAGGGGTTCCATTAATAAGTATTTTGATTCATAGTTCTGTTTTAAAACGCAATTAGATGTTAGTCATAATGTTGCTTATACCCCACTGTATTCTGTCTCTTCATTCAAAAGCTGGCCTGTGATGTAGTTGCAGTTCCTATTCTTTCTTTTATCCCTAAAGCCACATCTTGAAATCAGTGGGGCCACATCATTGCAACAGAAAAGTATTTGGCACTGCATTGTCTGAGAGTCTCGTCTCTCCACACATTGTTCTTATTGTAACTGGAAAACATATGTCCTATTACTTCTGTTGTGGAAATATCAAGTAAGATGTAGAACGTCAACTACAGTTGTTGGGGGAGAGTGTAATGGCCTGGGAGGCCTCTGGAATAAATGCTGGAACCTGAAGAAGAGTTCTCCACATCGCTTGCTCCAGCTTTCCAAAGGGTGGTAAAATTCCGAGACCAAATACATGGTAGACATTGGTTGTTTCCTGATACAAAATTTAACACTTTCCTTTCTAAAACTGTGGAATTTATCTCACCTTTTCTGTGTTAGAAGACTGTTGTTTGAGAATATGCTGAATACCTTTCCTTTTTTTTTTTTTTTTTTTTTAGCAAGTAAATCTCTCATCGAGCTTTCGGACAAGCAAGAAAGTAGTTATGCACTTAAATGTTATCATTATTTTTATATGAGTAGTACCAGGATAGAAAATTTTAATTCAGCTGCAGGTACTGACCAAAATAATTTCTGTCAGGCTTTTCTTTCATACAACTAAACTGAAACAGTCATGAGTCAGCAGTGCATCCTGACTGACTCAGCAGTTTATCTGATTAGGGGTGTTCTAGCATAACTGGTGCAATTAAAAAGAAAAGGCAGCAGAAGTAAAAGCGCAACTTCATTATGAGCACCCATTTCCTCAGTGCAGGCAAAATGTCATCCATAAGTTGTTACATCCTCTGCATTAACAAAATACCAAGAGGAATCAGTTATTTGGATATTTCCACCTCCAACCCCACCATGCTGAATCTTTCATTGCAATCTGCCATGGTGTATCTCTAGTGAGTGGCACTGATTTCTGCCAAACAGCTCAACCCCGTTTGCACGCACCGTTTCTCACAAACAAATATCAGTCATGAATTTGTGAGCATCATCGTTCATTTGTCTGCACGAGATGGCAAGACTTTTGCCCCAAATGGATTTCATGCCTGTCAGTTTAATCACTTGTGTGTGGAGGTTCCAGGACTCCCAGCTTGAAGTGATTTAGGTATGAGATGTGTGCGTACCGGAATGTATTTGTATGTGGCGCGTACAATCTGGGTATGGACTAGTTGGAAGTTCAAAACTAATTTCATGACTGGTACCTGTATTTTAATGATTGGTTCCAAGAAAGACGTAATTTCTTTTAGACGTATCCTAGTATTTTCTATTTAGGGTTACTTCTCATTATTGCAGGCTAAACCAATGATTCTGGTCCACAGTGCCTCACTTTCCTTTTGCGCTTGCTGCGATTATAATACTTGGCGTCCCACATCCCAAACACTTGCTCTGGCAGCTGTAACAATGTCACAAGTCACAACTGCATTAATCTGTTACGGAACACAGTTTTTGTTCACGTCCACGCCTTTTCATTTTAAAGGTCACATGATGACATCATAGATCAATAAAGGGTTAATGTGTTATATTTCTGTGGTGAGGAAAGAGTAGATTAAGAACTGCTCTAAAAAGCAATTGTACTTTTTCAATGGTTACAGCTTTGCATTTTGACTTGGGGTGTTATTTATGCAATTGCCATATTCCCAAGAGTCCATCATAAATGAGTTGTGAAATTCAATAGTGTATCCTGGCCAGGTAAATAAATGGGGATGAAATATTACACATTTCACATTTTGTGTCCTATGTATGTGTTTTATCTCAGATAAATAGACACAATAAATGTTACAGTATATGCACTTGTGCCACAAATATTACATTTGATTCCTAATGGGTCATGAAGTGCCTTTTGGAAACCTTCAAAGAAATGTCAGTCTGTTCTATGGAAAATGTATTTCAGTACTAAATTTACTTTATACTATTTTGCCGTACTGAACTTATTCCTGTCTTACATTTCTAAACTATGTAGATAGTAAAATTTATGTTTTGGGTTTGATCTGCCTCTTGGTTACAAAGATTTTAATTCCACTGAAGTGACACGGTACAAGCTGGATTCTTTGCATCCCATTGCGTTTTAATGTGTTCAATATTATATTAACATAAGAATAATAATATCAAACCCTATTATAAGCTACATCAATTTTATTATTTGAACTTCTAAACCAAAACTAATTTAAAATATTGCATCATAGCGAGTCTAAATTATGTTACGGAGGTCTGTATTATATGGAGTGGATCCTCTGTTAACACAGTTTGACCTTAAGTGATGTGACTGATGGTATGAACTCAAATGATGATGCTAAAATAGAGGATAGATGCAGCATCAGCTATAGTCTTGTAACTTTTGACCACTTGAATGAGACCTTAATTAAAATTTTGTGTTAACATGGGAGTGATCTTTAGCTAAAGTAGGTTTAGATCCATTATCTGACCATAGTCACAATATCAACTTGGAAAGTTAGAGAAAAGCTGAAAATCCAACCTTGTAAAGTAATAGTCCATGACTGATGACTTTGAAATAAGCTTGTTTCACGTAACACCAGAATTTTATAGATGTGGCTCATGAAAAGAGAAGAGCTATTTATTCTAAGTAGAATATGGCACATATTGATACAGCCAAATGTAGAGTTCCATCTAGATGATAGTGTTAGTTCCACATTTATTTTAGTATTTAGGATGATGCAGTCCCAGATGATTCCATTTATGTATAATGGGAAGTTCTTGTATGTTGCAGAGACAAGGCTAATATATCATTTCTCTTAGTTGTTCCATACAGGCTAGTACAAGAATAACTAGTTAATGGTTGCAAGATGTCAGTAAATCTTGGCTGCCGAATATTAGAATTGTAGAATTTAAGTTAATTAAGATTCATCATATTTACATTATTAGATATATGTTGCTGAGGGTTACATGTGCCTTATAGCTATGGTCTTTGACTCGTTTCTGATCATCATAAATCTTTGCGTTAAAGAAAATGGATGGCTAAAATGGCAGCGTAATGAAACTGGAGCTGGAAGTCTTCGGCTGCACTCCATCCAGAATGCCAGGAAACTCCAAGGAGGTTTTCTTTAACTTGTATTAGATTGTAGAAAGTTATTTACTGTTCAGGGTTTGTTGACACTGAGGAAGAATATAAAACATGTAGTGGTACTCGGCTAAGTATTTGTGAAAAAAAGTGAAATCACAGCCAGTCAGCATTACCAAGCCTGCCCCTTAGACCTCGTGGTAATTCAGGGAACCATTAGGAACCCATCCACTTCCAGAAAAGTCTTTGAGAGACTTCCCATCAAATGAGATGGGATTGAGCCAGATCCTTTGGCTGAAATATTTAAATATATTCTTCAAGCAGTAAATTTCAGCAAGTGACAGAATTACACAGAAAAAAGGTGTGGGAATATACTTGGGCAGAAGAATGTTCTCACCTTCAAATTAAAATTTTTGATCAGAAACCTGAATTTTAAATGACTTAATTATCCTGTTAAATCAGCTCAGGTATCCAAAAGACTCTCAAACAAAATCTGTTGAGCAATAAAATTAAAACAGTAAAAAAGATCCGTAATCAAACACTGACAACTGAGCCTACCTTGAACCTGTTCACCCATTTTTTATCCTCCAGGAGCTCTCAAAATAAGGTTTACAAGGTAGCTGCTGTCGTTATTGCTCCTTAGGCAGAACAGTGATTTGCTGGACTGCCTGTTGCTAGATGTGATCTATTCCACCACACAAGAGTAATTTGTTTAAAGCCTGTTAGGAGTTCACCATTTTAATAAGGGGGAGATTCCTGTGATCTGCAATAATAGTAATTAAAGATTTAAGTGTTGCGTACTTTTATGTCTTACGTACATATTCTAGAAATAATTTATGTACAAAAAAGTGTTTTGAACAGACTCCCCTGAGGCCAGTGACGTGTGTCCCATTCCCTTAGTGAGGTTAAGACTTAGTAAGAGAGACTGATTATAATCAGAATTAAAATGTGAATTGTAGGGACACTCGTGTCCTCTCCAGAGATAATGTAGTAACTGTTGCTCTCTGAAAGGAAGAGTAAAATGATCCTCAGAGACACTGATATTTTTCTAAAAAGTGGAAATAACCCTTTTTTTTTTCCCCTGTTTAAAATTAAAGAACTTTCTTCAGTTGTGAAGTATTGGAGAGACTGTTGCTTTTTCTTCAGAAAACAAATAAATCTCTCACCTTAGTCTACGTGCCTCTGCATGTGGTGCCCACAGAACATGTACATGTGTGTCCAAACGGACACTATGCCTGGGAAGAAGAGGAGGTCTTACACAAAGCTGTTTATGAGTAGGCGTAAGCCATCTGACAGGAGTGGCAGACCTTTCATCACAGCAGTAATCCTGGGGATGCTTCTATGTTCTCAACAAGTCCTGAAAAAGTCAGTGACTCAAAATCTTTTGTGTAGAATACTCTGACGAAAAAAGTTTATGAGGTGAATAATGTCCCATGCTCTGTGCTTCCTACCTACCAGATTGTCTTTTGCAGCTCAGATAAAATTGGACACGCTGGGTCTTCTCACACATCAGCAGCTAAACATCTCTTAAGGGCTGAGACCAATGGGTTTCCAAACTCTGCCCCACCTCTGTATAGTTTAAATGCATAATTAACAAGGAAGTCAGGGAACATGAAGTTTTAAAGAGCAAGTTTAGAAGCCTGTTCAGTTTGGTTAATTTGATTGTACTTTCTTCTTCTGTTTTAATAGGCAAAATACAAGCGGTTGTCTTGAATTTTCTGACCTGATAGACAAGCAATTTGTTGGTATTTCCAGTCATTAATAAGGGACTTTATATGACGTAGTTGAATTAGCGCTGTAAACATTTGTCACATCTCCTTAGAAAGATTTAGCAACTGTAATTTCTAAGTCGTTAATCGCTTTTTCCAAGAGCTGTATTTCTCTGGGCTTGCTTTTCTTTTTCACCGTAGACAGTTCTGAGAATGTTGAAGTTTTAACTCATTAAATTGTTAAGAGTTTTATCCAGAGTTGGTGGAAAGCCTCTATCTCACTTGTTGCTATAGCTAATAGTTTCAAACTGCATATTTGCAGTATCTCATTTGAGAAAGATGTGGATGGAGACATTTCAGAAGTGTCACATTCTGTTACAGTGTGAAATTCCATGAAAGCTAAAGCACATTGAAAAATTGCATTGTCTTCCCTATCATTTAGTTTCAAGAAAGAAAGAGCTCACAAAAATATCAAAACTCAGTAAACTCCGTAATAAATACAATGAGCTTTTGGCTTTTGTACTGCCAGAATCACTGGCAGATGGAAATGTTGTTTAAAATCTTCATAGAATCTTTCTCCTATTTTCTAGCTTGACTTTTTTCAGGAATGGTTAATACACCTGGACGGTTTATTGTTAATTCAATGCTGTCATAGAGCTTAAATAGACATTCACCATATTTAGCGCTGTAATGTACTTCAGACATCAATCATAAACCTTTTCAGGCTTCAGACTGCTAGACTGAACCTAAGTTCATTTAGTTTTCTTGTGGAAGATAAGCTCTGCCTTTCCCATTCATCTTAGTAATGATTTTCTGTGCTTGATCCAGTTTACGTTCATTTTTCTTGAATGGAAGTTGCTGAGGCTGTGCATAACACTGGGACAGGAGTGATTCCAGTATCTTGTACAGTGGCAAAATAGAAATATTTCATCTGCTGTCCCCTAAACTTGAATCACAGACTCACTGAATTGTTGAAATTGGAAGAGACGTCTGGAGAAATTATACTCCAGCCCCCCTGTTCAATGCAGGGTCAGAATATCAGTCAGTTGAACATCAGTCAGCTCAGTATGTCAGCTTAATACTCAGTAGTCGTCAAAAAAAAAAAAAAAAAAAGGAAAATCGGATATTGAAAAATCAGGAAAAAATATAAACAAACCAGATAGCATTATAATGTCATTGCATGTTGTGCACATTATTCCATAACACTGTGTATAAAGTTTTGGCTCTATGCTTCAAATGAAATGCAGTAGAACTCCAGAAGGGGGACAGTCATGGAAACAGCATGCCAAATCAAAGGAATGAAACTGCTTCCTCTTGGAGAATGAATGAGGAGTAGGACTTTTTAGTCTGTAAATGAAGGATACGATAGAAATCCATAAAATCAGAGTGGCATGGAAAAAGTGAGGAGGAGATTGCTCACGGTCTTCCAACAAGATCTGGGGCATGAAATGAAAGTAGCAGCTGGCAGGTTCAGAAAAGCAAGAGAAGATGCTCCTTCGAACCCATAGGATTTAGCTGTGGTACTCTCTGCCACAGGATGCTGTGGATAACAAAAGTTTTCATAAGTTCAAAAAGCAACTAGATAAATTCATGAAAGAAAAATCAGTTAACAGCTATTTAATAAGAGACGCAATCTCTGGCTTGGAAGTCTGGAAGAGTATTCTGGGGAAGTATTATTCCCTACTAGCCTTGTTCTTTGTACTGTGTGTGATAGAGCGTGCAGCTTTTAAAAGCTTTTGTTTTTAATTATTGAATGAAGTTAAATTTCAAAATCTTGAAATCCTGTGTAAATATTATTTCTCCTTAGAGCTCTAATTTCTAGGAACCAGTCACAGTAAAAAGTTCTATTGAACTTATGTAATGCCCAAGTATAATGGGCCTGCTACTCGTTCTCTTTCACCATTATTATTTTATTGAGTTAATAAGGGTACTTCTAATGTACATCAGGGGAAAAGAAAGAGACCACTATTATCTCTTAAGAGGGTGAAATTATAAAGACATCAGTAGGCAAAAGAAATAGGTATTTCCACCAAAAGATACATGTTTTCTGAGATGCTTCAATTTGCTCGGATCTGTGTCATCCATAAGAAATGGGAAAATTGCACGTGCTGGTAGTGTTCTGAGTTGGCCTGAAAAAAGAGAATAAAAGCTAATTAAGTTAATGGCTAAGGGCTAAATTCTCCTTCACTTGAGTATGTCTTCATGGGTGTTACAAAGGCTGAATATTGTATTATTTAATGATCACCCAGAAGTCAGACTTGCCAAGAGTGAGGAGTGAATATTTTTATTAATTGCGAGGTGGTCAGATACACCTCTGGTCCCCCAGTCTTTTCAAAGAAAGGGTGTACTGGGAGCCCGCTCGGAGACTGGGCAGGAGCGCTGACTTGCTCATTCACGTTGCAATAGCTCCGAGTCATTTCCCACTGGTAACTTGATATCTAACCTCACAGTAATGATATTTTCAGCAAATTTTTATGCCTTATACTTTTTGTAAATATAGCAGAGTAATGTCTTCAGCTTTAATATCTTGATAATCTTATGGGAGAAAATATCATATTTTTAACTAAAACCAGTAAATACAATCTGATCCTCGTGCTGTTTCTGAAAGAAATGTCCTACTCAACTGCACATACAATTATCAAGCTGAGTACATATGTATTTCTGTTTAAAGACAGCTGTTCTAAAAGTTTGCCTTTAATGCTAATAGCAATACTTTTTGATTTTATTTTGAAAAAGAAAAGTTAACAGTGAAAACCTAAAAACTGTTCAGTCAACAGTTTTTGTTTTAAAACCTCAGGTTTTGAATTAGAAATGCTTCCAGGGTACCTTATTTCTGCTCTTGCTTTCTTAGAGTTGTGCTTCAGTTTTCCTCTCATGGAACTACAAGACTCTCAAACTACAGCTCTGATCCAGAACCATAATAAAACTTAAAGCCCTCTTCGTATTTCTCAGTGATAAGTTTTGGTATTTTTTAAAATGAATCAGCGTTTTTCCAAGGAAAGCCAACACTTCATGGAGAATTTTTTTTTTTTAAGTAGGAAAAAAAGTACTCCTTTTAAAACCAGATGCAGCCATCCACTGTATGGAAGGATGGAGGAAAGAAATCTTTTGCTTCCGTTCTAGATATTTTAATGTCACCCTTTGACTTTGGCAGATTCATTCTTATCAAGTAAATTTGTAGTTCTTTGGGTGCAGTGTTTCCTGTAGCTTATCGGATCAGACCATTGTAGTATTACATCCCGCAATAAGCAGGGGGCTGTTCCTTAATTCCTGTTTTCACTGTTTTCTGTTAACCTGCATCATCAATGGAAATTGTCCGGAGCCAGTCCAGCAGCTTCTCCCAAGTCTTCTTGCTTGTTTCCTGCCGAGGGTCTTATAATAATGGCTTTCCACTGTTTGCCCGTTCCAGGAATTATTTCCTGGTTTCTAGCCAAACAGTGATTCACACAGCATATAAAGGTTTCATTCCACTTCTGTTTTCAGTTTCCAACTTTCTGGTGTTTTCCTCCAATTTCACTTCCAGAAGACATATTACCTTTTTTCTTGCCTTATAACCTCCTATTTCATTCAATTTACCATCATTTGACTACTCCTCCACCTCTTCCTTTCATGTTGTTAGAACAGAGCTTTGCTGGGGAATTGAGAGGCTGCAGCAGCTTGCATTTAATTCTTCTTTGCTCTTGAAGATTTTTCACATTTATCATGGAGCTTTAAGTTCCCCAGATTCTCTTCTGTATGGAAAAGAGTTTTTTCTCCCAGCAGAAGACATTCTGACATGGGACTGTCTTCTGATGTGTGGTCTTAACTGTGCAGAAGAACACAAAGAATAGCTCAGCTTTGCAAGATCTCTTTTATGGGGCCTTGTACCCAGCAGTGAGGGTCGGAACTGATGCTCACAAGTAACAATACTACATACTTTTTTACTTCTTTCCTTTGTTTAGGAAGCAGGACTCACTCGTGTGCAAATAGCTGCAAGGTGTTTTCAAGTAAAAAGCGATGAATAATGATGCTGTTTTGTTCAGGAAACAAAATTGTTTTCTAGAATTGGTAATGAATCACAGAAGATAGCTTAATAAACACATCTGCTTTAGTGTAAGGCCAGAGCTTTTAAATGCTATGACCTTGCATTCAGAAGTAACATTTGATTGTTAAATATAATTTTTACCGTGAGCTAATTTTGTCACACTTCCTTGATGACTCAAAAATGCAACATCAGTCTCCTTCCACAACCTGTGAGAAATACAATATGAGTAGACTGATTAGAAGTGCTTATTTATACCGAATCGTCTGACATTTCATTGCACAGTCTATGGCAGAATAGCTGAACTTGACTCATTTTGAGTCTGTAAAATATTGAAAGAGATAGGTAGAGCAACAGCATGAAATCGTTAATCTCCAGTTTATATCCAGCGCTGGGGAGAAAAGACATTTAAATAAATTCATAAATGAAGGAGAAACAGTCGTTTATATTACTGTATTAATAGAAAAAAAGGTGTTGTTATTCATGATACTTGTTGCAATTTTGTGTTTCACTGAACACAACATATTTTTATTTTGTTTTTTTTTTTACTGTTGAATGTTTAAATTCCACATACAAATGAAAATGGAAGAGGAAGGAGAGAAGGAAAACAAGAATTTATTTATGAAAAGATTTTTATATTTGCATATATGCAGTCCAAATGTGCACTAATCTGTAGACCAAGCACCAGTTGTAATTGATGTTCTAGACTTCTAGTTGGATTTCCACACTTCTGTAAGCATAAGATTTTTTAAGAAGCCAGGTATCTTCCTGGAGACATATATAAGGGAGAATTTATTTGCTTTCTAAAAGTTTTGGGTTACAGTTTTTAAAATTACCTTAAAAGGATTTTTTTATGTAGACTCCCGTCTACATCAGCGTGCGTGAATGATTGTGCGTGGTTGTTGCATGCACATTAAACTGGAGTCTCTTTGGGTGGTGGTACCCTTAAAGGCTGCATTCCTTTAGATGTTTTCACCTCCAGTGTAGTTGTACTATGTGATAATTTTTCACCCCCTTGCCTAATAAATATACAATATGCATCTACAAATATATATCCAGTTGTAGATATAGTTCATGACTCTTCTCTCCAGCCTTAGAGAGACAGAATCCATAGCAAAATCCCGATCCCCCTGACCCAGCAGTTACCCATCGTGTGACTGGGCTTTCCTGCTGGTTTGTGTCATTGGGAGATAGTAAATAACAGAATGGTGCTCTGCCCATCACCATTTCTTGAAACGAGATTCTTAAAACCAGAATCTTGTTCTGGAGAAGTACCACATCTCTGTAGTTTCACAGACATCTGGAGTGATTTCTTTCCCGCACTTCAGAAATTGTGGTAGCGGCACTGGTTTTCAGTGGACCCCACTTCATTGCTCCCGTTTTGAAGGGAGGAAGAAGCATCACTAAAAAGATGAGCCCCGCCTCTTCTGAGTGAGAGGGTCACAACTTTGTCTTGCTTGCCAAAGCTCACAGTATTGAGGCCTGCTCTGGTACTCCAGCACTAATTTAAAAAAAATGACACCCCCCTGCTGTTTGCATCAGTGCCCCTGCATGTCCCATCTCCCTGTAATGACTCACCTCGATTCTCGTAGCTCTAGTAAGATTGCATCGCTGGAATCAGATATGGCAACACGTGGGCTGATTGATAACAGAAATTAACCCTATTTTACCTACAGTGGCTGGATAATCAGTAACAAAACTTGTTAGTGCCTTTGGCACTTTTGCAATTACTTATTTCTTTGCAGTAAATACTTTTATTTTCAGCTGCGTTAGAACCTAATGAAACAGCTGATGTTGCTGGAAGACATTGTGTAGGGCCTTGGTAAGCAGCAGCAGTTCATCAGCCAGAGGAAGTGATAGCGTGAGGTCGGTCCCCTCGCAGAATGACAGCGAACCAAGCACAGGCAAGGAGCCCTTTGATGCAGGAGCTCTCCTTCCCGTACAGTGAATCCTCTTCCTTTTGTGTACAGGAGTCTGGACTGAAAATACAGTATTTAATCAATTTTTAAACAATGCTTCTCTTTTTGGATTGAAAAGAGTCGTAGCAAAACTGACTTGCATATGATGAAAACCATTGGAATTTTTTCCTTCCAAGGGGGATAAAAGCAACGCACGAGTACAGCCTGTGAGTTTACTGGCATTAATTATATGGTAGTGATATTTTGTGTGTGACAGAAGAATGAAGTCATGCTTTTATCAGTGGCATTTATATTAGTATTCTTCTTCATGGGAGATACATGGGTGACAAAATGTTGATGTTCCTTAAGCTATTATTGTTTTATTATGCCATTGATGTTATTAATATACTGTTGTTATGCTAATGAGTTACTAGGGTTTGTGGCTCAGAGGTTTGTCCACAAAATATACACCGAATGGAGAAAACGTGTGAAGTAAAACCTGTTATATTCACTTCTGTATTATATACGTGGGAAGTTGCTTTTATTATGTATTGATATATATAGATATGTAAAAAATTAAGAAAAGTATTGTGTACTGCCAATTCAACCAGTGAGCTTTTCGTGTGAAATGGAAAGACAAATCCATGTGGGATTTTTCAGTAATGGAACTTCCTCCAGTTTGCCATTGCTTATAATTTTGCAGTAAATATGTTTATTTTCAGCTGAGTTAGAAGTTAATGAAAGAAACTGGGGGTCCACTAAAAGACTTTCTGTTGATTTCAATGAGCAGTTTCTTGAAGTCTTTCCTAATTTTGTGTTGTAAAGGGCCAGACTTTGCAGGAAAGTTTCTACTGCAACATCTCCTACAAAACACTGCTGTTGCATATTCCAGTAGACTTCTGCAGATGATATGCAGATGGAGGTATGGGATATGGCCTGCCTTGGGTGTAGTAACTTCATTAAAATATTTACATTGCAGACCACTTCTTGTTTTGATTTCTTACCATCTTTGGAAACTATGATCCTGATATCTCAAGAAGAGTACTGTAAATCAACAGTCACTTTCATCATATTTTCATTTAAATGCTTATTGGAAAGCTTGACTGTGTACGTTCAGCATCAAAACCCTGTCATTTGTACCACAACTGGTAGCATTCCTGGATTATTTTGCTGAAGGTGTCTACCTTCTGTGATCACTGCAAAGCAGATTACGTATAATGCCTGTAAGTTGGGCTTTATCTAGTTACTTTACTGCTAATATCAATAATAATGAATGTATATTAATTTTTCCTTCAGTTCTTGAAGTAGTGAATTAGTTCAAAATGTGACTTCTGAGTTCACTTTCATAACCTCTTGCTGCTTGCCACGTTATTTTCACAGTATCTTTGCACCTGCCATTTGAGACTGACTGGGTGAGTTCCCTTACGATTGTCACATGCCAGGGAAGAGAATCCTATAAATGCTCTTGAGGCAGGGATGGAGCTGATTAAACAATGATTAACAACCTGATCAAAAAGCTTGGAAAAGATTTTAAATATTCCCATCAAATATACAGCTATCTGCGTAAAGGGGAGCGAGCACAGAGTTGCAATCAGCAGGTACACGTTTCTCAATCTTTGAGAAGGTGTTTGTTGGAAGTAGCTTGAAATGCAAAGCAGGGGTGATAGAATAATGCTGTAACGAAAGATCAAACTCATTCTTTCTGCTACATTAGTCTAATTTTTGTAATGCCCTCCCATGAGCATATGAGATCCTTGATGCATGGAGCAATGCTGGCATAAGTTATTAGCTCTCTGCACCAATTTGTTTGTTCATCCTGGATAGTCACAAAATGTGTTTGTTTCAGACTAAAGTCTCTGCTTTCCAATTAGATACCAGTAAACTATTTTCTGTTTCTTGGTGTTTTTTTTTGCTATAAGAATATTTAAGGAAAGAAGCTAAATTGTGTGGACTTTGAAAATTATCTTTTCAAGAATAAGGGTTGAGGATCCATTGCAAATACCTAGCTGTCTACGTCAGCCCAAAATTATTGAGATTGCCTGTTTGTGATAGCAAAGACTTGGAGCATAAGCTTTGTGATAGATATTTCCGAAACTATGGTGATCAGTATTTACTGTTAAGTCTGGCAATGTGTTATAAATTAATGATGACTCAATTTTTCCCTTTAAATTCATTCATCAGAATGTCCAAATTAGATTATACTGACTCCAGGCTTTTGCTTTAACAGATTGTGCAAAGCCCTGTGGAAAAATGCTGTGAAATTTAATAAGTACAAGAATAGTAGGATTCTACAAGAATTTTAATAAAGTCCCACAGAAACTTTTAAAATTACCCCTAGAACTAAACAGTAAGTGATACCTTAGATAGACTTTTGAAATAGCTCATAAAATTGTATAGCAGGGATATAACTTTCTAGAAAATTATGTCGGATTTTAGGGGAAGAAAGCTCTCAAAGCATCAAAAGACTGTCATCTTTTAATTTCCAAAAGAATGTTTCCATACAGGAATATTTGAGTCTAACCTATCATTAAGATGTCAGATGTATAATGGAAAAAACCCAGGTAGAATACAGCGTCTTTTCGTCTGCGTCAGTTATTTTTACATTCCAAGCATTGCCATCTAGTTTAAAATGGGTGCCACACCTTGTGGCCAGCTTGAGACGCTGAACTAACTTCTGGCTTCAGCTGAGCCCTCAGAAAAAAATTTGATGCTTATCACTTCTGTTTGAGATATTTCCCTGTATGCAGGAAGATTCCATTACCCAGCCCATCCTTTATGTATGATTGGGGCGATTAATTTAGAAATTGTTCAAGGAGTAAGAAGGTTTCGATGGGAAAAGAAAGAAGGAGCTGCACTGTGAGAAAGTTACTTACCTAGAAAGGGGCTGCTCCAAAGAAAGGTGGAAAAACGTTTGTGCCTTCCTTTGCGGGGCAGCTACACCAGTGCGACGATGTTTGGTCCCGATGACAGAGCGTTCCACCCCGCAGCTGAAATCTAGTCCGATAAAGAATCTCTTCTCTTGAGCTGAGCATACATTGCGCGTTGTGATACGAGGAGCACTGAAGACATGAATAAGAAAGCAAAACAAAAAACTTTCTATTGCCTGCTGGAGCTGGGATGAATCACACAGCTGGGCGTGGAAAACTGCCTCTGACCTTACACCCAAGCCCAATTTCTGATGAACTGAGAAGCTCTGTGAAGTTGTTTCTGTAAGTGAATTACACAGTTTGATCATCCAAAACGCTTTCAAAACATAAAGAGACATTTTGAACTTGACTTCTAAAATCTTGCTTTCAGTGTTTGATGGGAATGATTCTTAATACGGTTTTGGGATTTGACTTAAGACGACTATTTGGCATTACAGGAATCATAGATGTGCCGATTTTTTTTAGTCTCGTGTCCTGAGTTTTGTATACAACTATTGCTCACATGAGAAGAATTTTGCCATCATGTTTTTAGCTTGCAAGATGATCACGCTGTGTTCTAGAACATGAGTTTGATTTCCCATTTTGTTCCATATCCCTGCTTTGAAAGGTGTTTGAACAACTGTTCCTGAACTCCTTTTTGTATAAGCCTAATCACCTTTTCCTTTCCCTTGGTATGATTTTTGGATTTTTCCACTCTTTCTCTGAACAGTTTGAATTCTAAGGAGGTGTTAGTGCATTTTAATCTGCCCGTGTTATTTTTATATTGGAAGACTTCAATAGGGCTGTGGTTTTTTGGTTTTTAAATAACAGCTACTTCTATTGTTAATATTCAGAGAAGATGGTTTGACCTATAAGCTTGACTTTTGTGATCGTTTCTGGAAACTTGTGAGCCATCTGCTAGGTATTTTAAAGAAAAATAGATTTCCATAAAACTTAGGGAGGCATCACTGATGTGTGCAAATCTGTTCCTTAACTTTTCTACCTTAAAGAACAAAAGATTCAATATTTTATATTTCCTAAACAAGAAGCTATACCTGCACTTAAAATTGAACTTAAAGGAAACGCAGCAAAAATTCATGAGGTTCATTATGAAAACAGAAGGTGTTTTGATAAAATCACTGTGTTGCCAACTGGAATGTGATTGAGTTACTTTACGAAAGGTCAGCCTTTGGTACAGTTGGTTTGAAGTTACTTTGCAGACTCTGGTAGCAATAAAAGCTATTCTCATCTGTTTTGCTTAATGCTTTTATACTTTGGAGAACGTTACACCGTAACCACGGTTTATGCAGTAATTGCCTTCCGTGGGATACTCCCAGTGTATGAAGCACATTGCTCACAAATAAGGGTTTTCACATGCTGAGAGGAAATTGGCAAATAGTTTGAATACATAATAGGAACTGTACTAAGGTTTCCATTAACTACTCCAGTAGAAAAATGTTGCAGTGGTCAAATATTTTGCTATTAAAGAGCTGGCTAACAACAAGGAATGTGATTCTGCTAGATATAGCATCTATTTATAACTGATAAAAATGAGATGCCTGCCCAAAACCAAGCGTAGGGGATGGCATTTGCCAAAAATGTTGCTTTTGGTTTAATTTTCCCTATCTAAGATAATGGTAGAACACACAGTGAGCTCAGTGTTAGCAGAAGGCATCCAAACATGGAATTCCTTTAAAAAAGTTACCAAGAGTTAACTTCCCCAAAATATGCAGCCAGTCTAAAATTACTTTTAATATTAGACTAACTTTGTGAGGAGAATTATTTGGCTTAAGAAAAATAATATCTTATGTAGCTAATGTATTAATTATAAAAGGTGAACATAAATTTAAATTATTTAAAATATCACTAACAGGTTAGTGTAAGTAAAACACTCAAGAGAAAAGTGGTGAAATAGTCAAGCTCTCACACACACTGAGAATAATATTATTGGCATTTCTAAAAACTTGGTAGAAATTATTATTTAATTATGCATGACCTACTCTTTTATCTTGACTCTGCTGCAGTCCTGCTGCTTGGAACTAGAAAAGCAACCTGGAGTTGCTGGAGTGGAGGGAGGAAAGTAGCCTCTTTCATACTTACTCTCCAGCAAAGCCCAAAGCCTTCATATAAATGGCGTCAGCATTTATAAAACATGTAAAAATGAGTCTCCTTGTTAACTGATATCTGGCACAATTTTTGGACTGGATTCTGACATTCTGGTCTGTATGTTCCATTATACAAAGGGCATGGGGTTTGGCCACAGCCGGCTAGCGGAGAAATCCTTTACTGTAGGAGGACTCCCTGCTGGGGCTTCAAAGCTGGACCTCAGCCCAGGAGCTCTGTCCTTACTAATATCTGCTCTGTCTTCTGCACCAAGTGGAGCTCTAACGAAGGAGAGGATGTGTTTCTGTCTAACAGTTTCCTTACTGTGTTTCTAGGTCTCCAATACGATCACAAATCTATAAAAAGGGAAAAGCAGGGTTCAGAACAGTGTGTCTCCTGTGACCTCTTTTCTTTGTCCAGTTGTGAGTATTAAATATCTTATCCAGACTTCGAATGCCAAGGTTAAAATAATTTCTTCTTGAACCAGTTTGCTGTGATGAAGTAGGATTGTTCAGGAGACAGATTGCTCTGAGAGCGGAAGATTATTAAGTGCAATTCACTTTGTTAAACTGAGCAATATGCTTTGCTAAATCGAGCTTTTCTCATTGCTGGGTGGTCATTCTTCTAGTTGCATGGTGAAGTGAGGGGATTGGAACCAAATTCCCTGCTTGGATCCGATTGCCATACCAATTCCTGACATCCGAGCTCCTAATTATGATTTATTAAGAACTTGGCATGAAGCCCAGATCTGTTAAGGAACCAGAATTCAGTGTCTCCACTGGAATCATGACAATTCACAAGTCAGACCATGTAGCTGTTGGGGATCCTGGGGTGTCAGCCTGTCGGGATATGTGACAGCGACGCTTAATCACATAATGACCAACCCTGGCTATGGCAGGTGGTGTGGCAGGAAGATGTACGCCAACAGCCTATTGCTAGGACGTACGGCACCCTGCTTGGGTGCACTGCCATGGCCACCCTCTGGCTCCAGAATCCCATATGCCAAACTCGGCTGATATAACTAAAAAAGGATCCAGCCGTTTGTGGCTGAATTATGGGATCCTGGAGCAGGAAAGGGGCAGTGACATTGACCTGAAAGCGTATGTAGTAGTGAGATTGCAACAAGGAAGCATGAGGCAAAGCCCCAAAGGTGAACTTTATATTCAGTGCATGAAAACAGATGTCTAAAAATATGGTAACAAGACTATTTTCTGCTGTTTGTACTAGCGATGGAGATATTTGTCTAAATATTTTATTTTTGGATAAAGGAGAGAAATTTTATTGCATTATCTGGTAATAATATTGATGTGCAGTCAACTTGTTCTTCTTTCCAGTAAGCTGAAGCAACATGGTATTTTTTTGAGAATTTTTTGGATTGTAGTTAATTGTAAACAGCAAGGCAGAATGATTTTCAAAATTTGCCTGTTAGCTCATAGAACTAAAGAGTCATTTTCTCCATTAGTTCTTAAATAGTAAGTTACTATATTTTAAAAAGCAAATAAAAATTCCTTCCTTCACTCGTATAATGCTGTTCACCTAAGTTCTCTGGAACTTATTTTGTGGACAGCGCCATTAACGTGACTCTTCCAACCTGTATTAAGATATCGGTTTCTCCAGTCAAACATGCTTTAAAATTTCTGACTGCGCTATTAACATGTATTTGGAGAGGGGAAGACGCAAAGCTTGCCTTAATATCCTTTACTGGAAAGAAATAGCAGAGTTCATTTAGGCCTAGTGTCGACAGAATGAGGTGACTCCATTTGGAGGAGTGACTCCTTTGGAGTCAGTCTCATCATTTGTACCAGTAGGAGATGTATCCTTTTGCATGGCTGTTTGCCGTTGGAAATATTAACCTTCAAGAATTTGGCAGCAGAATGAGACCGTTCAGCTGACTGATGCAGGACTGATACCCTGCACTGAACATACGGAGAATCATTGTGTATTTGAGGTATCTCCTGGCTTTTGCCATCGTTTAACTTCATCAGCCTTTTAAAGAATGAAATAATTTTACTTGCCAGAAAACAGTATGGACTAAGCTTGCTAACATTTGTAAATACCTGCCTTCTTTTATGGTTATATATTAGTTCTTCTGGAAGACTGCCTATTCAAAGACTTGAGCCCTTCAGATTTACAAATGTACAGCATAACTTCAGTATAATCACGTACTAAGTATCTAGAAGCTGAGGAAAAATCAGATTAAATGTTAGAGGCATTTTCTTTTCCTACCACAGGGCCAGTTCTGCCCTTTATGTGAAATGCAGGTGACCTCTATGCAGCTGCAGAGGAATTTGACCTTGGAACAGTATTTCCTCAACAATGACTAGGCACCTTCTTTGGTTTTTAAGAGAGTCATGTAAAATTATCACCTGAATTAAAAGGAAAACTGTAATCACTTGGCCTTCCGCTTAAATTTCAGGACCCTCTTGTTCCTTGGTTTGTTGAGTGAAGATGCTGTGTTTTCTTTCCTACTGCAACATACTCTGTTCAGTAACCCTTCCCGTTCCTTCAGACTGGAATTATGCATCACAGTCAGAATTAGGGCTCACTCATCAGTACGCACGGATTTTATAAATTCTTTACAATTCCTTCCTCTAGATACGATTGCATACTTCTTTCTTAGGGAAGAATTGGCTTCAAATTCCAGCAATAGAAACTGTTTCAATTGTAATCTGTAAGTGACAGCTGTACAAAAAGCAACATTTAATATGATTGTAAAAGTCCCAGGATTGAAATGCCATAAGTCAGGAACAAATAGTCTTGGGAAAGGTTACTGGTGATGCCTACAAAAAACCCCCAAAACTGCATGGTCCTTTTGCTATCAATAATTACCAGCCTTTTTGTAGAAAATTCATTTAACCAGACCTCTCTTTCTGTTGCCCTTGTGAGATTAAAACGTGGTAAATGAACTGAAGTTAAAAGATTAGCTAACAGTAGATGACTAAATTTTTGAAGGTTAGCAAATAAAAAATAGAAGGTGAGTTGTATTGACACTACTAACAATGACATTTTGGGCACTGGCTGCTAAAGAAGCTATAATTTAATATTTCAATTTCTAACAAGAAACTTAAGGAGTTTCCTGCATTCTTAAATGCAGGTTTCTATATTAATTTTCTGAGCCATCCTCCTCTTTTACAAAATGCTCTCCTCCTCCTACACAATTTAGTTGTTTCACAATTGTATTGCACAGCAGACAAATTTCCTGTAAATTGACAAATAATGCAGGTCTTTGGTGTAATTTAGAAAGCAGTCTTGAAGTCTAAACTTTTAGCCCCTGTGAAGATTTGGCTTTTTGTGGATGAAAACTGTTTGTGGACTTTTCCCTTATTTGGCAATGAGATGACCAAGCAGATGGTGTTAAAAAAAACCCCAGCAACCCTAGAAATAGTTTATTTCACATGTATTGTGCAAATTAATTTAATTCTCTAAACATATTTTGGGGGAAGTCTGCATTTGGGGCTTTGAATAGGTAAAGATTAAAATAACGCAGAATGATCACACAGTTCCCATACTTCTTTTCTTTTTTTTTCTTTTTTTTTTTTTTTTTTGAGCAGGGGTGTATCAGAAATGTCACCACTTGTCATGACTGTGCCTCCTTCTGTGACCAGGAGCGGAGTCATGGCCTCTGCCAGGTGGAGAGCCTGTATCAGCGGTAGACTTTCCCCCCTCCTCACCGCACTGACTCAGCCGCCCGGGCTGGTGCGCTGGAGGAAGCCGGCAGAGCCAGTGGCGTGACCCAGCCTTCTATAATTAGATCCTGATGTAAACGACGGAGTTAAGCCGTAACTACTCAACTTTCATAAAACTGCTTTTGTCATTGCTTGATGCGTGCTGGTCTACTGAGCAAGCAGGTATCAGAGCTAATCCTAAAAATGCATTGTTATTTTTACAGTGACCTTTCTAAATAACCTGAAAGTGGTGTCATTTGGATCAAATCAGAGCTGTTGGTAGCTCATTAGGCTTATGTCACTGTGCATTTCCCTCCAAAACATTTAATCAGATATTCCTAGTACTCATTTAATGCACTTAATCTAACATGAGACTATCTTCTTTCCCATTTAAAATAAAATCATAGTATGTTTTGGCTTTGGCATGAAAAAAAAAGAAAGGACATATTTAGCTATTTTGATTTTTTAAGAGTTGAAATGACAAGGTCTGTCTTCATCAGAATGGAAAAATTACTGCTTAGTTGTCACTTAAACTTTATCCTTTAAACTTCAGGTATCCCAGCGTTACTTTTTCTGATGCTGTAGTTATTTTCAAATTACTTTTGTGGGAGTTGAAAAGCATGTGGTAAAAACATGTATTAGTTACAGAAATAACTTAAAACTAATAGTATTCTGAAAAAAGCCCAAGCTACCCTGTACTTGAAAGCAGTTTGATAATTAAACTGAACAATTTAAAAAGTAAAAAAAGCAAAGCAATTTGGAAAGGAAGTAATTTGTATAACTAGCAAATATTTAAATAGAACAGGACTATTTCCTGCAGTGTAGGATTCTTTGCAGAGTGTTTCAAACAGTTGAACTCACAACAGGAAGTAATTTGCTGTGGAAAATAAGATCACATGAAACTCACTGCCTATAGTGATAAAAGGGAAGTACTTCACTTGGTAAAACTGCTAGTTAATGCGAAGGCATCAGAGCAGTTTAATGACACTGTGTTTTAAATTAGTTCGGAATGTTAGAAACAGAACTAGAGAAGACACGACAATCACATGTAACGAGCATTACATGAACACAGGGCCCACCGGCCATCAGACTACATGAAATGGCTGTTTGAAAACATCAAAATCTTTATTATATGTGCCTGGAAGTGTGAAACCAAGTAAAAAAGAATGATTTAGATCTCTGCTCTGTCACACACACAGAAATAATTGAAGACAGTGAATAAAATTCTTTCCAAATTCCTATGCAGCCAAGGTGTAGGTATGACAATTAAGCACCTTGAAAACCAATTTGCATATTACCTCTGAAGTGACCATGAGAAGGATGATGTTTGACAATATCTGATTATGACAGTAAACCATGGTACTTTTCATTCTGAAGTGTTGCCCTTTCAGGTGGTAACGGGGCAATCTTTGAAGGAAGTTGAGGAAAAAAGTCAATTAGTATTAAACAATGCAGAAGGATTAAATTTTTTCTGGAGTTGATGCACGAAGTCACTCCTGTCAGCTGTATCAGCTACTACCTGGGTCCATTTTACTAATGACTTTGATAAGACAGAGTATTCTTATATACTTCTTTATATTTGACTTTGTGCCTGGTTTATGTTTTTTTTACCGTGTTGTCACCCTTGAAGGACCTCTGAGACTTTGAGGACTGAAGCTGCCGCTTCACCCACCGTCCTTATATTCTTAAAATACTTAAGGCAGGACCACCACTTTTCCCAAGCAACCTCTTTTCTTAGCGCCTAACTTCAACTTTAATAGGAATTGTTTGGTTGACTTTGGTAGCCCTTGCATCTAGTTTTAGTAACATTAGATCTGTCGAGTACATCTTTGTAAGGAATCATTCTTAGAAAATACTTACCCTTACTCGTTCCTTCTCTGGTACTGCCAGGCAGCGCTCCCTGGATTTGGATGGTAGCTTGGCCATTCAATAGCAATATGGTCCTCTGCACTAATCTGCATTTAATTCGCAAATGGATAGTATGGCGTGTTCCTGACACATGCATCTGTGGTTACGTACCTTTTTTAATTTATAACAAAAGAAATTTAGTTCTATGCTTCAGTGTTAAATTACTATTATAATCTGAATTTTAATTAAATTTGCTATATAAACATGGCATTTTAATGCTTACTAATAAAACAGTATTTTATTTTAAGTAAGTCGCTAGAAAGATATAATAATAGTTGAAATAAAATATATTTGCACGCACTCTACGAGGAGAAATCATCTTGTTTCGGGGTATAACACAATGACATGATTTTTAAGATTTTCTGTACTATGTCCAACTAAGTCCATACATATGTACAAAGAATTTGCGTTTCTAAGTTAGTCAGAAGTGCTTTCTCAGTGGAAGTGTTGTTGCTTAGTGTCATGTGTTTCATTTTGCCAGGAGTCACATAGTGTCTTCCTTCCTCTCACCGAGATTGGTTGGACTTTGGTAATCAAGTCAGTTGGAATTACTCGACCCTTGTTTAGTTGCTCCCTGTATTTGTACAGGGTGTTATGACTGGAGGGAGATTCATCTGCTTTCTTGGGCTATTGCGGTGTAAATGTCCTGTATACCTAGTGGAGTGCAGGATTGCACTGCGAGGAACTACGGCTGCTTTAAAAGATGAGTAGTCCCCAATGCAAGTGGACCGTAGGCCAGCCGAGAATAGTTGGTGCTGTTTAAGAAGTTTGGCTCGTTTTGTTGCTTTGCCCCAGAATCACAAAGCAGCAGGCTTGCATTCCGCTACTGAAATCAGCTCAAAGTATGCAGGATGTAATGATTTCATTCCCCAAGTTCCTGTACAGTTGGGACACTCATTAAGGTGAAGATTACCAGTAGAGTGAAACTAGTTGAAGTTTTATTTTCCACAACGTGGAAAAAAATCATAGTTTTCCAAATACTCTCCTTTAATCACAACATGCCATGTTGACACAAGTTATTTACTTAGTAAGCATGTCATACCTCAACATTTATGCATATTCATCGAACACAGAAAAGATTATGGTATAAAAGTTGCTTCAAACCCAGTGCAATCGCATACCCACTGGTAATTTACATGTGTATTACACAAGTATTTATTCAGCCTTTAAAAGGGGAAAAATCAGTTACCAAAGCAACTGCTATATTGTGTGTTACTAATGCTATTTTTAAGATAAAGAACATTGGTAAGGCACATACCTCGGTATCTCTTAGGAACAAGTACACACTTTGCAAAGGGGAAAAACACCAGAACTATTATAATCACTGAATTTGTAAAAAAACAAGTTCAGACGTGTTTCCTAAGTATTTCCTTATAATCGAGTTTTATCTCCATTTTTACAGCATTGTGAAATATTCTCACAAGACTTTTAGGTAATATTCAGGAAAAAAACAAAGGGAAACAATAATATGCAACAGCAAAGGCTAAGTGAAATAGGTTTGCGTTCAGGATCAGTCTGGTAAATCAAGCGGTATTTGCAATCCAAAGTGTGCAGCCGAACACACTCCATTTATATCATTAGAGAAGAAGACTCTATATAAATACAAGCTACTGATGATAGTTTTCTTCCTTCATTTTCTCCTCAGCCAGTAGAACACTCCCCTATCGTTGCTCTGAGAGTTGAGAACATAATGTGCTCTGTATTCCTTGCCACAGAGCGAATGCTTGGGACAGGAGATGTTTGCATATCGCTGTTATGGGCCGAACAACTATGATTCTGTGTCATAGTGGAAAATAATAGCACATGACGTAAGCTTCAGTAAATCATTTTTGTCCTAAGTGCACTCATAACCAAGTTACAGACTTTTTAAATGCCTGTTTCTACTCTTTTTTTTCTGGCAGTCCAAAGGACACAGAAGAACATGGTCAGTTTAGGAAGACTTGGGTTTTATTAATCATATTTTAACTTTTTCTGCTCATGAATAGACTGACATTTCCTTGATTCTAGTTGCACTTCAGAATTGTTTACAAGGTAATAGTTTTCAAAAAAAAATCCTGGTCCATTGCTCACTATAGCCAAAGCATTTTGAGTGCCTAACGTTGATCTAAGTCCTTCAGATGGGGTAAGTTAAGTGATGCTATCCTGAATATTATGGTATGTTTCAAATACTTCTTGTAAACCTGCAGGGTTATGAAAGTGAATATAGCTTTCTGTCAGTATTAGACAAAGATCTGTTTTTAGAAGCTCTGGAAAACTTAATTTGAAGGATGCCTGCGACATTGCTTGTTCCCTGCAAAACCTTAGGTCTTTGACCAGCAAAGAGAAAGCAACAGTCAAACTTGAACTAGTGGAGCTACTCTGGTGGTCGAAATGAAAATTAAGATGTTCTGGAACAAGTATTTTGCTTATGGGGAAAAAAGGAGTTGTCTACAATTTGCCCAAAGTCAGTCCTGCTTCCTACTTGCGGAAAGTGCTGAGGCACCTCTTTGAAAGACCGGACTGTTCAGACTCTGGATCGCTCACTTAAATAAAGTTACCTCTATGATTTTGTAGCTAAGGAGCAGGGCCCAAAATGAGCACCCAAGAAAAGCTGAAGTGATGCAACGTAGGGAACCTCCCCCCACCCCCAGGGAAGTTTTCAGGATTTTATTGTAAAGGAGCATTTGCCCAGCTCTGGGTCAGATTTTCAGAGTTGTGTAAATAAGACAACTTGCAATGAAAGAAGTGTGGCTGGGTTTTCCTACGACTTATGGTGATCTTGTCTGTTCACTTAGAAAAGGAGTTGATTTATGTGATACTATTAATCTATCCAGTAACTTCTTCAGTCATTTATGTTGCTGGCTGAATAAGGCTTCAAATTGTCTGCTGTCCTTTTTGATGAATAACAGCAATGTCTGAGTCCATTGCTAATCCAGTATTAGTCATTTCTCCGCTCAGATGCAGTATCAGTGTCTCGGTTACTTGATTCGGGGGTAATCATCTATGGATAGGTATTTTGGGAGAAGCATGAGCCACGGATGGGTGCATGCATCCTCTTTGTGGCTCAGCTCTGCAGAATACTGGAGGAGAACTTTTGTCTCTGATATCAGGATTGACATGCACAGCAGGCAAGTCATTCAAGTCCATGCAGGGCTCTCCATTTTCTCTATAAATTGTATAAATCCTGTCGGTCTCTGATGGCAAGTAAGTCTGAAACATTAAAAGATATTTCATTGCATTACTTCGTTGCATTTAGTATGCCTCTGCAGTAGTGGAAATGGATAATCTGTATGAGGAATCCAAGAGTGTGTCGCTTGAGATGAAGATGGGAGAAAAGATATGGAAAAAGATGCATGTGTTTTAATATGTCTTTATTCTCTAACTCTAGATACTAAGGCCTTTTCCTGGCTCCCTCTGCTGGCTATGAAGCTGGCTTAGCTTTTTTTTTCCACTACGGTATTTTTGCTGATTAAAATAGCTATGGCAGCTTTGTGTCTATCTCAGCCTCCCACCCCCGACTATCCTTCTCTACACATTCTTCTGTGCTTAAATACACAATTGTTTTTGTGACTAATTCCTCTTCTCCCTTGTAAGATTACTGTGTGATTCATATTTAGAAATGAATCCATCCTTTTAAATACCAATCAGTTACTCCAAGTACATAAACAAAGGAGCAAAAAAAGAGGAAACCACGTGAAGTTCCTAAAATATTAAGCAGTAATTTCCAGTATGAACTGTCTTTTTATCAACACTGAATTTAAATAATGAAAGAAAATAATAACAACAGCATAGCAGCAGAAGCCCCAACCATGAAATGTTTGTATTATGCTTTATGCAGTGCCTCTTTTCCAGTCACCTGAGATTTGAAATGCTGCACCTGCTTTTTAGTACTTAAGCAATAGTAGTACTTTGGCCTGACATAGAATTTCCATCTCTAGAACATTTAGGTCTAAACTGATTAAATCTGACAGTTCTCCTGTAGAGCAGGTAATAACTACCATTGCAGATATATCCCAGAACATCCCCAATTCACAGAGGAGATGCTAATCTGTTAAGATTAAGCAAAATATCAAGTCAAAGGAAAAAACAACCATTGTTCAGATAGTCACTTTTAACTGTGAATTCCACCATCTAGATAGATCTAGTTTTCTACTGCATCTGCGATTGATCACAGTTATTAGTACCTAGCTGATCATTAGCACACCTGGAGTCATGATATGTATGCATGATTTTGGTATTTGCGCGAATGAAATAACAGACCCATTTTCAAGGGCTGTTGAAAGAGCAGCTTCATCGGCTGATCTTCCCTCCAGGCACTGAAAAACAACGAGCACTGCGGCCACTGCAGCCAGAACTGCATGAGCCGAGCAGGACAACACCGCTGAATACACCAACTGCCTCTCTGCTCCGTTCTTGAGTTGGGCAACCCAAGTTGTTCTTTCCGTAATCTAAGCCTTTCTCTTCTGAGAATCACCACGTCCCTCCCAGAAGACGTGCTCCTGTCTGTTTCTGTCTTTTCTGGGCTGGAACCCTTTCTGTGGGAAAGACGTTCCTGGGCTAAATTTTTTTCTATGCAATTTTTAACACTTCTTAGTGACTCAGCCAAAATCCTGTGGGAATTCCTAAACCACTTTGAGGGTTTTAAAAATGTTGCCCTGTACCTGTGGGGCTCACTGCATTCCCAGAGTTAATGGGTAAATATGTTGGTGGTAGGCAGAAAATTCTATTAAGATTCTTGTATTACCCTTGCTGCTATAATATATGGATGCTGCAGGATCTTGAATGTTTCTATCCTTCCGGCTTCCTGCTGAGATGATATTATTGCTTGGGTTAAAAGCCAAGTGGCTTTGTGTATGTACACACTCCAGTCAAATATATGATTGCTAATAATCTGTGTAGCATGAATGGCAAAGCATTTCAGATGCGGTAACTCAGAACTTCACTTAAGCTTGTAACTAACATTTGGGTGGAGACGAGCTGCTGCAATCTGGGTTGAAGATTGCACTTTCTTCTTAAATTTAGGCTGTTCTCTAGGATGTTTTTGGTTGCTTTTATCCTCATTAACAAGTGAATATGAACTTAATAGCTTAAGGGAGCTAATAAGAAAGTTGAGGACAAACTTTTTAGCAGGGCCTGTTGAGATAGATGGGACAAGGGCTAATGGTTTCAAATTGAAAGAGGGTAGATTTAGACTAGATAGAAGGAAGAAATTTTTTTCGAGGGTAGTGAAATACTGGAACAGATTGCCCAGAGAGGTGGGAGATGCCCCATCCCTGGAAACATTCAAAGTCAGGTTGGACGGGCCTCAAGCAACCTGAGGGCTACAAAGCTGGTGAAGGGTCTGGAGGACAAACCTTATGAGGAACAACTGAGGGATCTGGGGTTGTTTAGCCTGGAGAAGAGGAGGCTGAGGGGAGACCTTATCACCCTCTACAACTACCTGAAAGGAGGTTTTAGAGAGATGGGAGCTGACCTCTTCTCCCTGGTGACAAGTGATAGGACAAGAGGAAACGGGTTCAAGTTATGTCAGGGCAGGTTTAGATTGGATATTAGGAAACATTTTTTCACTGAAAGGGTTATTAAACATTGGAATAGGCTGCCCAGAGAGGTGGTGGATTCACCATCCCTGGAGGTGTTTAAGAAAAGGGTAGATGAGGTGCTTAGGGACATGGTTTAGAAGTGGTGGTGTTTTTATCAGGGTAGGTTAATGGTTGGACTTGATGATCTTAAAGGTCCCTTCCAACCTCACTAATTCTATGATTCTATGATCTAGTTGAAGGTGTCCCTGCTCATTGCAGGGGTGTTGGACTAGATGACCTTTAAAGTTCCTTTCCCACCCAAACTATTCTATGATTCTATAATTGACTGTAAACTTCCCTTATCTGATCCTTCACAGGAACAGATCATGTAGTAGAGGAGGTGACTTCATACACTAAGGTCTCCTAGTTGTAGAATAAATATCCCAAATTCACTGCTGCTTGCACAGAAGAATGATTTTAACACATTATTTAGAATTTGATAACAATCATGCCATAAATCAGTTTTAAAATATCAAAACAAAACCAAAGTTAAATCAGTGAAGTTATGTAGATGAGTTGTTACTGCTGTACCAATACTCATCATTTCATAAGATGCCCACCACCCATTCTGGTTGCCTTTGCCTGTTTATTTCAAGCATTTGCTGCAATGACTTTTGCTGGAAGAGCTCCTGTGTTTCCAGAGTTTAGGGTAATAGGATTCTGTCTACTTAGGTAATGAAAAGCTGCAACTTGGTGTGACCTCCATACCATTTCTTTCCTGGAAAGGTGCATAAAGAGTGACTTCACATGAAGGCAGTTCCTATTTCAGAGGATGTTTCTAATGCGTCTTTCCCCTGACTATGCTTACAGACTTTCAAACCCTTGTAATTCCATTTTCTGTTAAAACTGACATAAGGAGCACAGCCTGTCATTTGGTTGAAGATTTGCATCTAATTCCTTGCATTTTTTGCACTTTTTATCATATTAAGAGCGTTTCTGATGGAAACAAGATGGCTGATAAAGATCAAGGGCAAGATTAGGCCATCTCTTAGTAAAGTGACTTTATATGCATGTGTGTGATTTTGCCTTGTGATTAATTTTCATTCAGAAGAGGAATCTTTTAAATATTAAAATACAGTTCCTCCAGCCGCTGGGCTTTTTCTGCTCTTCATGGGTTTTGTGTGCGATAGAGCTGTCTTTTCACCAAGGCTTCTCATGTGACAGATGATATCTATGTCTTGCCCTGCTGTTTAATGTGAGGCAAATGGGATGATAGCTTATCTAATGTGACAGGTACAGTCGTCTGTTGTCAAAGCTGTGACAGTACTGACCGGGATTATCTGGATGAGCGGTCATCTTGATGTTGCAGCATGGAAGGTGTGGGCCTCATGGATAAACTGCAACAGTACAATGAGATATATATGGCCGCTGAAGTGGAAAAGATGAGGCAGACTAGATGCTAATGTGATGTATAAAGACATCCGAAGCTGACGAGTGAAATTAGGATAAAGGTTTTGGGGGTGTAGGTAAGTGTAGTGGAGGATGTATGAAATACATAATTCTAGGAAAATCCGGTAGACATTATTTGCAATAAAATAGGATGTAAGTTCGTTTTTATGCAGGTAAGCAGATGTCTGTACAAACTGCTATTCAGCATTATTTGTGAATCAGCGGAGGATCCTCCCAGTGCTAAGATTAATAAGGTGTAGAGGCCAATGACTGAGGAGCCAACAGTATGAGATATTTTCCTAAATATAATTGTGAGCAAATGAACCAAGCATGTAAATAGCTTAAAAGTTGGTTTATTATGTGGCTACGTGCAGCACTGTCCAACGTGAAATAAGAGTGGCATTACAGTAGTGTTGATAGAACATAAAGTTTTGCCGTTACAGCTGTGATTTTCAAAGGGACCTAAAAGTACCCCATTGATGGACATTCATTGGGAAATTAGCTGTCTCAGGAAAGGCAGGGCCTACTGCACAGAACGAGTAAATAGCATTAGAACTTTAAAAATGTTCATATAATGCACCTCAATGTGTAATTTGTGAAAAATGTCTATGTGGGTGCAAGATGTGACGGAGTTTTTAACACATGTGGTGAATGAGCTTTTTAATCACAGCAAGGGCAACTGATGGTTGCTTAAAAAGACAGGAATGACTTGCCTCCAGGAAGAGGGTTAGAGAGAAACAGAAAATCATCTCTGATCTGTGTTTCAACAACAGAAATCAGCAGAAAGAGGAGCCGAACATGCTGATAGATCACTGCTGCACAGCAGAATACGGTCAAGAGCATGTGGGTATGGCGACCCAGCAGGCTGCGAAGTTTTATCAGGTGTTTCACAGTGTTTTCTTAAATCCTCATCTTCCAAAGCCATACAGATACACAAAAAACAAAGCTTTCATCTACAGGAAAGTTAGTTACGTTCCTCTGTAGAAAAACTTCCAGTGTTGAACCCATCAGATATCTGTCATGATTAAGGCAGTCCAATGATCCTGGCAGCCTGTCTCATACTTTTTCCAGTGGGTGGGATTGGCAGCACTGCTGTAATGGTGCGGTCGGAAGAGTACTTTTTAGTTTCTTTCCCAAGAGCATCACTGTATAACAATGTAGAGACTTTCATGGATTGTAAAAATGAAAAGTGCACGTAGGGTATTCCGAGCAATGGTATTTTTGCCGACCCTTAGCGGCCTGGTAAGAATTTACCTACATCGCATGCCACTCGGCTTTTCTTGGGAAATGAAGCCCTAAAAAGTAGCCCCAGTGGTTCTGTCCTGGTGCTTCTCTCCCAGCCCGAGTCATCAAGTCTTGCCTTTAGTAGCTGCTATTTCAGTGTAAGCAAGGTCCGGGGCAGTGGGAAACTGTGGGTTGCAGTCAGTGCCAGCTTGCTTTTCTGCTAGTTAGTGAACTTTCCAATAAAACCAATGTGCTCATCAAATACAACTTCCAGATACTTTAGTGACTGGAACAACGTCAACGCGCTGTGATTAGATACAGAAGCATCTGTGGGGTCTGAGAAAGAGAGATGAGATGTCTCTTCACTATTTTTGGCACTGATTCTTGGTATTTCTTCCATTTGAAGACCCTCTGTGCCATTTTCTGATGACAAAACTGATCCCTGAGGGCCCAATTGATATTAATGAGATGTAAATGACAGATGAGGTGACAGATGACAGTGTCATCCACCAAAGAAATAAAGAGCAGTGTCATGAATAAGCACAAAACATTCACAGGACAGAAACAAATTATATATAATACTGTTGAACAGGTTTGGTTTTTTTTAAAAAGGTAATGCATTGGAAAAAAAGATAATCAGAGCATGAAATATTAGCATGAAATGGCTCTGACTATTGTAGCTCTTAGCAAACATTTTTCCAGGGTATATGTTGTAGGGGATTGAGGAAGACAAAGATGATTCATGTATTTATTTAAGAGTGACAGTGAAAGAAGACATGCATGGCAGTGGGAAGCAGGTATTATGCACTTGCTGTTTATGAAAGAAAGGTTTGATGTTTTCATGGGTCACCACATGAATAAAGGAAGAGAACGAAAGATGATATTTAGCAAAGGTCATGAAAGCTTTAATCTGGAAGCCTATGACATATGTCTCGGTATGTTAAATAATCTTGCAGCCTGGTAGAATATCAGATTTTCACCAGGATTTTTTTCTTGGTGCTTATGGACTGATTCATACCTGTCCAGCCACTGACAATCCAGCTAATTTTTTAATCGCTAAAACATGTAAAAGCTGCTGTAGAATTTACTAGCGCCTGTAGGAGCCCAGACTTGAAGAATAGGCTGAGCTTATGAGGATTGGCACATGGATAATTCATTTCCCCCCTCATTCTGGCCTAGATTTTCCACACATTTTGTCACAGTGGTTTTTGGTCTTTTTTGCGGCTGATACCCCTCTGGGTTTCTACAGATTACTGGCTTCGACTCTGTCTGGCCGGAGTTGCTGTTAAACCTCCCTCCTCCCCTTGCCATGCTACTGTTGTCTGCAGAGAGTGTTATTTGGAAGCACAGCTGCAAAAAGCTAACAGAAATTTAACTTGGCCCCACGCTTTATTTAAAATGTGCTGTTCTGCATCCCTATGGCAGAGAATCACTCCTCTAGAGCGATGTGGATTAAGGCGCACCAGCTCAGCATCACCTCTGCAACAACAGCTCCGTGGCTTTGTCCTGAAAGTAGGCTTATGTTTGAGATGTTTAGAGCGTACATAGGTGGTGCGTGCTCATACGTGTCTGTTTGCATCCTCGTAAGCTGCCCTTAACTGCAGCTGCCACCCGTGATACCAATGTGTGATGGGACTGTGATTCATCTGAGATAAGTTCCCAGTGGCTGTAATGGGGCTCCTGCTCCCCTCCCATTATGTGGGAAACTACTCAGTAGTGAAAACTACAGAGCAAAAATAAATTAATAAAAATAAAGACACACAAAAGAAGAATTCCTTTTTCTCTTCTCTGTCTTCTTCTCCTCTTGTTCAAACAAATCACTTGGTGATTGCTGTTCCTTTCACTCTCATCTTGTCTTTGGAGGAGGGCACTTTCCATGAGCTATACAGGAACTTACTGGTCTTGTTTGTACATGACAAAATAGTAAATCATTACTATTAACAGAGGAGGAATCAAGCTTATGGCATGTTCTTGTATCAATTGTACAATGTGTGGAAATATCATTATGTTCTGCACACGTTCTATTAATTATTTTCTTAATTAGTAATGACTGTCTTCAGTGCCTCATTGATGCTTTTGTAATAGCTCCTTGGTTTTAGATGCTTAGCATTCTTTATTAAATTCCTCTTCAGCTGAAACTTCTTCTGCACGGTATAAGCTAAAATGCGAATAGTTTGGGAAGTACTAAGCAACATCTGGTTAATATTTATTTTTTTGTAGTGTATGATACACAATAATTTTCTGTTGCAAAAATAACTTAAAAGTTCAGAATGGCGAAAAATCGATAGGCTTGCTATCATGTAAGTTTATGACGCGGTAGGGTTTATTAAGGCCTAGTGAAGTCTGGACACCACTTGTGGCTCAATAGAATGAGAAAACCCCCTGTTACTGGATTTAGCCGAGGAGCTGCAGTTCTGTTATTTCTCCAAGAACACTGTCAGCTGGATCCCCCTCCTCTTCAGTCAGCTGGCTTGAATCAGCTGCATCAACTTCTTTTGGTGTAAGTAGGAGTCAGAGTGGGTTGGAGTTGCATATAAATTGCTACATGTGGATGATAGGGGAGGATAGCATTTTAATTCTCTTTGTATTTTTTTCTTCTGAAAACTAAAAAAGATTAAAAAATAATATGCCATTAAAATTACAATTCCAATGTTTTAGTTTGAGGAAAAATGCAAGCCATGTCTCATTAATTGTTGGTCTGATGCTTGTCAGGATTCGTTGTTCTTATTTGACATTTGAAATTGAAACTGTATTACTTGCACTCATAGGTCACACCAAATGTCTATCTGATTGGAAGACTGAAAACTTTTAGAGACTCGTTTCTGATGTGAATACTTCAATTAAAAATTCATAGTTCACTTTCCTCAGATACTGCGCAACATTCCTTTAAAATTCAGCATTCCAGTGAGCAATCTTCATTTGATACAATATTCATGGGAAGTAATCACAGAAGGTTGCAATGCAGTCAGAGCAGATTTGTTTGAAAGTTCAGTGGCATTTGTTTGGGAGTCTTTGCCGAGTGCTTGTTCCTCGCTCAGCGATGCACTGTGGTGAATTCCCCCGTTCTGCTCCTCTTTGGCATGTTAAGTTACTCTTAGGCTGCTTATTCTGGTGTTAACATGTGTTACTCGGCATCCTGAAAACCAGTCCTTTAAAACTTGTTAGCTGAAGTAGTTTGGCTTTTCTTATAGTGTATGTAATAAAACCTGTTTGCTTTGATTTGATAGCACAATGTTTTACTGGATAATGTGGTTCCTGATTCACTCTGTGCATCTGTCACTGGGTGGGTAGCAAGATTACTTGATTTAGTTGTCACAGGTTGGATAAATTCAATGGGCTTTGGTGTTAGTAATTGATTCAGGTGCAACTATTTATCTAACTTGTACTCTGTGGAAATCTTTTTTTGCCACAAGTGGAAAGAGAAGAATACAGCAAAATGCTCTGCTTTTTCAAAACATCTCTTGATCTTGTGATTTGTCAAAATTAGTTTTGAGAGAGTTTCGTTGCAAGCCTACAGAATGAAATTGGCAAGTCATCCTCAGTTCCCTTAGGGTGATATCTTCAGTGATTTATGTAAAAGTCTGTGTAGCTGAATATGTGGGGAGATTATTTTTGACATTCCTGGCTTGGAGAAATGACGCATGTTGAATGGCTGGATATACTAGTTCTCAGGTGGCACTGATTTTTCCCATTTAAAAAATAATGATAGTTAATACATGTTTTCATATTTAATTATTTTAATTGTATTTCAATTTAGTTTTCTAATCAGAAGTATCATTTTCTTGCTACTTGAATTTAAGTGATTGTGAGGAGTTTCAATCAGGTGTTTAAAGAACTGAGTAAGGTTGAAATAAATGCATAAAATTGAAAGATTTATTCTGTTTTCCCTTCTGTTCTGTAGGAACTCACTTGCCTCAAGTGCTGGAGTCGCAGAGAGATCTGGTTGGGAGAGCCTGGCAGGACGTTCAGGTACAGACCTGGTAAGTATGTAGAAATCGCACTGTGGTTGCCTAACCCTTCCTAAACCAAGGCTGAACTCAAGGGCGTTTTTATCTCTAGATACGCTTTCCTCTCTGAAACTATGAACAGACTAATTTATTTGAAGCTAATATTTACCCATATTATAGTTCTATTTTTTTTACATTTTATTAGTTATTCCTCTTCTATGTCCTTTTGAAATAAGTAGCATGGGACTCTCACCTTGACCATCATGGGTGATTCGGCGTTTCAAAGCACTCAGTGTTTTCACTGAGTGTGATACACTACATGTGATACACAGAGGCATCTAGAGACTCTTACCGTTCTGCCTGTTCTCTTTTGAATTTGTCTTGGAGCTCTTTTTACTGGCTTGCTAGCTAAATCAGCGCCGGCCCTGCTTCCTCCGAGACTACTGTACCCTAATCAGGTTGATTTCTTGTTCCCATTCACTTAGTGGAATTTCCAATAATGTAATTTAATTTTGTGTCCGGTGCCATGTTCCTTTCCCTCTGACACTCTCATTTAATTTCCTTCTCACCACTGTGTCATGAATGGGGTCTCACAGCTGAGGAGCAGCCAACTCCGTTTCCTGTCCTCAGTGTGCACTGAAGATAGATCTGTGCTTTTCTGTGACACCCACCAACTACTCCCACTCCTTCGCTGTGGTTCCCTCATCATGGAAGTGTCTGCTTGGACTGAATACTCAAACGTACTCCAGGAGCTCGGCTCTCACAGAGCAAAATAGCTGTAGCAGGGCTGTGAATAAAACAGGCTCAGAGTTGAATGGAGTGGCTGCTTTTAGGAGAAAGAAGCATTGCAGAGCAGTGCAATTTGGATGAGGTATGAATGAGTCATTTGAAGCCATTCCTTGTTTTTTTTTCTGTGAACCAACTGTGTTTCTGAGCTGAGAGAATAAATGTGACATAAACCTGGAAAGGAGACTCCAGATCATTGTGGCATTGCATGGTTTCGTTAGTGTGGCAGACTGCTTATGATATGGTTGCTTGACAGTTAGCAATAGGGTTTTGGTTTGCCTACACACTTGAAACGGAACCAAGTGACTTTCCTGTTTTCTTAACACATGATCAGCAAACACAACTCTTGTTACACTACATACGTAATTCCCATAATATTGTCAGTTGTGCCCTGACATAATGTGTAAAGACACAGAGGATCATTTCTTCGGTAGATGTAAGCTGGTGAGGGTGAGAGGGATTCTGACAGCCAGGCACTGGCATACCAGAGCTCTCTTCCCCACCCCTGAAACAGAAGCAGCTGCCCTTGGACGAGTGTTCTGGATGGGTAGTTTTAGGCAAGGTGGAATACCAGAGGAGATGCTGTTCTCCATCTCAGAACAGAGAAAGCATGTATGGAGGCAACAGACAGACTCAAGGAAATGCTTCAGATGGAGTTGCATAATACCTATTATTGGGGGGAAAAAAAAGTCATTATGTTTCTTGCTCTTTCTCTTCAGTTGGGATAGTTTTAGCTTTCCAGTATCAACCGTGCCGCCCACATAGTAGTGCATCAGCATTAGCATCCCTGTTGGAGGAATGCAGGATACAAGCAGCATTTGCTAGATGCACTATAACAGTTTACACAGATAGTAAGACAAGAACAGTTAGCAGAGTCTCCAGCCATTGACGTGCTAGGCACTGCACGAATGACCAAGTTGAAGTAAAATGCGCTGTTTCACACAACATGCCAGGGACAGAACTGAGAAGAGAAAGGCTTTTCAGCACGTGTCTCCCTTGGACGCGCTATCTTTGCATGTCAACAGTGGCTGCAGAAATGAACGTCTGAAAAATATGTGTCCCATGCTTACATCTTTAGAACTGTTTGCAAAATAAGTATTTTTGAGATGCTAGTAGGTATACGCTCTCTTAACCTTAAAAAAGAAACAGTTAAGGCTCATTTTGTTGGTATATTATCCAAGGGGATTATTTGTTTCACTGTGAGTATCCTGGTGAGCAGTGAGGGCTGCAGCAGTGCCTTTGAGCTGTGTCGGGATGTGTGGATGTGCTGCCTGGACAGCTTGGTTGGGATTTGTTGGCTTTTTGTGAGTATGTATAAAGTCCTAAAGGACTTACCATGATTTGCTTGTTTATGTAGTGTCCAAAATAAATAAATTACCACAGTGATTACGTACTTTTTTTTTTTAATATTGGGCTCCTGCTATTCCCGTGCTTAGAAAGCTCAAGAAGGAGTGATGTGTACTTCTGACATTGTTTTCTAATTTTTAAAAAAGACACTAATGAAAATGAGTGGTATCTGCTGATAATAGGAATATTAGGGTGTTGTTCAAGACAAGTTAAAACAGGAAAAGGCAAATGATAGCAGTGAGTCAGCCTTTCAGAGCAAATAACTAGTACAGACCTTTACTCTGGGTGACACTATCACAACGCACTCGATGAGAAAAGTACTGTACCAGAGGCCTTTTCTGAAGATGTCAGAGAGATAAGAACACTAAATGTAGTAGCTGTGTGTACGGAGAAGGATCAAGGGAAGATTTAGGAAAAACTAAAGAGCTGAAAATCTAATTTCAGATGTGAGGAAAATGTTGGACCCATAAATAAATTATAGCTATGGAACATTTAGAACTGCAGAATTAATTATAGCCTTAATAGAAGGCTGAGAGCGAGAGCCTGCTGTGAAGGCATTACAGGGCTGATTAAGGCCAGTCTTGGAAACAGAACACTTAACAAAAAAATTATTTTTTTAAATCACACATGAAAATGCTGGTGCAGAAACCTAGCGTGGAGTTATGCAACCACATCTACAAAGGAAAGGTGTGTGCCAGAGGCCAGGCAGATTTCTGACTTGCAATTGATACTTGAATTGGGGGTTGGACTAGATGATCTCCAGAGGTCCCTTCCAACCCTGGCCATTCTGTGATTCTGTGTGAATTTTACTTTCTGTGTTAAGATCAGTTACTCACACTGGTTTTATACACAGCTAGCTTAAAAATTAGGCCTATTTCTATGGAAATGGTAAGTTCAGTTTTGTTTTTCAGACATGTTTTCATATTTTTACTGTCTCCTTTAGTCAAAATTGTTCTTCAGGTTGGTCATTATGAAACTATTGTGGATTTACGGTGTATATGAACAAACTGCACTTGGAATATACCACCAAATAGTTGGGGGATAAATTTAAAAGCTGATCTGTTTCAACCTGTCTGAAGAAAGGAGGCATAATTTTTGGAGTTAATTATTTGCTATGAGCAGGAGAAGAACTATTACAATAGAAATTACACTAGGTTTTGTGAACAGGATAACAGGGAGTGTTTTTCCAAAGTGTGAATTCAATTGTGGGCTGTAGTAAGAAGCATGATGTTACAAATCTAATTGATAGGCAATCTGTCAAGGATATAGTATTCATAGATTTGCTGAGTGCTTCTTTCATCCTGCAAGTACAGTATGTTCTTGTGTAATTTTACTTAGGCGATCAATTTAAATTATGAGTAGGGAGAAATAGACATCTGTGGACGGTATTGGTGTGTCATACTCCCAAACTTGACATCAAGGATGGGATGGTGGTAATGATGGTTAGTATAATTATGATTCAGTTCTGCTTGTTTATTTGTGAGGAGGTTAAATGATCATAGGATGGCCGGAGTCCAGTGAAATGAGTGAAGCAAAGATAGATGTGGGACAGACTCATCAGTAAATTTAAGAATAAATTTAGGATGTAGTTGAGCTTACTGAAGATGGTATTAAGGCTGATGTCACTCAGTTGCCCTCTTCCAATCTTCATAAACATCCTGTGCTCGTCTGAAACCATTGTTGTGGTGCTACGACAAACTGACGTGCAGAAAATGCTGTAGATTTTGTCTCTGTGGATAACTGGAACTGTGCCATAATGCTTTTTCTTTTCTTTTTGTTAGAGTTTAGAATCTCCATGTCAGGAATATTAGAATATTTGGACAGCAGTTGCTGAGATTAGGTGCTGTTGCTCGCAGGAAAAGCTGAAAATTAGTGGAAAACATTTCCGGTTCTAATTCCAGGAGAACACTTACTCTGAGATGCAGAGTTGCGTATGCTACCCTGCTCTGCGGGTTTCCCATTTTCTCGGCTAACATCTGTAAATAACTTTCAGCTTGTCCCTATTGATTCCCCAGCTGCTCTGTCTCCCTTGTTGCTAATGTCACAGACAGATGAGTCTCGAGGGGAGTGCGAGAGGGCTGGAACAGAACTCTTCAAACGCCCACAGAGCAGTTGGGATGTTCCAGTCGGTCACCAGCATCCTTCTGGCACCCAGAGAATCTGGAAGTTCATTGAGGTCATACAGCTTTTCTGAATATCCATCCTGAACATTTGCACGTGAACAGAGGAAAAACTAAGGGTCTACTATTTGTTCAATGGTAAATCGTCTTCCTCTTCCTTCTTTTGTTGTTCCATCTCTGGGTTTTATGTTCCGCTCATTGCATTCAATAGCAAAACTCGAAAACCGGCTTAAGTGGGACGAGATCAGGTCCCATGACACGAATGATCATAACAGGGTAATGATAATCAGACATTTGGTGTTTTATGTAATGATAGCGTGGCATTTTCAGGATTGTATTTACCTCTGAGTTCTGTCTGAGGTTATGAAGCTACTGTCTGATAATATTTTTTCCTGTGGATGTGTCATCATCCGCAGGCTACGCATTTTACAGGCTGGTGATACTGGAGGGTCAGTAAACATTAGAACCTCTTCCAGTCTGAGCAATGGACGGTGCAACAGCTGATTGTTAAATAAACATGACTGTCAGGTTTGTCCTCAGCTATTTAGAAGGTGGTAATTTCCCTGGAAACTGGATTACAAGACTGCGTGTTAAATTTCGGTCTTCAGATTCCTTCTAGGTAGGAATGCAAATAATCTCTGAGAAAGGGAGCAGACACAGAGGGCTTTACCGTCTTGATAGGAGGGGTATTTTTAGCTGTAGGACCAGCTGAAAAAGAGGGAAAACGCTTGCCTAGAAAGGAGAGCAAAAGAAAGGGAGGGTTTGTGAAATCAGAGATGAAAGGTATATGCAGGAGAGGAGAGTCACGTGCTACAGAAAGGCCAAGGTAGAAGCAATGCTGGAGCCCCCTTAGGCCAAGCGGAGCGTAGATGTACCCACCAACACGGGCAGGTCCAAAAGCATTAGGTTCAGTGACGGCTGCTGCACAGCTGATGTATCTACACAGAGCAAATCTGACACATCCCAGTTGAGTCAGACATACTGCACGTTTGCACACAGATTCTATAACGTATGGGCAATGAAGTTGGTGCAGCGGTCTCTCTGCATACGTGATTCAGCATTCTTGTGAAACGGCCATTTGTTCAGGGTATCCGGCATTTGGAGAAATCTATTCAGTCACTGCTCAAAGCAGCAGGGAGAGAGTTTTCCTGTGGTAAGGAACAGACGAGTATCCACGCTGGGAGAGCTGGCAGGTCTGCCGGACGTGCCTGAATCCAATGCAGTTGGGACCCAAACACAGCTGTGCGTGAGCTCTACCAGGAAGATACAACAATTGAACTACTCCCAGAGTTTTCAACCTGCAGAGAGAACAAGATCAGGTTCACAAAGCCTAGCCCTAGTAGCGAGGGGGAGGAAGAAAAGCACTTTTGGATGAAGGTCAAATTAAGTAATGCTCCATTTATTCTTACAGGTACCGTTTACTCATTCACATTCAGTCCCTACCTTCTCTCTCAAATTTGTCTATTCATCACTTCCAGCCCGCCTACTCCAGCTTTACTCTTTCTTATTCCTTTCTGCTTTCCCTTTCCTCTGTGTATATGTAGACTTCGGCTTCTCCTTTATACTCCTACCCTGTGAGGCAATATTTCTGCAAGCTGCATTCCTTACTTAACAGGATCATTATTTTTTTTTTCTTACCACCATACTAGGAAGGTGAGTCCCAGCACAATTAGGGATACACATGTCAACAGCTGGCTCTCATGAAAACTGCAGAGCCGAAAGTTTGCTGCATCTGTGTTTTATTTTATTTTAAGCAGTTTAGTATCTTGTACAAGTCAGGGTGTCAGTTCTTGTCTTTGAGTTTCACGGACACCTGGATTTGTTTGTGAGACTGAATTCTGTAGTTAAAGTTCCTGGGTGAATGAATAATATGCAGTTTAATAAAAGGTGAAGCAACATGGATAGTAACCAAAAATAACAGCACAGAGCGGTTTTCCTGGCCTTCGTCCAGTATAGAGTCAATGGGAATTTCTTCATTGGCTTCAGTGGGATTTTCATCAAGTCTATTGAGAATACTGTACAAAAGCCCTCACCTCAGACAGCGAGCTTTATAACCCGCTGTGTGTAACGTGAAGTAATAATCATCAGAAAAAAATACTGGGCTGAAGCCAAAGGCCAACGGAAATCAGCCTTCATGGAAGGCTCAAAGGTTTTTCAGGTACTGCGTAACCGATAAAGGTACCTGGGGGTACAGTTTCCACATAAGACACAACCTGTTTAGCTGGGCTGGGTGCGTTTCACAGCGTACTCGTGGGATTGCAGTGTTTCCTCAAGAATGTCTGGGTGTGATGAGTTCTCTAAACATGAACTCAAATGGAAGGTGCTTTAGGTCACATAGCGCTGCCAGTGACATTGAAAAGATGCCCTTGTTTTCTAGCTTCAATGTTCATGTTCCTTAATGGAGACAAACCAAAAAATCTGTCTGAGTCATTAGCAACAAATTATTTTCCAAAGCATTTGCAAGATGCTAAATGTCGAGATGTTTGTAGAAGCAGAAGCAAATACTGAAAGCAAAATAATGAAAATTAAACATTTCTATGCTCATTCAAGATTAATGATGTCAGGGTTAATCACTGCCATGTAAATACCCAAATAAATAAAATAGATTAGGCAAGTATTATCTGAGTATTTGCCTGGCTATCTGGCTTTCTCAGGATCATTAATTATTGACTTTTCAAAACTTGTTTCTAATTGACTTTAAATTCACAGTACCGTAGAATAATTTCAGTTGCAGGGAATGCCTAGAATTTTTTGAATCACTTATCAAGTTTCTTTCCATCAAATGCATATGTAACACAGAATAATCGCCCTCAGATCTGACGTGCAAGAAATATGAAGTAAAAATTGAGAAGTTGTGATTAGATCACTTAGTTTAGAAACACTGTCTCTAAATTATTCCCGTATTTTTTCTTGAGAAAAAGTAAGAGTTTACTGCAGCATCTGTTCTCTGACCTCTTCTACAAGTTGGAAAACAGCATTGCCAATGAATAAAACATTTAGCTTGAAAAAAGGGTTAATTATTTTTTTAAAAAAAGAAATAGCCAGTGGTAACCATAATTCTTCTACTGAATATTTTGCATAAAATTTCTATTTATACGAAGCTGAAAGACTAAATGTGGTACTCTGTCTTCAGAGTGCCTGGAGACGCATACAGAACGTGATGTTATATTTAACAAAAATGTTACATGTATGAATAGTTAAATCGGAATATACCTCATATCCTAGTCACTTTTGTATTTAAGGTAATGTTTAAATAACCTTTCTTTTAGCTTAGAATCTGAGGATGCTTTTGAAAGTCAGACTGCTGCTATAGCAGTATATGGAAACGTGTGCCAAGAAGTTTCAAATATTGCATTCATTATAAAATGCTGACACTAGGATCTCAACACGCAAGACACGCTAAAAAACGCTCTTTAAGTGGTAAAAGTGTGTGCGTGTGTTTGTGTATACACACGTTTATAAAGGAGTTTATTGCTATTTTGCAATTGAGAAAACCGAAGTACAGACAAAACTAAATTAATTTCCCACAGTCAGACAATGAGTCAGTGACAGAACTGATAAAAGAAACCACCAGTCCCGATGAGATAGACTGAGCAAAAGCTGTGGCTCAGGACTTTTACAGACATAACAGCAAACACAGCACAGATGCAGATTACTTACATGCGCCAATCTGGTCACCCCTTCTCCAGCTCGCTTCAGCTGGGAGTCATTACTGTAGCAGGAGCTCTGGCTAGCCACATCTGGTTGCCGCTTGTAGCCATCAGCCTGTGGGGCCGTTTGGAATTGGTGTCCCCAAGTCACTTCTCTGCATATAACCTGTCCTGTGCTTGCAGGACTGAGTGATGGGAGAAGGGAAGAGATGGAGGAGGGAATGAGTGTCAAGGACAAGCGTGTTGATGTCTGAAGGAGGTTAGTGCTATGTGCAACATCATACTTAAAAAATCCTAAACTACTATATAATTTCTGTAGTTCTTTTAATTATACAATCGTTTGCTGATCGTTACTCTTATTTACATTAAAAGAGGAACTCTTATTTCAAACTACAGTACAGATTTACTTGGCTTTTAGATGACACACCAAAGCATCAGGTACAATTTTGTAAACAGAGCAATTCAGATTTTTGCAGTGATGAGAAGTAATTCACACAGCACATCTTTGTGTCCTGCTGTAATGCATTTCACAAGGTCTGTAAAAAGTCAGTGATAAAGCACTGGGACGGTGAATTAAAATTGGAATTTTGAAGAATGAATTCAGTAGCAATTACTACTGCCTCTGAATTAATTTATAGTAATATTTTATTAAAAGAAATTCTGTGCTTCTCTTCTAGCTCCAGGTAACTTCTGTCATGAGGTGCTAAGTGGAATTAGCAGATCTTAATCAGCAGATGCAAGTGTTTCTCGTGGCATAAAATTAAACTGTTCAGATAACATGGTTAGTGGTAACTTACTAAATTTTATTGTTCTCACAAGTGGACCGTATTTAATAAGAAGTATAAAAGAATGAACAAGTTTCTCTTTTTTTTTTTTTTTTTTCCAGAAAAAAAATAATTTCATTTGCTATGTGGTAGGGTAAGACCAGGCTGTAACTTCACAGTCTGTCCCAGTGTAAGTGCTGCTCCAGGCAGATTGAATCCTGATTCCTTCTCTTCTCCCAGGGAAGAAGTGGAATACTTCACCTCTTCTTTATGAACCAATGCATTTTCTTCTGGGAAGTTAGCTTAGATAATGAGTGGAAATTTTGTTTTCCACATTGCAGAATAAGTTGCAGCAGGACACTTTGGGTGCATACCCTGTACTCTCCCTCCACAGCTGTGGTTACCAGCCGAGTAGAGCTAAGCAAACCTGGTGACCAGTTTTGTCCTCCTCCTTGTGTGGCAGCCTTGTGAAAACCACTGTGGGTGCTCCTGCAGTGAGATACTGACTCTGGCTGAGTCAGGACAGCTGAACGTTATTGCAAGGTCTATCCAATTACCTCTCCGTGGACTTTGTTGTTTGATTGATATAATGCAAAATTAATTGTTAAAAACCTGTTTTCTTTCTCTCCCAAACCAATCAAACATCCTGAAAATGAGCACATCGTAATATAGTGATAGGCTTGCCGCCTCCTTTCATATGTCACCAACCCCTGCAGCAAATGATGCTGTCACCCTCTCAGATGTCTTGTCATGCCATTCACCCATCTCTTTTGCTTTATCTGCTCGATAACATCTCACCTGTCTTAAGTACTTAGGCGGCAGCCTTTCTTGCCAATTGTGCCTCCTGCTTTTTGTAATTTCCCTCTGCACATAACTTCAGTCTGAATATCTTCTGTCCTCCAGTAGAGCTGATGTTTTATACGTACTATAACTCTTTTTAAAAAAAAAAAAAAGTCTATCCCTGATTGTCTTTCACACTTCTTCCCCCACTTCCATTGCTCCTTTAATGTTTTATTCTTGCCATATTTATTACAAGATGGCATACAGATGCTCTGGTCTTGCATATATTATTCTGCCCATTCTGCTGCTTCTTTATTCTACTGGATGTAATGAAGTATCGCTCCATTATTAATTCATATTCTTCTCTGCTAAAATATAACTTCCTTTGTAAAAGAAATTATCCCTCTTTTTTTTAAATGTCTTGTATTATCCTGCTGGAAATTCACTTCTTACTTGATGGAGAAATTGCTTGTTTTGTGAACTTTCTGCTGTTTCT